>NC_044508.1:17094297-17434297 GCF_902362185.1 Chanos chanos | reverse complement strand
GGCTGTTGTTCGCACCCCACCCAAACAGTGCCAATGCGGGAGAATCCAGTGACTGGCATTTCTCCTCTCACAAGATGGTTTCAGCTGACAAAAGCCTACCTTTCATATGCTGGAACAACCAACAAAGATCAGGCATGACTAGGCTACACTGTTTGCTCAGGCTACACAGTGAGTTTCTGATGCGACGCCAAAAAGTCACAGTGACACTGTCAAGTTCATGAATAATTCATTGCAACAGCATTGTACCTCATCTGATTAATCTGAATGCACTGCTTTGAGTTCACTTGAAAAAAAAAAACCGAAAAAAAACCCACTCAGTTGTTTTTAAAGTGTGTAACTTAATGCTTACAGCATGATTCAATTTTTGCTGCACTTTGTGTATTCTCTCCGTCTTCACTTTGAGTGCTCTCTATCCATCTACAAAACTAAGCTGCATCATCAAAGCCAAAGAAACTCTCTGACTTTTTACGCTTTGTTGGCGCTGATGGCGTGAACGGTATGACGGGGAATCGGCAGAGGTCACGTTTGTATTGGAGGTGCTCGTGTGTCTGTGTACATATCATGCATTCAAATTGGATTGACCCAAAGGAGCTCAACTGGCCAAAGATTTGCATCGACTCACGAAGGATGAGAGAGAGAGAGAGAGAGAGAGAGAGAGAGAGAGAGAGAGAGAAAGTGTGTATGTTTTCCTGCTTATGGTTTAATACTCCTAGCGGGATTGCATTAATACACTTACATTCTGATGTAAGGTAGGATTTGGATGATGCCATCTGGCTACTGAGAAAGCTGTTAGCCATAGCCTATGCTGTCATTTTCATCAGCTCTGACAGCCTTGACTAGATTACACAGAAAGCCCTAATACTACACGACAAAACCTTAGGCCCAGGAGTTCTATCGACAATGACTGTAAGTGGAAGAGCCTAAAAACAACAAAAAGCTTGTTAGACTAGGCAGCCTCATGTGTGCAAACAAGTTAATGACAACATCAAAATAATGGCATCAGCAAATACAAATAAAACAACAATGAAAACAACAACATGGTTAAGTGAATGTAAATAATTTTGCGTCAAATATTATAAAGGTTTTTGTGCTATTAATGTTATTACTCTTGTAAATGAGAAAGGGGACAGTCATGTAATTCTGTCTTCATACAGGGAGTGGTTTATGCAGTGGCATAGAATAAACTTGGCTACTCCTGACCTCTGACTCACTCTCGCCCCAATCCACTGCATCAGAAAGTCTAGCATTCAGAGAGCAAGCAGGCATTCATAAAATATGATCATCCTAAAATAACATCCTCCTTTAACTCAACTGCTTTCTAATCTGGGCCACAGCTTCAGCATGGCCTCGCCACAAATGTGACCGCAGCACTGGAAAAAGACAGGTTATTTATACTTGACACAGTGATGATACGCAAGACTTGAATGGGGAAACATAGTGAGATAATTTTAGTAAAAACACTTTTAAACCCGCATACATATACACACACACACAAACACACACACACCAAAGACAGCATAATTTAGGTTACCATATCAACAAAAATAATAACAATTCACTGAGGAATACCACAGTGAACAGAGCATGATTTATTAAAACTGTCCTTTGCATTTTGTCCTGTTCTACTTGGTTTAAATGCTGTCATTAACTTACTTTAAATTGTCGACCCACCTAACTGAGTTTTCAGGGGCAAAAAAAATCAAACAAAAAAAAACGGTGTCTCATAAACAAGTAATGTGTTCAGACCCCATATCTTCAGTGTGATTTTTACATGGGGAAGGTTAGAGTTTCCTTCTCATCCCATCAGTAGATGGTCTATGGACTATGATACAGTGATCTGAGCCATCTTCAATTCAGAAATACATGGAGCGAAAATGGCAACAGAATCTTTATATACTATAAGTTATGTGCTGTAACTACTACTACTACTACTTCTACTACAAGTATTACTGTTATTATTACTGTTATTATTATTATTAATATTAATAATAATGAATAATGAATCATCATCATCATCATCATCTCTAGAAGTCTAAAAGAAATTTGACAAGCACACTATTTCGAACACCACTTCACTGCAGTACTTTTGACGCTACTCGCAGAGATGTTGAAGATGACGAACTGTCAAAATCAATATTCTGATGTCATGAGGCACAAGGTCAATCAAGTGTCACTTGTCACTTCCACGGGCGATTGTTTGAGGATGAACAAAATCTTTAGCCTTGTCCAGCTGTCTTGCCCACTTCATATTCAATATACTGTGTATTTAGAATAAACTGCTTCCTATGAACGCTGATTTCTGTAATCTCCTTTCAAGTGTGCGTTCAGAATATCAACCGTAATCCTTTGATTTATTGTCGGCGCCAAGAGTTCAGTTTCAGTGTTCACATGTACGTACAAATGTCTCCTTCATCCCTAAGGATTGTGAGTGCTGGGTGACTTCTAATCTAACGCTTAAGAATTCTCCTCGTTCGAGCGCTTGATGCTGGAAAAGTTTATCGGCGTTCAAACGGGACAATTTGTCATGCACCTTGCGGCTTTAAGATCTTTTGAAGTCTCACCTTTTCCCCTCCTCCCTTGCTAGTAGGTAACTTATATGCCAACTCTATTGGGCGGACAAGTAAAGCAAGCTGATCATGTGATTACTTTCTAGATCAAGGACGCCATTTTGGAGGAAAGTTTGGAATTTCGGATACACTGGAGGAAAAAAAGAGGAGGGTAGAGCCAAGAAGTTACATTTGCCAACATATTTACGTATCGCGGAAGGGGGCAATAAGGATTTTGACTCGAAAAAGGAAAGGAAACTTATTTTGAATGCACGGAGTAAACTTTGCATGTGTGTCTACGACCGGGATTTATTATTTGCGCTTCTTTTACGACTTCCACTAGAGTAGTGTAGGGGCAGTTTTTCAGATTGTTGCGCTATAGTTTTTGCCCCGCGCAGTTGTGACTTGGCAGTGTGGATAGCCGGCCAGTTTCATTCATTCGTGTTGTGGAAGTTTATTGAAGTGTCAACCCGTAGCTTAAAGCAAGTGTCGCATGCTTAGCCCTGACAGAATTCTGCCCACTGCTGTCAGATTAGGAACTGTGACAGTCAGTTAGCCTGCTAGCCATCTAGCTGGCAACGTTGGCATATAAGTAGCGGGCATTTGAATTCTCGCACACATCATTGTCCGATCAGTTTTTCCTTTCAGCGACCACTGTGCCTCTGCTGTTGTCAAATGCTATATTATCTTCGACGGGTAGCCTGGTGGAGAAAAAAAAGAATGCTTTAGTATTCATGTGCAAACTGTGCAAGAAGTGTTTGAGCCCCTCCTAGTAAGTTAACCTAAGTAAGACGGTTTGAATCACGCAAGATTTAACTGACAACAGTCTTCGATACACAACTGGGATACTTTAGACTTATTGTTTTCATCTGGATGCTATCATGCCAGTAAGGAAGAAAGGTGAGATTGCATTTAGGTAAAATATTTCTTAACACATTTGGTTAGTAAAATGTGTCATTAATACATCAAAACCAATATATATTTTTGTCACTTAACCAATAGTGAGTGCACCCTGAAAATAAAGGCAGCTGGAACGCTTCTAATTGTAACATTGTCTTTTTACGAACGTTAGTGGTAACGTGGACTAGTTAATGTGTTTTTTCTCTTCTACTAGACTACTTTTTTTAAAATGTCAATCAAACTTTGCAGATGCTGAAAGAGCAGTTAAACTCCTGGAGGAGTATCGGGTGAAACTCAGTCAAACCGAAGACCGTCAACTCAAAAATTCAATTGAGAGAGTAATCAACATATTTCAGAGTAACCTGTTCCAGGCCCTCATAGGTAAGTCTCAATATGGACCTTTTACGTCAAGAAGAGTGAATTAGGCTATATTGTTCAGCATTTGTTACTTGTCTATGAAGGTTAAAGAAGTATTGCGTTAAGTTTAGCGATCTCATGAATGTTTGCAGAACAGGTTTGACATTACAAGGGAATCTAGTTCACATCCTCTGTAGCACATTTCAGCAACGTGTCATTCCTTTTCAAAAAATTTTTCCCCGTTTTAAATGGCAAGAGAGAGATTCCATTAATCAACCATAAATAGCCTGTATAAAATTACAAACAAATACACAAATATATATATAAAAAACGCCTCTGTTGACAACCAAATTTCTGCAGTTCGTGTCTCTTCAGCAATGTTTGGTCCTCAGCAAACAGAAAGTGGTCCAGGAGTTTTTTAGAAACTCTTGAGCTCATTGGAAGCTGTAGGTTTAGGCAGATAGGAAAAGCAGCTGCTTCATGGAAGAATGGTTCTTCCATCTGTAATGTGGTTGGTGTCCACTGTTGAATAATATGGTTATATTAGCATCTCATACAAAGAGAAGATTATGACATCACACCATTAAGTGCAATATTTGAACCACGGGCAGTGGTCCAATCTCTATTACAAATCCTTCACTCCACTTTAGACATTTTAGATTGAACCTTTTATTATCTTTTGCTTTCCTTTGTGAAATCTCTGTGGGATAGTAAGTCACACAGTTGGGAGAATTAAGCTGTTTATCTAAATGCTAGAGACTTTATGTGGGTTTTTTTTTGGTAGTTTTGCGATGATCTTTGGTGCTTCTTAGAAGGTGAAAGTCATCTGAGAAATGGCCATCTCACCATCATTACTTCAAAAAAAAAAAAAGATCTTATTGCGTCTGAACAGCGCTTGATGAAAACATCGAAAGGTTAGTGAGACCAGTAAAGCTGGAATAAGAGACTTCTAAAACGATCTGAGCTGAGCGATTTGAGAGTGGTTGGATCAGAGGATGTGAGTCTGCTATGGGACTGCTTCTCACAGCCAAGTGTCGCGCCTCTGTGATGCTAGTGTGCGTTATCACTGAGTGACTAAGTGGCTGTGCTTGGCTTTATCTTTAAATTTAGAGATTTATAAGTGACCATGGCCTTTGAAAAGAGGGTAAATATTCTGAGGTAACATTTCACAGCCAGTTTTTTATTTTTGGCAGGTGTTTAATCTCAAATGCACAACGTCAAGTTTCTATATACGCTTACATGGACCACATAGCAAGCTGCTCTACCTCTGAGTGCAAATCTAAGCCGGCATTAGTGGGTATAACTGAGACAAATGTGTCTACATGTCTCTTCTGGTCATTTCTCCATAGTGATAAGTTGACTGTACAAGTGTGTTTTTACTGACCTTGCTAAGAGTGATGGTTTGGTGAAGCCCTTTTTAGCTGTAACAAGCGAGGCCAAGACAAGAGAGAGATCTTGATTTTTTGGTGTTTGGTATTTTAACTGTACCCCTGCCAGAAACTTTGCCTCTGGTTCTCTGTACCATCAGACATGCTTTTACATTTGTTTACTCATATGACTGATTTAAAGAGTCATTTTGGGTAGGCCTTTATTTCTTATCATTGATCATTTTTTTCTTATTTTCCACATTTATAGATGAGATTGATGAGGCTCTATGGTCATGGGATGATTTTCATTTTAAGACCTTAGGCTACTATACCACTCCGTATTTGTATCTGTGTGTATCCATATAGTATTGTGTGTCATATATCCGATTTCCAGAATTGTGTAGTAACATTGCTGTATTTGCCAGTTGGAAACCTTCAGTTTATTTGCTTAATTGAAACTGACAACTGTTCACATGCTTAAAGTGCCCCCTGTAGTTTTCAATTATGCTCCATGTTAATCTTATTAGGTTCCTCCCGAGTTATTATCCGTTCAATAGTTACATGTGTTTGACATGATATCGGAATACTTGACCTTGACCCTGCATGAGTTCAAAATCATGTACACACACACACACACACACACACACACACACACACACACACACACACACACAGACAGAGAAAGAGAGGTAGACAGACACATGTTCCTTTTCCCTGTCATCTGTCTGTGGGTTACAAACAAAAATGTGTATGAACTCTTGCTTTCGGCATCTGTCTGATATGTACGCGATAGAGTCCCAAAAAAATATAATCCGTCTCCTGACATGATTACTCACTGCTAATCCCCTCTGTGATGGTTTCCTGCCTTCCTTTCTCAAACACACACGCACACACACTCACACACACTCAAACATGCAGAGACAGGAGTCTTGAGGGTCCTGCTGGTTTGAAATATGTCATGAGTGAGGGTATCAAACCAGTGTCTGTACTCTTAACAATATTTTCCTCAAGCCAATTAGGATGATCAGGAGACTTGGTGGGTGAGAAGATATTTGGAAGTGTCATATGACTCCCCTGTTTTGTGTAAGAGCTCCATCAGAACCTCTGAAAAGGATAGCTCACATTTTGACTTTTCTGGCCATTTGGCTTTAACCTTTAGCTGCAGTTTGAGAAGTGAAACGAAAAGAGAGAAAGTGTTAGCTGTTTTAATTCGGCGGTTATAATCCAGACGTGACATTTTGAACAAGACATGTCCCTTCTTTTACCACACATCCTAATTTGTCTTGAGCCGTTTTCTAGCACTCAGAACGCATTTGCAGCCGATTTATAAACAAGCCTGTTTCCATATTCTCCTATAAGGACACGACCTCGCGCGTTCATTGTCTTAGTTCTGCACTCCATTAACGCTTGGCAGGCAGCAGTTTGTACCACCCCTCCAGTCAGGCTTCATTTGTACTGTGCGAGTTTTGCGATAGATACACTGTTAAAATGACTGCACCTCAAACCAGTTCCCTTCCAGTACCGGTACAAAAAAAAAAAAAAAACTCCTAATCTGACAGGGCGGTGACAGGAGTGGATGACCGGTGAACGCACAACTCCTCTGTTTGTTTCTGGTGCCTGTGTCAAAAGTCCAAGGCTAGACAAAGGCCATGCAGCGTCACCTTGCTCTAATTATTTTCTACGCATTGGCTCTGCGTATTTTTAGGCCGCTCGAGAATACAGGGTGAACACAGCGTGGTGGAAGCTATTTTTAAGAGTTCATCAGGGAAGAGCCTTCCAGGCATAAGAGTTCTGTGTTGTCACAATGCTTAGAGAGGGGAACGAGAACTCCTCGCACCTCTCTCACTTCAGTGTATAGTTTTTCGTTTGAGCGTACACGAAGCAAAAAGACGAACAATGTTATATATCATGAAAATGACAGGAAAGAGGATGTTCGAGAGCAGGTGACTCACATAGATGCAGCTGTGAGTCCTGTAAGTTTTGTTACCGTGAAACACCATGAAGATAATGATGGTTTTTGCTTCATAAAAATATCAGTAAATGTCATATTAAATGGGAAGCAAGTTCTGTAATTATTTCTTTCGCAGTAATTTTGTGCGTTCGTTTTATCGCATCTGTACGTAGCGTTCACTCATCCAGTGCCTTGACCAGTATGCTGAAGCCGGAGACCTTTAATTCCACACTAATTCCTATTAAGAGTCCCCAGTTACCTCGGTTAACCCCCGATCTCAGGTGAAAGAGCAGCAAGGCTACACGATGCCCTTTTTCCTCTAAATGTCTTCACTTAGTGCTTGACTGCGTCACAGAGGTACAGTCTTCGCCACTTCCTTAATCAGCCGTTTCCGTTCTGGACCTGTTGCTCTCGCCGACATAAATCTGTGTACGGAAGAGGTGACTCCCAGCGTTGTGTTTCCCACAGTCGACCTTCCTGTGACCTTAGAGATGTGTCTTAATCCAGCATTTATAGTGACGGACTGTTTGGTGGTGGGGGGGTGGGGTGGGGGGGTCGCTCATTAACAGCGTTCTCTGAAGAGCGCTCTCCCACTTTTGCTTTGTCATCTCTGAATGCTGACCAGGTCATGACTGGGTATGTCCCGTCCTCACACATCCAGTATGTAATTACCGCATTACCGTCGGCGTGTTAGCATGTATACTCTTTTATAGTTCAGGGGTCCGGATATCCAGATGTCCTGCCCCTTTTTAGCTCTCGCCCTTAAGTTAGCAGCTGATTTTTACCTGGGAGACAGGTGTGTGCTGTGTTTAGCCGACTGGACACTACAGAGGTTTGCTCGTTTGTAAACCCAGAGGCCTTGAGCGCTAATGAATCCAGGGCGTGTTAAGTAGACTGCACCAAGACACAGATTCTAATCGTTGATTTTAGCAGAGTATTGGCTGAACTCTTAGACGCAGGAATGTGCAGAGCCAGAATGTGTTTTAACTGGACTGCATGGAGATGTGTGTGGGCTCAGTTCTCACAGTTAGTCTGAAATGACTAACTTAATCTAATGAGTGACAGACAGAAAAAGTAGCACCTCCCTCCTGTAATCTGATTTGGTGTCGCAGTGCAGTGGCCACCGATTGGCCATGCCTCATTCTCATATGTCAGCGCTCCGGCCGTCAGCAGGCAGCCTGCATGCCACACGCGCGCGCACACACACACATACACACACACACAAATGCTTCTCTCTTCCCTCTGATCTCACATCTGTTTTCTTTCCTGCCCCAAGAGGCTGTCATCTACTGCCTCCTGACAGATGCTTTGCCAACATGCCATGCAACCAAAATGTTTTTTTTTGTTGTTGTCGTTGTTTTTTTGGCTTCCCTATTTGTTGTAATTACACTTCTCTAAACCTCCCTACAGAAATATTCGTGTTCTCAAAGCATGGTCTCAAAGTGTTTGGTTGAGTTTAGCATGGCAGTGTGAGTAAACAGTGTTGATCAAAGTATTATCTTGTTTTAGCTGTGCTGGATTAAGATTAAACTAATCTTAATCTAAACTTTGGATGCTCAACACTGTTTTGTAGGGACAGGATCAGGTTTTAAGGATGGCTCTTGGATTAATTTGAGACGTTGGTTTACTTTGGTTTGATATGGTGTTATCTTCAAAGCTCAGTGTAATCTCCTCATCCTTTCAGATATTCAGGAATTTTACGAAGTGACCTTACTGGAAAATAAGAAATGCGTGGAGCCTGCCAAACCAGCGGAAGCCTCTCCCCCAGTCAATCAGTGGGATTTGTCCAGTGCTCCCAGTGTGACTGTGACCTCAGAAACTCAAGCCAGCAGCCTTACGCCTAGCCCAGAGGTAAGCAGTGCACCCCTCTGTTTTAACACAGGAAACCCCAGCCCGCTGTGAGAACCAATCAGACACCATGGAGAATCGGTCTTTTCTTTTAAGCAGAGCACTCGACTTGAACCTCACTCTAACGGAAGAATTTTCAAATGAAACTTGATTGGCCTTTAGGAAGAAAACTAGAGAACTGTTTGCTTGCAGTCTTTGAGTCACGAGTAAGTGTTTATACCCATCTCCTTTTAAATGAAGCTGTTGAATTACATTGACAGGTTAAGGTCCTGTGCACGGGGATCAGTTTACTCTCTTTACTGCCTCGTTTTTAGCGCGCCCCCATTAACAGCAGGATGAATGAAACCAATTGGCCGAAAGAATCTTGTATGTGTGGAGGAGGAAGTAGGTTTTAAGAGCTGGATAGCCTGCAGGGGTATGAGAACAACTCATTGTGTGTTCATTAAATTCTCAGGGGTGGTTGTAAGCAGGTGAGCAGTCATAGTGCCGGGAGGAAATTTAGGTTTTGGCTGAGGGAAGTGCCAAATTACGCATACAAACACACACACACACACACACACACACACACTCTCACACCCATACACACACATACACACACACACACACACACTCACACACAAACACACACAAAATCTCATTAACTGAATAACTAAAGTTGTAATAGAGATTATCTCGCTCTCTCTGTCCTCTGTTATCAAGACATTGTAAAATAAGTTTAGCCAATAAAACTTATGCACTGTAGTGTTGGGTCGAGAGTAGGGTTGAGATTTTCATTGTGTCTCTGGTTTTCATCTGTTTCTGATATCTGAGAGTTGTTCAAACTCAAGCGGTAGAGAACTGTTTTTATCGCTCAAGCTGATATTGTGGCTATTCATTTTACGTTAAATGAGGAGAAACTGGAATGGAGATGTTAACAGCTCCTCATGGAAGCCGAACAGAATTGGACAAACCCTGCTAAATTCAAACAGCCTTTTACAGTTATGTATTGAGACGTGATCTTAAATTAGTTATTATGACGACATTAACTTTCTAGGAAACTGAAAATTAGTCATTTATGTTTGCAAAACTACAGTGCATAAAGTTAAAAATGATAACAGAGATTTTACTGCCACATCAAAGTTTTGTCCTTTTGCTTAGACTAACGGAGAAATGATCAACGGTAAGGCCCATCATGTGTGTGTTTGTTTTTTTTTTCTTAATTATATCTGCATACTGTATCAACCAGTAAACTAAAAAGCCAGAGATGCCATGAGATTTGTAGTAATAATACTAATAGCAATGCAGAGAATGTTTCTGAACTCTAGTTTCTTCCTCCTCTCCCTCCTCTCTCTGATCTAACGTCGCTTCGTTAGGAGTCTCCTCTTCTAAATGAAATACTGCTTGTGCTAGGAAAAGCTTTCTCCTCCTGGGCCAGATCTGTGAGTAGCCACATCAGGAGATATAGAGTGCGCCTCATCATTTCATGCTTGGCTCTGTCATATCCCCCAGCGTCATGCTCCTGCCTGTGTCCGTGCCGGAGCCCTGCTGCTCCTGCAGCTCAGCGTTTACGGGGCATCCGTCCTCGTCGACCACATCCATCTTCAGACGGGGTGGCCTCAGTCGAGGCTTTCCTCATTCAGGCGTCCCATACCCAAAAATGCTATAGACGGATGTGATCATAAAAAATAAATAAAAAGTCTAAAGAGCATGACTCTAATGAGAAATGTCATATGGAGGCTCGGCCATGTGTAAGTGTTGTGTGCTTCAGTAGGACGTGTGTGTGTGTGTGTGTGTGTGTGTGTGTTTGAAGAGTTTGATTTTGTTTCTAGAAACAGTACAATAATATCCTCTGTTCAGACTGACTCAGATTAAGTCTCGTCTGGAAGCAGTGTTATTGAAAGTGACTTTAACCTACAATGAGATTTTGTTCATGGTTGTTGTGTCAAGGCTGGTCAAAGAGTTCACAACGCTGCACAAACGTTTGTCTAACCATGCTCACGTGTGAAGAAGTAAGCACCCAGCTGAAAATATGTTTTTTTCCCCCCCACTGAAATATGCTTCGCATATAAAGAACGCTTAATCTGCATTCTCCCCTACCTATGAGTTTGCTGTCACAAAATCCATTAATCCCCAGGAATATTGATTTTGTCATACGAATTTTGCGCCGTTAAAAGGCGAGGCATTTCGCCTCAAGCTAGAGTATTGGAATCCACTTAAAACTGTGAGCTGTAATGTTGATTTGTACGCGAGACAAAGCATTCGCTTTTTACACGTGTATCATACATTTTATATACCAGAAAGTTCTTTAACCCGAGTTTTTGTTGCCTACAAGTATTTAGACGTTCTTGTACAAGTTGTCATGTTGCTATTCTTGCATTTTACTGAGCGAGGGTCTTCTGTCGAATTATTGTTACAGAAGGTCCTTGTTATTTGAACATCGTCCAAACGCCGTGCTAATTAAAGATTTATGCCCTGAATCTGAAAGATGAGGGTGAACATAGCAGCACAAGTTGCACCTTGCACAGTTTATCCCTCAGCAGGCTACGGTGAGTACCACGGTGTCGAACGCTCTACTCGGGAGCGCTTCTCACCCCTGCATGCGCAACGAGAGAGCCGTGGATAACGCGAAGTGATGACATCCTCGTCTTTAGCCACCTCTGGGATACAAGCACACTGTCGCCGACCGGAGATCTGAAACGACAGAAACTGTATACCCCTGGATTGCGCGGTGATAGTTCTCTTGGATCTAGTGAGATTAAGTTAAAAGCGCACACGTCCGTTCGCCCGCTTTTTTCCTGGTTTTTCCTATGGGAGTGAGAGGTCTTAAAAGACTGCTATGAGATGCTGAGGGGTCGCAGACTGCAGCAGTGTGGGGAAGAATGGACTGTTTATGCATTGTTACCACTAAGGTAAGCGATTGGCTGCATTCGTTAATCCGCATTGAGCAGCTGTCAAGTGGGGCAACGATTTGAATAGCAAGTTGAGTTTTCCGCTTAAACGGCACAGTTTGTGAGCTTATTTAGCGATATCGCCACGAGTTCTTGGATTCCTTCTTATTCAGCGGTAGTGCTGAATAGAAGTTAGCGGATGAACGTATTGAGTATTGACTTTAGAGGATGTAACTAGGAATTGTGCAACAGTGATTTATGTGGTTCATCATGATTTAATGTAACTACATTATTTGATATGGAGTCTGCAGGAACTAATTAAAAATAAGGTGGTACTGATCATATTTCAAAACCCTGTATTAGATGATTAGACATTTGTAGTTTATAGTGATCTGTAAGAGAAACAGAGACTTGTGTTCACTGAAGACATCTTTGGAGTGTTCAGGGTTTTGCGTTTTGCTCTGTTTTTAGTGAGAATGTGGTGGATGAAGTCAAAATATTTGACTTCAAACAATAATTTGAAATCCAAACATATTAGGCTAGTTAGCTCCATAGAACTGGTGTCTTTTTTTCTCTTGTTGTGAATGGGAAGAAAGTTGGCAAATGGTTTGACAGATGTGATATTTCTTTGGGAACCTTGAATACTCAATGTGTGAATGTCTGCAAATTTAAAAACCTTTTAATTTGACGGCTTGTCTATGGAGGCACAGTGGTCCGTAATCAGGTCGCTGATCAATTGTGAGACATTTCTTCACATGCTGACTGTATAGTGAAGTGTGGTTAGGCTTTTGTAGTTTATGTAAATGTGCGTCTTGTCAGCCCTGGATGTGAGAGGCCTTTCCATTTAATCCAGAGAAACGTCTTGGCTTAGTTGAATGGTCTAACTGTTGTAATTCTTATTATAGGGAGAGACATGGAAATTCCTCACAGTTTTTTTGTAAATGGGCTAGAAAATAAAATGATTAAGACTGATTTATTTCTAATGCTTCGAGTGGGCGAGAGTCTGAGAACCGTGTTGAATTTCCACACTGTTTATAGAACATTTTCACCCTTTGCTTCCGGAAAATGGTTGATTATTCTGTTGATCCGATGAATGGGCGGTGAAAAAAAGCCAAACAAAAACAAGTGAAAGTAACAGCTGATTGAAGCGCTTGTAGGCAGACAGCACAGTGGTAAACATCCACACATTAAATAGCATGATGATTCAGAGCACTCACTACCATTATGAAAATTTTTACAAATGCTGTTCAATTCAGCACAGCTCACACTGGTAACCTGATTGTGTGCGCTTTGTCAGCTCTGCAAAAAATCTCATGTTTGTTCATTTAAAAAAAAAAAAAAAGCCTGTTGTAATTTCGAAGAAGGAATGACAACAGAGTTTCTGCTTGTTTTAACGGCATCATTATGCAGCGTTCGTGGAAAAGACGTCAGTTTTCCATATTCCGTAACGCGTTGCATTCGGAAACATTCTTGCTTGTCTCCTTGGTGATGGAAGTCATGTTGGTGTGCAAGGTCGAAAGGACAACATCTGTCCAGCTGGTCACCCTTGAGCCCTCTGCCCAGACCCATTCCCTGGGGTGGACTCTGTCAACCTCCCTTTAAAACCTGGCCACACATGACCCCTCCATGGCCTGCCTCTTCAGTTCTTATCGGATAAGTAGCTCAGGGAGCCCCCAGTGGAATCTGAAGACTTCTGCTTCGCCACCTGAATCTCCAGATTATAATTCCCATTAAGACAGTGGAGTTATAGAGAATCACCTTGGATTATTTGCAGGATTTTGAAAGCAGAAAGTAAAGGATGCTGTACCACTAGTTTGACCATCACTGCTGAATGTTAATTAGAAAGGCAGCCACATATCTATTTGCTTTAACTAACGGTGTTAGTACTTCTGGTTGCCTTTACACCGCCGTAGTGTACTGTATTGAATAAAATATTGAATACAACAGTAGGCATTAGTAGTGTCATTATCCTCTGAGTAGAGTCGAAAACAGTGTCAGCTGCGTGTCTGTTACGAGGCATTACATCATTCCTCAGAGTCAATTGTGGTCTTGTCTAGTCTCCTGCCAGTATTTCCTCTCTTCCATAAAGCTGAGCCTGACCCTGATGTTCTTATTACTGAGTGTTCTGATACCTAGCCATTCACCCTGAGCTTGGCTTTTCATGACTTGGTAATTAGTGTAATGATCTTGCCTGCTGGAAAGCTTTCAGCTTTCCTGTTGGTCAACAACAGGCTGTTAGAACAGGAAATCATTAAAATTCTCCCTTGTTCAGGCTCTTAGTGAGCATATCAACAGCCAACCAGTCAGTTATTTGTAGACAGTGTTTTTCATCCATGCTCTGAAGCGGTCACTAGGTTACCAAACTGGTAGAATCAGTTACATGTACTGTGTTTTTATAGTTTTGCTTTACTTAAACTCTCACCAGCTGGCATGGGATGCCCTATGAGGGGGGATAGCCCATTATATTAATATTTGACAGGTAATTCATCATAGTAATACTGGACTGGACAGACCTCGAGCCCGACCAATAAATCGGTGTGCCGATACTGTCGGCCAATGTGAGCCAATTGCAGATAAATCGGTATTGACGTTTATAACGGCCGATGAATGACAGTTAAAAAAGAGACGGAAGATAGATCCTTCAGCCATGTTATGACATTCATGTCAGCCATGCCTGGTTTTGCTGCAGTAATGTGAAAGGCGGTAAAGTCAGTCAAACATCAATATTGCGTTTAACATTATGTTAATTGAGTGGTGCAGACTAAGCTGTTGACAAACTTGATTGTAGGTTTATTTATGAAACAGCGTGGCAGTTCTAGTGAGTAAACAAACAACGGTCCTGTCATTTCTCCCCATCTCTTTTAGAAATTCTGTGGCGACATCGCTTACAGCAGCTTATGACACTGTCCACTGCTAAATTAGGTTACCGACAAAACAAGCTAATGCCGTGTTTATCAGTGGAAGGCCGCTAACGTTAACGAGCGATTAAACTGTAGTATTTAACTTATTTTACCTACATGAAGCAATGGTAAATATATCTGCGACTCGCATGTCTGTAGTTACAGTTGGTGCATTGGGAATTATTAAACCAGAGGGGACACATAAATAAATGTGAGCTGAACAAGCATCTAACATGGCTTGGTAGCCAAACAAAGTTATCTAGTTTCTGTTTCAAACGTGTGGTGTGAAATCCCAAAGTCGCAAGTCTTCGATATGACATGACTACAGTCATGTACAGCAGTGTTTACTCTACTTCACTGCTCACTGTATCAGTTTACTGCACTGTTTATCAAAACTTTCATATATTTTGTTGTACTTTTGTTCAAAGTACTACTTGTGACAATAAAAAAAGTTTATTTTTAAACAGCATTATGTCATGTTATCTATGTGAGGACTCTTACATAACTACACATAAACAAAGATTTTCCCTAACATTTATTATGTTATTTGTTTCTGATAAAAAAAAAAGAATATTGGCCAATATATCACTATTGGATTTTTAAATCAATAAATATCGAAATTGGTATCGGTCTGAAATCATATATCGGTCGGGCTCTACTTGTTACTACTCAGTTTGGTATATCAAGGCTGAGTTGGGTGGGTTTATTTATTGTGCGTGTGCACATGTGTGTGTGTGTGCGAGTGAGTGAGAGAGAGATGCTCTAGCTGCTGACCCTTGCTGTTTCATGGTTGCCACAGCAGCCAGTAAACTGACCACCTTAAAGTGGTCCAGACTCATGTGTTTTAGCATTTGCCCAGCGTTCAATATGGGAAGAACGGAGAGGATAACGACACAGTCAGTGTACCTGTGTGGTGAACTGAAACCTCCCTTTATTTATTTAATTACTTTCCCCACTATTTCAGAATATTGTTATTTGCTGTACAGTTCTTCAGAAGTAAACTGAGCGTACGTGCGGATGAAAGTTCAGCTGTTGTGTGTGGTTTACATGCATTTTGTGGACTGTTCAGACACTGGGGGCAAATTGATCATGCGTGGCTCCCGTCTCGATCCGAGAGACCAGAAGAAAGAGACTCTTTCTCTTGCCCTGTCTCTGTTCATGGCAGGCATTTGGAGTCCGCTGCAGTGACTGATTTTGTGAGGTTGGGGGATCAAATGGGCTTTTTCGGTGACATAGCGTTTTCCCTCAGTCACGCTGGACGTGCCGTTCTCTCATGGTGAATCCCAGTGCTCCATTACATTACCCTCTCTTTCTTTTCCATGACTGCCTTCTCCTCAGCCTGATCGTTTTCTGGTTTGTCCTCTTTCAGAGTGTGTTTTTGATTTTGAACTGTCAGGCAGCCAATGAATGTTAAGAGTGATGTGTTTTGTCTTCTGCTGGTAATGCACAATGTCCATAATATACTGAACAATGTCATTTTCTTACACTAGATTAGCAATGGCCAACAGAGCTCCCACTCCTTTGACAAACTGCTTTATACCCTCCTGGTTGCTGATTGACTTTAGTGACTCAATCATTTCACTTGCAGCATGTGTGCTAAAGATAAAGGCGAAAGATTTGTAGCTAAGTGCAGACCACCCCCTAAGCCACTTGAAATCATTTCATCCATATAATGGTTTCCCATTCATTATTTAGGAAGACGCGCTAACATGCAGGTATAATGTAGCTCCCTGTGGAGACCCAGCCATTGATTGGCTCATGCGAGATACCAGGTCTCCATTGCACATCAAAAGGGTCTTTCAGTCTGGCAGTGCTGCCTCTCGTATTTTTACCAGGGATGGAGATATTGTCTGTTTTTCCTAGCATATATCTTTGAAATGCGTCGATAGGTTTTTGCTCGAGACCAAAGTGGAGGGTTAACCTCTGCCCTTTGGATTACAATTTACAATTTACAATTTAGTTATTTGGCAGACGCTTTTTACCAAAGCGACTTACAATTGGTGCATCAGTCGGATTTCTAATACCTTCAACAGAGATCATAATAAGACTGAGCGTCAAATTGCCCCTTCGCATTGCGCCCCTGGAATACTTTTACAAACACAAATACAAGACAAAGGTTTTTTTTCTTTCTTTTTTTTCTTTCTTTTTTTTTTTCTTTTTTTTTTTTCCTCTAGGGAAGGGAGGTTAGGCATTGGGGGCAGGTGTGTTCTAAAGACGTGGGTTTTCAGTTTCCTGCGGAAGATGGTAAGAGATTCCGCAGTCTTGACTGGATGGGGGGGTCGGCGGATTGGTTGGTTACAAGCAAACATTGACCCTTAGTGATTCGGGAATAGGAGGCGTAGATCTCGGGACAAAAACTAGTGCTGGAGGTCAAAGGTCACTCCTCTCTGTGCTGATGCTTCCCGTATTAGCAGGTGATTCTGTTGTCCACTGCGCTGTCAAGTGTGTGCTGTTCAGAGCTCCTGAAGCTCCCGAAGCTGTTTATGAATAAACACAGTAAAAGAAGTAGAGCTGAGAACTAAATCTTCTTGGGATAAGAGAGTCCAGTATGCTGCTCTCCTTTAGAGAAGATCCTCCGTTTTGGTCGAGTCCAGTTCTCTCATTTGTGTATTCGCATCATGAATTTTACCAATGCCTCAAGATAGAATTCATTTCTAAATATGACCTTTCTACACTTGTTAAGAGAGGGTTTTTTTTTTTGTTTGTTTGTTTTAAGAGATCCTGAGGATAATAAAGTCCTAGAAATCTGACAGGGACAGTTTGTACTCAGCAGCGAGCAAGGTCCAGGTTGAGTCTTCATGTTATGTTATGGTTGGGCATCGGGGTCTTTCCAAAGTCATTTCTAAGAGCATTTGACTTGAAAAATTCACCAAGATTTTCTGATTTGGTCCCCAGGTACTTGAGGTAGAGTAAATAATTCACCCAGAGTGTACCCTTTAAGCTTTAAGGAGCTTACTTTTAATTCCTTAAATCATCCCATAATTGTCTTTGGAAGGACCTATTTTTACACTTGGAGGAGCAGAGAGTCCTTTTTCTCCCTTGGTCTTGGTCAGTGGCCGACATCTGAAGTGGAATGGAGCAGTGTAGCTAAAAAAGTAATGTGGAGAAGGCATTAATGATTCCACATAGCCTAATCAGTCAGTTAACGAGCATTAACGAATTCCTGTTGTTTTCTGGAGCTGGACACACAGAAAGAACGACCCAACTAGATGGAGGACGCTGCCATCGGACATAAAGTAAAGTATTGTGTGTTCTAATGCATCTCTGTGTATTGGTGTTTTAAAATCTTTTCCACTTGAACTGAGATGAACAGCAGTTTTCCAGGTATTGTGAGAATGTCTTACTGTATGTTTCCTGGAATTTGCTCGCTGAGAAGCAAATGCTAAAACCATTAATAGGTCAGGACTGTACCGTGATTTTTCCTTAACCTTGACAGATCCTCTCTTGGAGAGAGAAATGGGGCTTTTGCTATCAGAAGTGGTTTGAACTGTGACTCAGAGAGATTTCTGTTGCTTTATGGGAATGGCAGCCTGTGTAGAGAGTGTTGAAGTTCGGCCTGTTCCAGATTTGAGCTTCGCATGCTGTCTCCTGTCAAATCTACTGAATCTGGGTCTGCTGAGATGTCTCAGATCACATCAGCTTTTGGACTTCTGTTTTTTTTTGTTTTTTTTGTTCCCCTCTCTCCCCAAGACCCCCTGGGTGAATGTGACATGAATACTGTTCTTGTTTTGCTGTGATCAGTGTGTGGGTCCAGACATTTAGTACTTTACTGGAACCAGTTTGAGTGAGACACAGGTTATGTGTACTGTTGAAGCTCTGAGGAGTTTGAGTTGTCGCTAACTGATCAGAAGCTTTGTTTAGCTTATGAACCTACTTCTCGTCAAACTCATTACTAAATCAACATGTTTTTGCTTCACCCTTCTTTTGTTTGCATTTGCACCTAAGTACTCCACTCTCTTGTTCTCTCTCTTTTTTTTTTTAATCATTTCTTGATTTTTAAAATGAAGGATGACAGCACTCCTGTGTGACATTGAATGGTAACGGCGTGTGTCATGTGTCTGTGTGTTAGAGGTAGTAACAGTGTGTGTGTATGGTAAAGGTAGTGACAGTGTGTGTGTATGGTAAAGGTAGTGACAGTGTGTGGGGAGGTGAGGTGTGTGGGGAGGTGTCAGTGGTGTGGGGAGCTGGTAAGGCAGGTGGGAGCTGACAGGGAACGTGGCTGTGTGATTCTCCCACACTCACCCCCGCACTATGAGTCATTGACCTCCTACTCCACTCTGCACACATATGGGATGTTACTCACTCTCCCCACCCCACACACACACAGCTCTCAGCAATCTCTCTCTCCAGCAATCTCTCTCTCTCTCTCCCTCTCTCTCTCTCTTTCTCTCTCTCACTGCTCTCAGTGGTCCCTCTTTGTCTGTCTGTGTCTCATTCTCTTTCTCTGTCTCTCTCCCTTTCTCACACACACATGCATACACAACACACACACACACACTGAGCACTGTGTTTGCTCTCTCTCTCTCTCTCTTTGTCACACACACACACACTTCTCAGCTGTCTGTCTCTCTGTTTCTGTGTTTCATGTACACACACAGAGTCACAGTCATAGCAGCAGTTGGGGAGAGGTATAGAGAGAACCAGTCTAATTTAATGACATACCCAGCTGTTGAGTCTTGGGCGTCAAGCTGTCCTGAGTGGATCTCTCTCCCTGGTGTCAGCGGGCAAGCAGGACGTATGTGAATCACATGAGCGAAAATCAAAATTCAGTGGAAGCTTGGCATTTTGTCTTTGCCCACCCTGTTTGTGCGGAGCCTTAAGAAGATTGCCGCTAAGCACTCCTCACCTGTCCTCCTGCCATCAGACACTAAATCAAAGCCAAGCTGGGTTCATCACTGCATGTTCCACCCTCTCTCTCCACATCCATGGCTGCTCCTTTTTTTTTTTCAAAAGTCATCAACACTCAATTTCTCTCCCCCCTACTGTTGGAACGCTCGTTTCCGAAGTTGAATATTGTTCTTTCGACATACGCCTGTGTAGGACATCTCCCAGGAAGTCATAATTATGTGTTGCAGAACGGGACTTAAAAGCGGCACTTCCAGAATCTATCGGCGCGTCTGCGTGGTATCGGTTGTGAGTTGGTGCTCTGACTGAACCAAATGTAGGTGAAAGGAAAATTAAAACTTTTCCCACCGTTCAGCAAAACTGCAGCTGGTTTTTATTTTTGTTCCAGGTGTTAAATATATAGGAATGGTAGAGACACCATCCTGTTTGTGATGGGTGTGTGTGCGTGCTTGTGCACACATGCCTAACCTTTGCACGTTCTCCCTTCACTAAACAAACAGAATGCATAGCTCTGGTCCAAAGTCTGTTTGCTTATGACTTAGCAACCTCATACCCTGTCAGAGTCCACCTGGCGTGTGGAGATGCACCGCGAGTGATGAAGCAGTCGGAGAATGCTCATTGACTCTTTGCCTGGGAGCTGTTCTGTGTCAGTGTGGCACTGCTGACGTCAAAAGGGAGTCTTGCACTTGCACTGTCGTCGGTCTGGTGCTGGTGACCGTGACTCAATGTCACCAGTACCCCCTGTCTGTGGTCCGCCTTTACCAGCCCGTATTCACTCACCCTCTGACCGCTGGATACCTGCGCGCGTTGTCGCTGTACTGGTGCGTTTCTGCCCGGGATCTGACAATACTGGTCATGTGATCTACTGGGACTGCTGGGGGCACACTTGAGCCAGACCCCCGGCTCACCCCACTGGGCAGAGTCATGTGAATTACCTGCCTGTGTGTGTGTGTGTGTGTGTGTGTGTGTGTGAGTGAGTGAGTGCAAATGTTGAGTCAAAATGTGAACATGTCTTATGCCTCTGGCTGTTGTTCTCTCACTATTTTAAGGTCTTTGACTGTCTGTGACACAGTGAGGAAGGTTCTGGGGAGAGAGAGAGACTGGATTGACTGCAGAACTGGCGGTGGAGTTAGGAATACTGAGTGCTCTCTCCTTTACTCTGGCCACTGTGTGTCATGTTTGATATGACACACAGGGTGGCTGTAGAGGGTTTTTTTTCTCTGTGTTAAACTTTTGCTGTGCCTGGTAGTGGTTTAAGCACTGAGGTGCTGTCATGGTGATGTATGATGGTGCTGAACTAGTGTCTCCGCAGACTTAACAAGAAAATGTCATTTGTGCCCTTTTTAGGAGACAGAATTGAGTCCAGAATGGTAATTTTTTCACACTGATGTTTATTAGGCCACCTCTTTTTTAGCCGGTTTACTCAGGGCCCCTGCTGTAGCAGAGGTTTGAGGAAACTCCAGACTTGTAGTAAACAGAGTGGAATTCCTCTGTGATAATGATATAGAGGGATTCTGAGCACTGGCAGCCGATTGGAGGCAATCAGGTCACGGCTAAAAACGGAGCTGGCAAGCAGTGGCCCTTCTCTAATCCAGATGCTCCGCTTTTCCCCAAACTCACGGACACCCTGCGTCGAAAGGACATTGCTTTTCCGCTAGAGAGGGACTTGATGTATGATCAAGGACCAAAATAAAGATGATGATTGGCTGGTGTAACCTCCCCCCCCCACACACACACACTCACACACACACCATCACTCCTACACCTCTTACTAAACGAATAATGGCCAAGCAGATGACATTTTCTCGCAATTTGTTAATGGTAGACGCCTGGTGTCGAGTTGACTGTTGCCGTGAGAGTAACTGTGGGGGATTTATTTTATCTCCAGTTTCATAACTGCTACCGTGTGACTCGGTAGATTTGGAATGTCTTAAAACTTTCTTAATTCGAATTCCTTCAAAATTTTTGGAATTGTTGAACATTTTTTATGGCCAAATCATTGAATTACGTCCCATATGCAGGGTATGTGCTTCTGAGAACACACAGCTTCCAATGCAAAATGAATCAGTCGGAGGATGTTACAACGCTGGGTTTTTTTAAACAACTACTGGAACAATATATATATATATCCTTGATCCAAAGTTCTTCAGAATGCTCCCCTTCAAACCATCTCCCACTGAGTTGTGTGTCAAAGGTTATCGCTATGGGTTTGTCTTGGATGCCAGTTGGTGTTTGCCTTGTCAGGGAGCCCCTAATTACCAGAGGCTATATTTGAAGTGTGTTTGTTCTGGGTGGCTTCAGTCTGCCTGTCAGCGACTCTGACTTCTCTCCACAGCCCGTCCTCGGCACAGCAAGCTATTTTGATTTATTAATTTTTTTTTTTTTTCACAGTCCTTCAAAGCTCAGCCGTTCCCGGAATAAAGAGGCACGTCTGACTAACGCCTCTTGGACGGAGGTCAGGGAGTCATCCCCATTATGTGTTCCTTGCCGTGTTTGATTTGGAAGCGGGACGAGTGTGTTCGGTGTTCTCCAACTCAACACTCTGCGCTAGAGTTGCACGCAGTCAGTTTCCCAAACTGCTGCTCTCAGAAGCTCCAGTTCAGTCCGTCTGCTGCTCTGAAACCCAATCAACATTGCACCGCAAGTGTTTCTCCGTTATGACATATGCAGTGTGTGTGTGGCTGTTGGGCTGCACATTCAAATGGTACATTTAGAAAAAGAATCCGGGCGCTCGTCTGGCCATGGGCTCTGAGGCCCTCCGCACTGAGCTGGATTTGCATTTGGGATTTATTTTAGCTTAAAGAGGGAAAAGATATTTTGGGCCCACCCTGTTTCCTGTGTTATATTCACTGGATTTGCAGGCTATGATTATATTTGCTCATTATGTAGTGACTGTTACGAAGTTTGGAAAGTTTTTCTGTCACACTTTTGAAAATGAACATAATTACCAGCCCTGTTGGGAACAGTCAAAATGCGATGTCTGTTTTATGAATTCACCAGTCTGTAGATTCTGGAAATTTCCTTTTAGAGATTTGGAACATGCACAGACATATTCATTGCACATCAGTGACCAAGCAAAAGTATTATTTCAGAGTCCATAGTTTAATGTGCTTTGAGTTTTGGAGCACTATTTTAATCTGCCAGTTATCCAATTTAATGTGAATACAGAGTTCTCTCTGAACATCTCTCTACCCATACAGTGCATCTTTGTTGGGCCATTGTGTGTACAGACATGCTAAGACCTACCACTAAAGCAGTACATTTTCCAAGTGCTGTAATCATAATGCATTTCCCAGTACCATAATGGTGTACACTCCTCTAATGTGTTCAGGGGAGCAGTTGATGTGTGAGAGGAGGTCTTGGAGGTGGTCTCTGTGTTGGTGCTAACAGTACTCCCTGCAGGAGGTGGGCAGACCCGGCTCCTGTGCAGTGGCGTCAGTGAGGAGGAGCTGGCTGTGGGCAGGTGTGGGTGGCAGGGGAAGCTGGAGGTGACGTGAGCGAAGCATTAGTCATGTTGAGGGTTTTCGTAGGTCACCACCTGGACTGCATGTAAAGCCTTATAACACATGCACATGTGTGCGTGCGCACGCACACACATTTACACAGGTTTAACACTCGCGTGTAAAAAAGCCTCAGAGCCAGTTTGGACAGGATAAAAGAGAGACTTTGTGTGTGCTTTTTTTTTTTTTTTTTTTTTAATTTTTGCAGCACAACAGAAGTATCATAGATCAGAACACGGTCTGAGGCATACTGAAAGCTGGCTCAAAAACACTTTTGCGGTAAGGAATATCAACATTCCTGAAGGGATTTTATGGCATTTCACTCAAGGTCTCAAGTGAAAGGATTTTAGCAGTCTCAAAGTATGATATCCACTCGATCTTTTCCAGGGCTGAAATACAGCAGCCTTGCTTTTGCTGGTCTGTTTCTCCTAACCCTCAGCTATCCTAGATTATAATCAGCACAGCTCAGGGACTGGATGCATATGAGAGAATCAAAATTCTTTTGTGATTTTAGACTCCTGCCCTGGCTCTGTCAGTCTCTGCTCTCTGGCTGTGAATGTAAATAAACACTGCCCTCTGCTGTAGTGAAGGGGAGGAGAGGGGGAGAGAGAAAGAGAGGGGGGGGGGGGGGGGGGGGGGGGGGAGAGGGAGAGAAAGAGAGAGAGAGAGCTGGTTTTATTAAGCTAGGCAGAGACAGGAAAGTGAAACGCTGCGTCTGTGTGAGAAGTGTGGAAACGCTCCGGTCCGTCTGACCTCCTGCGGGAGTCAATGGCTCCCCGACGCTCTGATCTTTATCTGGGTTTTTATTAAGGAAATCACTTCCTGTCTGCCGTTTTAGTGAACAGAGGCAGGAAAGCAGCGTGTCTGGCTTCTCCTGACGGCGGATTTCCCAGTGCAAGTAGCTCCTTCCGCCTGCCGTGGCCCGTCTGAAACCGTGCTTTCATTGGCACGGGTCTTTCACCGGGGTAACAGCCGCCACTTTTTAGAAAATTCAGCTTTGCTGTTGCTAAAATGCAAAGACATGTTCTGCAAAAGAAAAAGTACAAAGGCTTAAACTGCTGTTTTTGAAAGCTACGACTCAATCCAAGATCTGTCTATATGTCATCATTATAACCATAACACTGTCAAACGTGAGTCTCAGCTGTGATGCTTTTAATATCATTCAAAGCATATAAAGAGCTGTTTGTTGTGTTGTTCCATCCATTGTGTAAAACACTTGTTGGCAATTCATCAAGTATATCAAATGCACTTTTGACTACATGATTATGACCCTTGACTGATGTTGATTACCGCCTTTATCTTGGTTTTAAAAACATCTGTGCTTTTTCTCACATACTGTGGTACATGACTCAGTTTGTCCACATGGGGGAGTAGCTGAGCTGGATTTTCCCCACAGTGGCCTGCTGGTTCAGCCCATGCTCTCTGTGCTGCGTGGGAAGACCAGGCACTGGCTGTTCTGCTCCCCTTCAGGGAGCTGTCGCCACGGGTTACCGGGGTTATCCTGAGGAAGGTCCCAGTGGCCGCGGAAGTGTGTGTGTGGTAGGGGGGTGGGGTGGAGGGTTGGGGGGGGGGGGTTGAGCGACGCGACAGATTGCACAGGCTGCTGTAGAGCCAGGCCAACCTGAGTTGTCAGAGTGGAGAAAAAGGGAAAAAAAACCCAGGGAAAAAAAAGAAGCAAACATTAAAAAAGACCTTCGACACAGATTATGCCATACTAGAGATGAAAAAGGAATGAATTCTCAACCGTAGGATATGAAGCAGCTTTTGTTTAAACTCTTTGTCTGTGGAGATCAATCAGCCCAAGACCTCTGGGTCAAGCCAGGGTCAATTCCTCTCTCTTCTTTTTTTCCTCCTCCTTTTTTTTTTCTCATTAATCTTTATTTTTAGCTCCGCTCAGCGTTTGTGTTTAATTTTTGATTGTATTGACCTACAAATGGGAATGTGTAGATTCACTGCCCCCGGGGCGCATGAGGCTGCACTCCACTGGACCTTGGTAAATGGGCCCGTGTGTTACGTAGGCCGGAGTCGGCACGGAGGGAAGTGTGGGCTCTCCCTTCTGTGACTCTGAAAGATCCCAGTGAGCCTAATCTGGGCACACTGGAGGACTGACTGGGAGTAAAAAAAACGTGGACGTGGACGTGGACGTGGTTGGGGTGGACAGCAATCCAGAAATCAGTTGTCCATGTCAGTGGTTTCTGACACTGAGTCTTTGTTTAGCCTGTATGAGGAGATTAACACAAATGTTAACATTTGGCTCCAATTTGCCCAGTAAAGATAAGTGAACGCTATTAAACCTCCGGATTTAGATTTGATTTGAAGCATTATTTCTGTATGTCTCCTCACAAAGTCAGTTCATTAAAAGTTGTGGTGACTTTTTTTTATTTTTTTCAACAATGATTGTGTAACAGTAATTGATGTGGCCCCATAATCTCTTATTACTCGACGCATTGATGTTGTGCTCATAAGTGAATGGAGGAAGAATGAGGAAAGCTGAGTGAGCTCATTCAGCTTCCTGCTGATGCCGACTGTCTCTAGTGTTTTATCTAGCAGATGGTCTACCCTTGAGCTTCACAGCAAAGCCATTGAGTTGTTACAAATGTTCTCCATTGCGTCTTTTCCCGCTCTGCCTTGCTTGTCGTCCCAATGCGTATTTTCCATTGCGCTCAGTTTTCAAGTACTGTGTTTTTTCCACCCTCAACCATCACTTGGATCATAAAAATCTGAAAGCAGAAAATGAAAGATTGTGTTGTTTTTATGTGTAGTGGTGATGTTTACCCATTTGGGTGACTGTGTGTGTGTGTGTGCTTCACCTGCTTAGTATGTAAATCAGAGATCTCACAGGGTGGCGTGCCTTCGTCCAGAGTGGAAAAATGAGTCAGAAGCCTGTCTCACCTCTGTCTGTCTGTCTCTCTCTCTCTGCCATTCTCCCAGTCTGGAGCTCTCCACTGCACGTCTTCCATAATTGTCTTGATCTGAAGCTCTTAGCCCGATTTGAATATTTGAATATGCAAATTCCACAGGGGTTGGAGTTCCCTACCTTTACCGGCTATGTGCTCGGGTGGCTGGGTTGTTATGTAATAGAGCCATTTCGACCTGCTTTTTTAACACTCTACCCCCCCCCCCCACACACACACACACACACACACACACACACACACACACCCCTCTCCCCACAATCACCGCAGCCACCATTCATACTACACACAAGCTATTGTTTGACACTGTTACCCATTCAGTCCCCTATTCTTCTGTATGGTATATACGAGTATATATACAGCACTTTTACAAAACCTGCTGAGAGGATGCTGTGGAGTACAATGGCCAACAGCCTTGTTTGTTTGTTTGTTTGTTTGTTTGTTTGTTTGTTTGTTTGACAAGGACCCAGACCAGATTTTCTAGGAGTACCACAGTTTGCAAGGCACTTAAAAATTTCTGAGTTCTTCAGCTACATTAAATTATCTGTTAATTAGTTCTGTGCCGTGTAGAGAGAATGGTCTACAGTTGGTTAATTATTTCACGGCATAGAACTTATCTATACATATTCAGCTTAAATGTACATTTTCTATGTGAACAGGTTGAAAGCTGGATTGCAGTGAAGGTGTTACGTAACCTTGAAAAACTTTTTTTTTTTTTTCTCTCCCCCTGTCTTTCTCTCTTTTTCTTTTCTGTGTCCTACCTTGCTCTTGTGCCAGAAGTGGAAACTTCAAAGCAAAGTTGTATGCTGTCAAAGAAGATTACATCTAATTATAAAAAAAAAAAAAGAAAGAAAGAAAGAAAGAAAGAAGCTATATTTTAGGGAAGCAATAGAGTCACAGGAAGACTAGCTCAAATATCGTACCTGGGTGACAGGAGGACCCCCTCCCCCTCCTGAATCCCTGATAGCATCTGTGAAATTCAGCACTCAGTGATCTAGATAGGACTGCTGTGAGCTCCCTCAGTGCGAGGTAGACAGCCCTGGAGAGCGATTAGCATCGCAGCTTATCTGTGGAGAGTTCCTCATTATTTGAACGGAAAAGTGCTGAGAGAGCAGGAACACACACACACACACACACACACAGACGTACGAGTTTAAAGTAATATGACAGGCCGATGCAGTTTTGTCAGTGCCATTGAGAGGAAAAATGCTTGCGCCTCGACTGTAAATTTGAATACGGGGTAGTGTTAGTTCAGTCCGTTTACTACACAGCTGTGTTACAGTTTGGAGTTTAAAACTCTCGGATGCATAACTTTTGGATTTTTGACCTCAGGCAGATGGACTCAATCCAGACGGCACAGCATAACAGCACACTGAAAACACCCAGGGCTTACATGGACAAGTTTGATCCCATTTGCATATTAATCCCTCTCCCTGAATTATGAAGTATTTTAAAATACTTTGGGTGTCCTAATCTGGTTCCTTCTCTCTGTCAGTCAGATTCTTACTGCAGTTCTTAAAGGTTCGCTGACATGCTGTGGAAAGCCAGCGGAGGGTGTACCAGTCGCCGGTACTGGGAGGAGAGCGTTTGAATTTGAGAAATGTGTGAAATAGGTTAGCATAACAAATGTGTTAACTCCTAAACCTACATTCGGTTATTTTACAATCCGTCTAAATATTCCAGTACTTCTCCCTCATTGCGACGGTTAATTAACCCATTCGAATAAGACGCTGGGGGAAAAGCCTGACCTAGAACCGCGTAACAGTGTAAACAGATTAACATTCCTGTGCCACACTCAATCTGAACTTCTCTCGTCTTGCTCAACTGGTCACATTGCTCTGCTATCGTCTAGACAGCAGGAGGCATGAGCACCAGAAGAGGGTCATCGCTGTCATTCAAGGCTGGTGAACCCTGCGATTGGCTGGTTGCGAAGAGGTGGGAAGGGCAGTGACCTTCTGAATGTGGGGAAGATGGGAAATATGCTCCTTGGTTTGTGGGTATTGTTAAAGAGACAGAGCAGCCAGCCAGAACTAGAAGTGCTGTGCTATGAGAGAGGTCTCTAAGACTGCATTGTAAGCTGTGTTTCACGCCTGTTTGTCTCACGTATGGTCCAAATTAGGATGGATCAATAGGACCCCGTGCATTAGGGATGTGTTGGGGAGGTGGTAGAGGGTCCTGAGATACAGTCTGACCTTTTGTCAGGTATACGGTACTCGTGATTAAGGAATTACAGTTTGACAGTTTGTTTAATTCTGACTGCTTAAGGGATTCTGTGAATAATTGGAAATGAACATGAGCGGTGAACATGAGCGGTGAACGTGAGGGTGAACATGAGCGGTGAACATGAAGGTGAACGTGAGCGGTGAACATGAGGGTGAATATGAGGGTGAACGTGAGCGGTGAACATGAGGGTGAACGTGAGCGGTTAGTGGCGAACATGAGGGTGAACATGAAGGTGAACGCGAGCGGTGAACATGAAGGTGAACGTGAGCGGTGAACGTGAGCGGTGAACGTGAGCGGTGAACGTGAGCGATGAACGTGAGGGTGAACGTGAGCGGTGAACGTGAGGGTGAACGTGAGCGGTGAACGTGAGGGTGAACGTGAGGGTGAACATGAGGGTGAACGTGAGGGTGAACATGAGGGTGAAAATGCCGTATAAAATAGTATCTGTTGGAGTCCACGGGGGGGACACCGTGTTCTAGAAAGATCTTTGAGGTCATGCTGAGATCCAGAACTCTGCTGGAGGAAAGTCATTAATTCCCCCAAACTCCGTTTGTCCCCGAATTTAACAATGCAGTTTAGTTAAACTGGTGCCTTTTTTGAGCAAAGAAAGCTTTTTAGAGGGCTGAAAGTGCTGAGAATAAAACCAATTAAAATATTTTTTGCTCAGTGTTTAACTGCCTCTGTGTTTTGATGTCCCAGACCAGTTATCCCACTCCCACTCTTACACACACACACACACTCCCATACACGCTCACTCCCACACACACGCACACACACACACTCATACACTCACTCTCAGACACACTCCCATACACGTTCATTCCCACACACACTCACACACTCCCATACATGCTCACTCCCACACACACTCGTACACTCACTCTCAGACACACTCCCATACACGCTCACTCACACACACACTCATACACTCACTCTCAGACACACTCCCATACACGCTCACTCCCACACACACTCATACACTCACTCTCAGACACACTCCCATACACGCTCACTCCCGCACACACACTCTCAGACACACTCTCACTCTCACACACTCTCTCACGCACTCACTCTTGCACTCACTCTCACTCTTTTGGGTGTTCTAATGGGGTTACTTTCAGAACCACGCATGATCAAACATTCCCAATCTTTTTCACTTAGAGATGGAAGACAATGACTCATTTCTTTTTTCTGTGTGTGTGTGTGTGTGTGTGTGTGTGTGTGTATTATTCCCTGGTCTCCCCTGCCTTAGTTCTTAAGGCCCGCGTGTCTGAGACAAACTGAATGTAGTAGCGCAGTGAGGAGCTTCATGCATCCCTGCACCCGGTGATGTAACAGCTCAAATGATTTATAGTGGCAGGGAGGGAGGACCACAGGAGGGGAGAAGAGTTGAAATTACCACACTCTTACACACTCAGATTTATAGCAGTCTGTCAATACACGCCCCCACACTCTGTGGCCATACTGTTTATAGACTGGTTTCATAGCTCAAACACTGCATGTGAAGTCTAATTACAGCTGACTCCAGCACACCTGCACTGTCACTGATAGGGACCTACACATAGTCCTGTGATATATGGGGAGCCATGATGTAAAACTGTTTGTTTATTTGATCTGTGAGAAGTACTAGCAGCAGTTTATTTGGAGGTTTGTTTAAGGCGGTACATCAGTGCTCTCTTTAGGAAAACTGCCGCGCGTGACTGAATGTAGCAAACAGGAAGTTAAATGGCCTCCTTCCTCTCCATCGTTCTCTTCACGCAAGAGCTCGTTTTTTTAAATTGGCTCCAATACGAGGCATTCGGGTCGATAAACTGTGAAAAGTGAGGTCTTTTTTTGACTTCGGCAATCTATTCACAGGGGACACACCAAAATAAATAAATAAAACAAAACAAAACAAAACAAGGCGTTCCGTCTAACGTCTCGGGCCCGTCTGTGGCGGTGTAGGCAGTAGTACTGTCCCAGAGACTGCTGATTCAGGAGTGAAGAGTATCTAACAATAGTTCCTATAACTCAGAGAGCAGCTGCCTGCCTTCTCCTTCCTCCTCAGCCTGTGGAGGTTTTATTGGCTTTTCTTGTGTTCTGCCTGCTCCAGCCCATTCATCTGGTGCAGTCAGTGTGCGTTTTCAGAGTAGATGCCAGAGGTCATAACCAAGCAGCTAAATCAGCCATCAAATTCAATATTCTTCCTGCCCTTCCACAACCTTGTAAACACGCTCGGGAAGCCTTTGCAAAGACGCTCTTTACATGGTCTCTCAATACATGTGTGTGGGGGGGGGGGGGGGGGGGGCTTTATTTTTTTCTCTTCCATATCCATCCATGCAGAGGTACCTCGGCAGAGAAACTGTCTCTACTGGGCTGTGTAATGAGCCCCACGCTGCAACATCTCGCCCCTCCCCCCTCCCTCTGTCTCTCCTCTTCTCCTTTCCCCTCTCTCTCTCTCTCTCTCTCTCTCTCTCTCCCTGTGTCTCGCTGCTCACTGTGCCTTGTTTGGATTGTGGTAGTTGCGAGGAGAGTGTCGGAGTCTCCCTCTCTCTCACGACTGTGTGTGTGTGTGTCATGGCAGGGGCTTCTCTGCAGCAGGTGGAAGAGCAGTGACGGACAGAGTGTGTGTGTGTGTGTGCATGCGCGCACGTGTGTGTGGAGAGCCCCTCTTCATGCTCTGACATCAGACGTGGACATTGCACAGCGGCCCCCCTTATTTTACCTCCTCTTCCTCCAACTTCTTCCCCTCTTCTTCCTCCTCCTCTTCCTCCTCCTCGAGGCCGGGGGATGGCTCGGTGCGGTTCACCCAGGGCTCCCTGACGAGCACCTCTCCTCGGGAGCGCGTCGATCTGCCTGGCTGAGCGGAAGAGGACGGAGAGAGAGGGGGAGCGTGGCACAGAGAGAGAGAGAGCCCAGACGCACGCACAGGCTCGCTGGATGAAGGCTGCATGCCGGCTCCTGCGTCCCTCCCACCCCTGCCACAGAGTGAGCCGAGCGATGAGGGTGCACGTCAGGAACGGGGTGACAGAAGCACGCGGCCGGGACCTTGATCGCTGACCGGTTGTTTGAAGTGCCCGGGCACTGAGAGAATGTCTCCCAGCATCAAAAACTTGGATTGCTTTTCCCCAATGTTGTGCCACTGTAAAGTAGCATGCACCAACAGCACCATCTCTCTTATGTTTGGATGCAAGGTAGGAAGGAACGTGATGTATTTTTCCTGATGTAGTCTGTTTACCAGTTCTGCACTTGGCTTTCCTTCTCTGAACTTCAACTACCTCATTACTGCCTCATGCTGTTAATCAAATTGGTTGTGACACCCATAGGCGTGATCTGAGGAAAGCCACCCACGTGTTCGCAGAAGACCATCGTGGCAGTGGTCTCCAGCCCCCCTGCCAGTAAATAATTCGTGCGTGCGTGGCATGAGAGTCGGGCGCCCAAAACGTGCTTCTCGCGTTTGTTTGCCGAAGCATGTCGTTAGTGTGACACCAGAGTGGGGCTGATTTGTGCTGTTGACAGATGAAAGCTTGGGGCAGAGTCCACCATACAGTGGCTCTGTCCTCCAGCTCTGTGCCTCATTCCTGAATGCCTGGAGTAGACCAGGCATGCATGCATGCATGCATTCGCTACATTACAACCTTTCCTTTCCCTCTTTCCCTGCCACGTACAGAAGGCATAGAAATGACCAAAAAAAAAAAAAAAGATTGTTCGTTTGCAGTGCTGATGGTGGAGGTGTTGATGGTGGACGTGTGTAATAATATCGACGGGTGATGTCACAGGACAGAACATGTTTGTCATGACCTCATAATGCTAAGGTATGAATACATGGTGATGGCAGCGCTGACATCCTGTTCCAGTCACGTGACTCGGGGATCCTTGGCCGTGCTGTTGACTGTTTAGTTTAAATGGAGGGGATGGCTTGCTCTGTTTATTATGTAACTGTGCTCATTCGAGGGTCCCAGGAAACTGTCCTAATTGCTCGTACCAGGGCAGGGAGAGCACTCTCCTGTTTCTTGTCGTATTACACTAGGCTGCTGTAGACCTCTGCTTTGCCCATGTATAACAGCCTCAGTTGCCCCCAGAAATCCTAAAACATCCTCTTTTCGCTGCACTGGAGTTGAGCGTTAGGCTGTTTCACAGTTGGAATGCTAGGAATTAGACACAGAAATCTGAGATTGTCATGTTTTGTAGTGTGTGTCAAAAGCTATGAGTGTTGCCTCACCTTTTTAAAGCTTCTTCCTCGAGAACGCAGCGGCGAACTTACACCGGTCAGGTGAACTGAGATCAAGGAATGCACTAGTGCTTGTGTGTTCCTCAGTTTTCAGGACAGGTTGGTTTTTGACCTGATAAACATGAAGATTTGGGGAGGAACTTTGTCCTGTTGAAAATTCTGATGAGTTCTATGTCCGACGTGCATAAACAGGATAAGCTCTTTTTGGCCAGTCTGTATTAAATTGAATAGTGTAGGTGAGGTCCTCTGAGAATAATTGCTTTGAGGAGGAAAAAAGAGAGAGACGGTTCTGTGCTTAAGAAACTTTTATAAAAGGTGATGGAAGATGAAGAAATATCTTCAAGAACAGATCTGGTTGAAAATTGAAAGTTCTTACTCGACATTTGTTTCCCCATGAATTTATATTACACAACTGACATCAAAGGATAAATGTTAAAGAATGGTAAGGTTAGAGCCTGACCCATCACTGTGTGTCAGAAGGTAGATCATCTCAGGCCGGAGAGGTTTGAAATATGAATTGTTTCCCCATCATTAATGCTCCCATAGACTTTGATTTAGATGTGGGTTACAGTGTGGTGGATGATGGTCTGTTCTCATTTGTTCAGTAATAACCTCGTGCTCTTATAGACCATGTCATCTATTGACCATACATCATCTCCAGGGTTGGTCCTGAATGTCATTCTGGCAGTTCATCATCACAGGCTCTGTCATTTCTGGGCGTAAACAGTCTATTTCTGTGTAGGTGTGGGTTATAATTTGGTGGATCTTGAATGCTGCTGTGAAATGAATTTAGAAACCCCTTGTTTGTACCGCATATGACTTTTCCTCCCTTTATATTACGATGCAGTGTTTTCCGCCCCACTCAGAACAGAAGAATTGGATCTCTTTGGCCGCATGTTTTTTTGCTGTAACCATATGAAGAAGGATCTTGATCAGAGCTACAGGGAGCAACATGCAGTTCACTCCCGCGACGAATTAACGTAACAGAAACAGTACACATTGCTTTACATTCCTCGTAATTGAATTTCTCTTGGCTTTTTAAAATTTTGTATTTATTTATTTATTTATTTATTTTGGGAGGAAGAAAAACTGAGTCTGATGAATGATCAGGCTTTCTGTGCTTGCTGTAGCTTTCCTTTAATGACTTTACAAATCAAATCGGTCACCCTTGGCACTCTGTGCTTCGCATCTGTCCACCCATCTCAGTAACACTGTTTCAGGGTTCAGTTCAGCTCTGGAGTGAAGAGGATTTAAGTTTGGAGTCTTTCTGTTCAGTAGGAGCTTATACAGATTCTGTATTTGAGGTTCTGAAGACTCTTGGCTGAAGATTCCCTTTTAATAATGGAGTGTGTCAAGGAAGCCAGCCAGTCTTACAGCTTTCTTCCTGTCTCTGGAGTCCTTAATCTGATCATCGATGCCTGGCCGCAGGAATGTGTGTGGAGCTTAATGATGCTCCTAGATTTCGACCATTGACAATTATTCCCCGCTCTGCAGCCATTCATCTGGGGTTTGAGGGTTTTGGGGGGGGTTTTTTGTGGCAATTTATTTATTTATTTTTTTATCATCATCACTTGGGCTAGACCGTTTCTCTCTGTCAGATGAAGGATCCCCCAGAGTCTGTGATTTGGAGCTGAGCTGCACCCTTAGCAGTGCCAGACTGGCCACTCAGTGAGAGGCACTGGATGTTCTCGGCTGCTGTTTATTGAAGAAAGCTCTTTGGTCTTTCTCCCCCTACTGTGACGCTGTATGACCATATATGCTGGACCTCAGACAGCTTAAAACCTTCAGCCTTGCATTTTTATTTTTTTTTAAGGCAAGGTTCATGACCTTGTGAATGATGGCTCTCGATTTCAGCAGTTTTCGTATGGATCGGGTACCTGCTGACCCATGAAAAAAACGCCTACTTTCTGCCCTCTTGACGTCGTAATTACATTAGTTGTATTTTCAGTGAGAAGGGGTCATGGTAACCTGGAACAACGTGCAGTTAATCATAAAGTCAGTATGACCCTGCCCATACATCACCTCGGGTATTTTAGTGAACAAAATTGTGGTGAATTAGATGGTGTCCGTTTTAGAGTGTGGTTAACCTGGCTTTATGTCAACACTTACGCTGTGTTACATGGTGTTTGTTGAGCTATGCTTGGCTCGGTTGCGATGAAGCTTTCAAGTATCCAACAAAGATAAACAATGAAGATATCACTTTAGACATTTTAGAGAAAGCTTTGAAATGGCTCAGGGACAGTCATGTGATTGCTGTGCAAAGAATTATTGGCACCTTAAGAAATTAGGCTTGCCATGAATCAAATAGCAAGAACAAAACTGGTCAAATATTGTATCCAGTCGTGTTCTTGCTGCCTACTCCAGGCAAATATGCTTGCTCGGACATTTGAACTGGCAAAGTTGTTGAGCAAGAGTGCAGTGTGTTTTGAGAGTGTGTGAGCCAACACCGCATGCGAGAAATGTGTACTAGACAGCACTGGAGTACCGAACCGAGGAGAATAGTTCGAGAGACAAGATGGTTTTGAGTTGTCACATCTGAGCAGGCTGTTTTCCCTCGATGCAGAAAATGCATGCTTTATATTTAATGCCTGCACATGCTGTTTTTGACGCTTAATTAGGACCATATGTTTTAGCTCAGAGTGAGGAACGTAATGTTGGTCTGGTCATTGTCCTCATCCGAGTTGTTTTTGTAACCTGGATAACCTTACTGTGACATTTCCAGTTAATTTCTTTTCTCTGTGTCACAGAGGGCTGTTCACTGAAGTAAATACTACCTTTCTGTGTTCCCAGGAATAGCCTATAAAATCTCTCAGCATGCTTGCAAATAACCCCCGACAAGAAAAACGGAACTAAAAAAACGGCTGGAGTCAAGCAATTCGAGTCCCGCGTGCGCGTTTGTCCTTGTTTCCGTTTATCAGCCGAAAAAGACAGTTCCACTGCACAGTGCTTAACGGCCGTCAGAAAGATTAACTTACGCCTTTATCAATCAAAGCTGCCCTGACGCATCTTTAATCAGCATCACTCACTCTCGGGCTGCGTGGGTTACTCTCCTGCCTGTCTCGCTGGTCGTCTTCTGGAAAGATCCGGGGTGCAGCCGTTAATAAAGGCCAGGCTGGCAGAGCAGAGATGACAAACAGGATGCTGGGTCGTGTCTCTGCTGTTGTGTTTGTCATGCCGACTCGCACTGTGAGGAGTCTGGCACACCTGTTTTATGCTACGGCAGTGGATATTTTCACATCAACAGGCAAGGTGGCCTCTCCTCGGTGCTGCCCCTCAGATGCATCACGTTTGACGCACAGCCTTACTTGGACACTTCTTTTGTTTATGGTTCAGCCTGGGGCTTAATTTTTCTACTGCTCTGCAAGATTTTGTTTGTTTCTCCTCTGAAGTCCTGAAGGAGGTGCGTATTAAGAGGTGGTCCAACACCTGGTGCGTTTGCCATCCCCATTTGTGCTAGAGTTGTTGCTGGAGCATCTGTTAAACTCCAGAGGTGCAGTTTGGTTGTGCCGGTATCTGCTGGTATGCCTGTTGTTTTCGGTATGTGCCCAGGACTCCTTCGTAGTTTGGCATCGTTGGATGCAGGTCAGTTATGAGGTGTTAGCTGTGGTCTCCATCACACACTGATGGACAGAGGAACATTGTCAGGATTTGACGCTGGGGAGACATGTTACCAGTCTGTTTTTTGTTTGTTTGTTTGTTTGTTTGTTTGTTTTTTACTGATGTCCTTTGCTCTGTGCCTTTAAAATACAGCTGACAAATCAGAGATGTTCCGTCACATGAAGACTGTATTGCTAATCAGGCCAACCGTGAAGGTAGTCACAGAAATGAACGACTCCAGTTCCCAATTTAAAATGGACAAAATAAAAGACTTAATCTGTGTCGCATTGTATGATTTCATTTAAATAATGGTCAACAGTTCTGCAGGACAGTTTTACAGAGTTTTGCACAACATCACATAAAATGCCTTTGTTGACACCTCTGGCTCTTTTTGGCTCATATGGAGGTTGTGGTGGATTCTCACTGACTGGGATTATATATTCAGAATGAGCTGTATAAGTTTTTAAAGGAATTCTGGAATTTTCCATCCGTACGGCAGATTATTTAGCTCGGCGCTGTCGCCGGGTTTCGCGCGGTGAAGTGATGGGCGAGGTGGATTAGTTTAGGCGATGTGTTTGATTTGGTGAATTACGTCACTAAGCCATCCGTCTTCACTCAGTTAAATGAACATCCGCCCGATACGAACAGTTCACGTGAGCCTTGTTCTTCAGTTACTCAGCGTGTGTTATATAAATCACAAATGTGAGATCCATCAGTCTTTGCGTTCTCATCACCTCTTTCGTTTGAGAGTCGGCTGTGAAAGGGATTTCATCCGTTACTGCTGGGGGAATCCCACTCCGCTCCAGTCTGCACAGGGCTGCCTCTCCTTACGCCCCGGCATTGGCCCTGCGAGCGTGTGATGTAACCAGGGCAAACATGAGGAGAGGGAGACAGAGGGGAGGAGAAAGAGAGAGAGAGAGAGAGAGAGAAAGGGTGCGGGGTAAGGGGCTGGGGGGTTGCTGAAGGATGCAGCAGAGAGATTAGAGTGCTCCTCTTTTGTCGGGGGGGGCAGCCGCATACGCATCCATCAGTCAGTCATATGGTTAAAGTGGCAGGAGGGCTGGTTCCTCTGGAGTTGTGTCTTTGAGGACAACAGGAACTAACTCTCTCTCTCTCTCTCTCTCTCTCTCTCTCTTTCTCTTTCTCTTTCTCACTCGCACACACACACGCACACCAACAGGCCTTCCTCTTCTCCATATGTCTTCCACTTTCCCCTATGGTCCATCTCTACATGTCTGCAGTCTCTCTGGGAGGACCCTACCGGGGCAGTCATTCATCACTGCCGTAAAGATTAGGAAAGATTTTATTTTGGCATCGGACTCCAACTTTGCCTCACCGCTGCATGTATTTGAACATGACTTTTGATTTCGCTTTTGTCTCTCATTTTACAGTCAGTGTTTCATGTCTACATTTGATGTTTTTAACAAAACTGTGCCACTGTTTAACGTCGGAGGAATGATTTTCGTAATTGATTTTATTTTCACATCTAATTAGGCTAACAGATAAGTCAATGCCTTATTCAGCTTTGTTCTGCCATCCACAGTTGATTATCTAAGAGTGTAAATTGAATATGCTAGCGTTTTATCTCATTTTTCACTGGGAATGCGTGTTACAGTGCTGCCTGAGCCCGATCCTTCTGTTTCAGACGGCGGCCTGTCAGGTTTCGGCGGTTTCGCTCCGAATTGCTTTAATAATGTTTGCCTAGGAATTTTTTTCTTTTTGGGTGGGGGTGGTGGGGGGCTTCTTCTGGAACAGGGCACTCGAGCCAGACTGTTGTAGCCTATATGCATAAGAACCAGAAACAGTTCAAATTCTGTGTTCAGCCTTTCCGGTTGTCAGGACGTCAGCTGCAGGGTTTTACTGGTAAAAGATACAGAATGGAGTTAATGATCTCACATGTCTTCCTGCTGTTCACTGAATTTAGTCTACTATTGCTATAGAAGTCCACAGCAGTTGGAGTATTCCTCTGGGCTCCTTTTATTGCATCATCAAATATGTCCAAAACATACAGTCCTCTGTGTAGAGCAAATCTTGGAAAAAAGATTTTATTTTCAGTAAGAGTCATCAGCAGTCATCAGAGTCATCAGCAGTCATCAGAGTCATCAGCAGTCGGTTCCAAAACTGAATAGAGTTCAGTGTACCTGAGGATGTTGTCATTTTTTTGTTGTTGTTTTTCCCTTGGAGGCAAATGGTAATTTTTTTTTTTTTTTTTAAATAAAGAGAAATGCTGAAGCGGTGTAACGCCAGGGACAGTTCATCATTACCTGTAAACCTGTTTTGAGTGTTTTAAATGCATAATGCCCTGAATGGATGATAGTCTGTGGAGCCAACGTTGCCTGTGTGGTATTAGATATGCCAAACATGACAACGGTGAGACAGTTCACTTAAAGTGGACTTCCCCAGGAATGAAGCAGTGACCTTGAGTCTCCAAAATATCTTTCTTGACTTTGAGGGAATAGTTTGGAAGTCCCGAGCTGGGCACGGAGTCGGATGTTTTGGCTCGGATCAGGGCGCGCACTGCCAGGTTGGGAGAGCTCTTCGGAAGCAGCTCAAGGTGAATCATTTATGGGAAGCGGTCGTGAGCTCGGAGCTCAGGACCTGAGTGCATTTCCTGCCAGCGAAGCAGACAAGAGCTGACAACATCAGAGCAGCTTAGCTTACAAGGCCCACACTCCCAACAGAACTACAGTAGACAGGACAAAGACAGAAGGACTTCAGAGAGTCTGTACAGTAATGAACTCACAGTGTGCAGCTAATGTTTTAGCATCGCTCATCGTCATCATCTTTGGTAAGGATTTCCTCATCTTGATTATTTTAGCGGTCTTCAATAATGCAAGAGTCCTTTGTAGTTGTTAGCTGCAATGTTCTACGCTACACCCGAGTCCAAATGTCAAAAATGATGTCAGCTCAGCAGGGTGGAGAGTTTGTGTTTGGGGTAGTTTGTTGAGGTGAGAGCTGACCTGGAGTTTCAGTTCATTATCCCGGCAAGCTGGTCTCACAGAAGGACCGGCTGCCTGCCTGGAGTGGGGCACCAGAGCACTCAGCAGTGTAATGGCATCTCCAGCCTTCCCGGTGTGTCTCTCTCTCCCTTTTTCTCTCTCGCTTTATTTCTTTTTCTCTTTCTCTTTCACTCTCTCTGCCTCTCTCTCTCTCTCTCTCTCTCTCTCTCTCTCTCTCTCTCTCTTTCTCTCTCTCTCTCTCTCTCTCTCTGAGCTTTCACCATGCCGTACCACACTGAGATGCATCTATGGTCCATCAGAAGAACTTCTGAGGCAAAACCAATGTCCTGACCAGGACCAGTCAGTGGAGCCCAGTGTCAGCACATGCACTTACTGAATCAGCCCCTCACTCCCTGGCTTGGCATTCTGGCCTCGATATTCAGTCATCCAGTAGTTTGTGGGACTGGTCAGTCACTGAGTCATTCATTGTGCTTCATCACCTACTAGTGCAAGTGTCACAAAATAAACCTTGTTTGTTTCTTTGTTAGCTAAGAGTCCTATACCACTATGTCTTTTTTTTTTTTTTTTTTTTTTGATTTGTTTTTACCCTTTTTAATCGCTGACATTTGTCTAACAGAGACGTCGATGGCTGAGTTGAAGGTTTTTAGTATGACGCTGAGGGTGTGAGATGAACTGAGCTGTGGTGTTATACTGTGGGAGCGTCCTCATGTCCACTCACAGTCGTTAGACTTCACAGACGTGTCAAAGGCCAGCCAAAGTGGACCAACTCCAGTCAGACCTCAGCGGGACCTGGGCTGGAATCATAGACTCTGTCCCCGTTTTCAGCCCGGCCAGGGAAATAATCTTCTGTGTGTGTGTGAGCCAGAAGGGTTCAGAGAACCTCACGACTGAAAAACCACTTTGGCCCAGTGCTAGGATTAATGTTCCACTCCCTTCTGCCCTCTGCCTTCAGAAGGTTAAAGACCAGACCCTAGTAATTGAAATGACCATTGCAAAATGATCGTGGTGTCAGTAATGTCTCTAGAGAGCAGTAATTTCACGTCGTTAGAGTCCACTGCTTCAGCTGTTTTGGCCACAAAATGCTTGTCCCGTTTCCTTAACACATGTTAGCCTTCACTTTACACAAATGCTTTGTTATCTAGCCTGTTCGGAGGTTGTGGTATCTGTTTGGTACCTGGATTAAGGCAACATCTCCAGAGAGTGAGAACTACCAAATAACTCCCTCTCTGATGATAACCTGACAGTGCCCACTGTGTGTTACACTTCAAATTGTGTGCATGTGCACATGCGTGCGTGTGTATGTGCGTGCGTGCGTGCGTGCGTGCGTGTGCGCGCGCGCGTGTGTGTGTGTGTGTGTGTGTGTTTGTGGCAGATTGGTGCCACTGTGAGAACTCTGCAGGAGAAAGAAAAATGTGAGTAAGCTATCTTGTCAGACTGGGGGAAAAAAAAGGTTCCTTTCTAAATCGTGTACCAGAATGATCCATCTGGGAATTTCTCACTCTCCACTGCTGTTCCAGCCATTCCATCCTCCGGGACACTGGCATCCCTGCGCACAGCTGTCCTGAGTTCTTGTCACTCCAGTTCCTGACACAAAACTGTTAAAGTAGGCCTTGGTCAGGGAACTTGAAGTTAGTTCTGGAAGCAAAAGTCTTGTTTGCCTGAACGTGAGGTCTTAGAGGAATGTAGTTTTTTGTGAGGGATAATTCTCATAGGTTGAGGATTTGTGAAAATAATCGGGGTCAAAAAGAGGAGAGGTAAAAATGTGTGTGTGTGTGTGTGTGTGTGTGTGCGTGTGTGTGAGTTTTTTTTTTTTTCTTTTGTTTCGTTTTGTTTTGTTTTTTCCACTGCATACATACTCCAGGCTTTATTGCTCTCTCTCTCTCTCTGTCACCTGTGCACAGGGAATGCTATATTCCTACAGCATTTAGCGTCACGCTGACTATACACCTGGGCTTCCCGTCAGCATAGCAAATACATTGGACCTGTATTCGCAGCGAGGTGGAAAGTATTGTCTTTGATCTGAGGGCACTCCACACCGAGCTGAACAAAACCACTTTACTGCCTCAGCAGCCCCTGTGTCCCCAGCAACCTGGGACTGTCAGAGCCGCTGCTCTGTTTATTTATTGGCTGTAGGGTGACCTGGCTGAGATGACAGCGTGCGGCGAAGGCAAAGAGATGGGGTCCTTTGCGATTACATGTTCTGAAAGATGGTTTTATATGTCAGGCCAACGTCCCGTGTTTTGACTTTTTCTATTCAGTTTCGTCTTTTCCGTTTTGACTTCTGCTTTCTGGACACAAATATGTCTGGATTTGTGTCTGTGTTTTGAATCTTTTTTTTGATGTGATTTTCATTCAGACTGTCTATAGCAGTTTGCAGCTGAGTCACACTCCACTCTGACAGCTGAAGCACCGGTCTTTATACAGAAGACTGACATGTTGACTGTTCTCACGCAAAGTCAAGGTTTTAAACCAATGCTTAAAGCCAAGTCTGTGCCATGCATTATAGATCACCCATCAACCATGTCCAAAGGTTTAAATTTAAAATTCAGAGCTTTGTTTCGTGTGTCGACCGGCTCCTAACGCGGCGTTCTTTTGCCTGTCTCGTGCAGAAATACAGATATCAAGATGAGGACCCGACGTCGCCTCAGGAACAAAGTTCTCCTCGCCTGCCCGAGACCCCAGCGCCAGAGCTGGTGCAGGTGTCAGAGAAGAACATCTCTCAGATCGAGAATGTACACGGCTTTGTCTCTCATTCACACATCTCCCCCATGAAGGTAAGACGAAGGCACCTCCTTCTCCTCCGTCTGTCGTTCCCTCTCTCTCTCTCTCTCTCTCTCTCTCTCTCTCTCTCTCTCTCTCTCTCCACGTCCCGTCCCTCACCCTGCATGCTGTCTTTCATGTGCACCATCAAACGAAAAAAAAAACACAAGCAAACGCTAAAAATACATTCATGTGCGGTGTGACAGGATTCCCTTCAGAGCAACAACAACAAAAAAAAAAACCCATTCTGTTAAAAAATAAACAAATAAATAAATGATCACGAATGTGAACTTAGCTGAACTGAAGCTCAGGCTGCATCAAAACCCTGCACAGTCGAGGAAATGAACTTAAACACAGACTACTTAAAGGCTCTGAGCTCATGCACCAACGCTGAGAGCTAACAGAAAGCATAGCATTAGCAGATGGAGTTTGCACACAATGCAGCTGCAGCAGCTGAAGGGAAGAGAGTGTGTGTGTGTGTGCGTGTGTGTATGTGTATCCTGTGGCTGTTCTGAGGTGTGGTTTGTATATTAGCGTGTTAACAGATGAGCGTGTCAGGGAGGATGGTGGTGTGGAGCAGAAAAAGGCCTTTAGATGATGACACACTGATGGCTGTCTGTGTGGGCTGCTGTCTGCCTCACTAACCTCAATCCACTGATACAGGCACAGAGAGGAGAGAAGAGGGATGGTCCATTTAAAAAGTCCCATGAGCTTCTACTCTCAGCCTAATATCCACACAGACACACACACACACACCTACACACACACAAACACACACACACGCAAAATGTTTTCATTTACCTTGTCTCACTAAAGTTTTTCTCCATATAAACTTTTAACGGCCTAAACACAAATTGAGTTCATTCCCTCCCCAACCCCACCGTTAAATAAGACAGTATGGCATCTCTCTGAAGCTAACGAGCTAGCGTACCTGAAAACAGGAAACGGGTCTGTGTTTAATGCGTTTACTGTGCAGCGTCACAGTCCAGAGCTGTTGGAATGGCAGCTAACTCGTTGTCCAGGTAGCACAGACCCGGTATCGATCAGAAAACTTGATGAAGATGAAAGCCTTCGAAATCTTAGACTAAGGAGAATTGTGAGGCGGTGTCTGTCTGACCTGAGATCAGAGATGCCAGTAAAGTGCCCAGGCCTTTGGAGCTTCAGTCTTACCTTGGCCGGATCTGAACGTGATCAGTGTTGTTCTCATGAAACCCTCAGACACGCTGTGAAGGCGGCACACTGAATGTTTACTGAGATTTACCGAAGCCTGCGAAAGAGAGACGTCTGCAGAGGAAAGCTGAGTGTGTTGCTCTCGGGTTTTTTGATCCAGTCTCTCTGTACTCAGTGATTTTTACACAGCTGAAACACACTCAAACATTTGGTGTTTTTTTTTTGTTGTTGTTGTTTTTCTCGCTCACTGGATTTTGGAAAGTCAGTCATCATAATGTCATTTATTTATTTATTTTCCATGTGAGTTGAGCATTGGTATTGTTTTGTGTAAATCAGAAATGTGAAAAGCAGACTGTCTAATCAGTGGTGTTAATGTGAAGAGATCAGAGACATTAGGTGTGTATGGCGGCCGCGTAGAGGTGTGTGTGTGTGTGTGTGTGTCAGAGCTGTGAGGAACATGGCTGTACTAAGCGCTGTAGCCATGTTAAGGCCCATCCACAGCGGCTGAGATCAGAGCTGCTCCCTGCCTGGCGACAGAGCAGGGGCCTGACGAGTCTAACCTGTCACTTCACATCAGCATCAGCAACAAGGAGCCACGGTTTCGCTCTGTCGCCACGTGCACTCACGCTCACACACACACACGCACCACGCGCACACACACACACACACACACGCACACACATACATATACAAAAACACTGCGGCAGCCCTGTCATCACTGTATGCCTGTGTTACTCTTAAATCAGCCCGTGTGCTCAAGGCTGATGGTACTGCTATGGGTTTCCTTCTTTTTCCCTCTCTCTCTCTCTATCTCTCTCTCTCTCTCTGTCTCTCTCTATCTCTCTGTCTCTCTCTCTCTCTCTCTCTCTCTCTCTCTCTCTCTCTCTCTGTCTCTCTCTCTCTCTCTCTATCTCTCTGTCTCTCTCTCTCTCTCTCTCTCTGTCTCTCTCTCTCTCTCTTTCTCTCTCTCGTTGTCTCTGTCTGTCTCCTTTTTTTTTTTCTTTTCCCCGTACTACTCCAGCCTCTGATGTCTCCCTCAGAAACATCCCAGTTCATTTGTGATGTTCCTAAACCTGTACTCATGTCAATGCAGCTGCTCTGCGTGCTGGAAGAGTGCATTTAAATTTAATTATGACTTGGATCACTCAACATTTATAATGTAGTGCAGGCCTTTCTCTGCTGAACATACATGAATCTGATTCACTGGCGGGTCAGGGACACACCTCAGATTGTTTGAATTTTGCATAACTTGCTGTATCTGATTGAATAATTACAATCCACTATCCACTATTTTTACTATCCACTAATGCAGACAAGATGTAAATTACTGTTTGCATGTTCTGTGGTGACAGTAGATGTTATGGCTCCACCTAGTGGCTCTTCTGTGTAAATGTAATACTAGTGAACTACGGGTTTCTCCATGAAATCACTCAGGTTTAGGTTGCAAAATGTACCAAACCTGCTGTTCTCTATTGCTACATATATAGCTAACAAGACACACGTACATATTAAAGTAACATTAAAAATATGTCCCATTTGTCTTCACACCAAACTCACGGTGAAGTGCTTTCAGATTGTGTGTCAGTGAGGCTAGTTGAACATTCAGAGAGTGAATCTAATTCAGCAGCAGCTTGCTTTAAGTGTAATGCAATGCATGCCTCCTCCCAACACACACACACACACACACACACACACACACACCCTTAATTACTTTATTTTTCCAGTACATTCTGCCTATAGTCACGATGTCTGGACTGGACCCTGACAACATGGCACAATTTATTCATGTTCTGCCTTCACTATATCCGCTTTAAAGACTTGTAGGAAGGTTTGTCAAGAGAATTTGAATCAAAAAAGATGTCATCATGTCCACACGAAGTTAATCTCTCTCTTTTTTTTTTGTTTTTTGTTGTTTGTTGTTGTTGTTGTTGTTGTTTTTTGAAGAGAAAAAGGCATCTTTGGGTCTGTTTTTGAATGTTACCCCTGGCTGTGTTTGTGCATGGCTGCACCGTGTGCTTTTGGCTTCGTTGGCTGGGACAGACGGATGGGCCATCTTGTGTCTCCACATGCTCTTGTGCCGAGCTGACCCGTGACGTGTCCGGACGTGTGACGGCTGAGCCCAGCTCGGTATCGGGCTTCACACACACACGCAGCTACACGTCACAGGGACCTTTAGTGACAGAGACATGACGCACAGACCGCTCACACTGAGAAAAGTTAATGATGTTCACCTTATCTTGGTGAATTCAGGTTTTTTTTTTTGTTTTTGTGTGTTTGTTTAACTTACTGTGGAGGGTTGCTGTAGAGAGCTGTTTGAATCATGACTTTGTGAAGGGAAGTCATCCGGTGTTTCCTTCCATCCCGTGTTTCAGTGCTTTGCTTGGTATCTTCTGAAGCCAGAGAACACACTGCTTCAGCTGTCAAAACCACCCATCTTCATACGATATGAAGAAACATCTCACTGTCTGTTCTTGTGTACAGCTGTAGTCTCGTGCTGGCCCCTGTGGCATCCAGTACATGATGTGCGTGTATGTTGATGCGGGTGTGTGTGTGTGTGTGTGTGAACGAGGTCTTTTGCGCTCCAGAAGTGACGACCTCAGTTGCGTGCCCTTCCGTAGGTAGAGTCTCTGGAATGCATCTTCGACGGAGCGGCCACGCTGGCGGGGGAGGACGTCCCTGTCCCTGCCTTCTCCACGCTGTATTCCCAGAGCGACGCGCTCCTGCAGGTAACGCCGCCCGCCCCAGAATGCCCGTCCTCTACGCTTGTGACGCTCTCGTCCCCATCCTTTATTTGGTTATTTGTTTGTTTGTTTGTTTAATTATGTGTTGTTGGTCTTTCACATTTGTGCACCACGCGCGGTATTTCTCACAGCTCCGTGGGTCCTTTTTGACCAGTGCAAAATGATGATCATCTGGCTGCCAGAGAGCAGAGATGAAAATGCAAGCAGATCATTTTGGGAAAAAAAAAAAAAAAAGCTGTGTCCTCATTTCCTCTTTTCTTTTCTTTTTTTTTCTTTTTTTTTTATATTCTTATTCTTTTTTCTTTTTTTTTTCCCCCTCTCACCAACAGTACGCTTTGCAAGCACTAGATGGCACTAGTGCCACGGCGCATGCTCGTTTGCCGTGAAGCGGTGGCTGTTTGTCTCCTCTGGTCGCTCTGCACAGTAATGGCTAAACATTACTTCTTGGCTGAGCGCAGTTTGTGTTTGTGTTAGTATTTCCCTCAGTGTTATCGCTGTATGATGTCATGTGACCTTGTGTGGAATGTGTAGCGCAAAAATGATAATCTGCTTCTTTTGTGTTTGTGTTTGGATGTCGGCTGTAGTATATTGTTCAGATGTGTGTGCCTTAACGTTTAGAAATGAAAATATCTGAATGAAGGTGACCTGAATCTGATGAAGTCAGACGTGAGGGAGAAAGGAGGGAGAATTTGTCCATAAAACTTCTGAGATGTTTAGACACCATACATGAAGAGATGTTTATAAGTAGTCGAAGAACTGTTGCAGTCTATTTAGTTGTTTACTTGTCTGACTTACCCCATCTGATTTACCGTCTGAGTTCAGTCACCCAAAAACGCCGACATCTTTTGTGCTGCCAACCTGGATGTTACATGTTGACATCACTGTGGTGCTGAATCGTTAAGGTTTTTGCATCATCTACCAAAGCACTTACTTTAGCTCCCATTCAGTTCCCTGACATTGAGTATGATGGTCTGTCTCAGACACATTGCCTCAGATTACTCTCTCGCCCTGTAAGAAGTTCCTCTCCCCAAAACTGCCCTGTATGAGTTCTGTTTACAGCCTCTGCCGTCAAACCAGAAAGTCAGCGGTTTCTAATGAGCAGATTAAGTGATGCAGTCTACTGAGAAAGGGATGGATTTTAAATTCTAGACACACTGATAATCTGCAGCTTGTTGTGTTGGGGTACATGGTTCCTGATGCTTACTGCTTGTCTGATATCAACACACATTTGATATCAGACAAGCGTTAGTTGATATCAACAGAGATGGTGGGAAGACTATCTCTGTTGGTCTACCCACATGTGAATGACACAGAGATTTGTGTATCAAATTGATTTTTAGTCTTTTAAAAATCCCAATAGCTGTTTTAAGTTGTTATGGCGTCTGGGATCTGCCAGCTTTAAGTCTACAAAGCGTCAAGTGTGTGTGCGTGTGTGTGCGTGTGTGTGTGCGTGTGTGTGTGCGTGTGTGTGTGCGTGTGTGTGTGTGCGTGTGTGTGTGTGCGTGTGTGTGCGTGTGTGTGTGTGTGCGTGTGCGCGTGTAGTGAGTTTTTTTTTAAAGATAGGGACCAACTACAGGTCTTGGTGGGATGGAATGAACATGGCAGTAGTACCAGTGCATTAGGAAAATTGCTTTCCTTTACTTAGACCGTGTCTATGCGGATTCCCTGCATTAACAGGATATTAATTACGATCGGGTTGGTTAATTAATGAACGAGTCTGTGTGAGCGCGTGTGCGCCTGTGTGTGTGTGTGTGTGTGTGACTGAATTCTCAGCAGAGCTTACTGTCCGTGTTCAAGGCACTCTTGTTGGGGGAAAAAAGGGGAGGGGGGGTGTAAATTATTCTGAAAAGCTTTTTTTTTTTTTTTTTTTTTTTTTTTAAAAAAAGACTGTTTTCCTCGCCTATCCACAAAGGAAATTCAGGAAAAACCAGCAATTAAGCAGCAAGCACATTCTGACTGAAATGGCTTTGACTGGGCTCAGGTGAAAGGTCAGGTAAGAGCAAAACCCTCTCGTGGAGAATGAACCAATCAGGGATGTGGAAAATCAACCCCGGGAAGTAGAGAAACGGACATGGTTTCATACCCTGCAGGGCACAAATGACTGAACACTATCCTTGTATTGGACTGAAGGCGACGTTACGTATTGCAAAAAGATGGTATTACTGTAAACATTTCATCTCCTCCCATAGCTTTTATTAAATGATATTCGTATGAAAGCCGTATTCTTCTTTCGTGCGATATTGACCACATTTCTGGTGCCGCTCTCTTGGCATCCTCCTTTGTGCTATATGTCATTTCTCTGAACAACGATTGGTCTCTCCCTCTTCACCGGCTGTCATCAGCAGTATAGAGTGGTAAGGCTGGAGCTGATGTGGCCAGAGCCGCAGGGTAGGCAGTGCATTAGCGCCGTCCAAGCCAAGCAGGGGAAGGCATTCACGCCGCATGCTGCCCTGAATCCCAATGAACCAGCACTCCCACACTCTTGACTTCTTTTTTTTTTAGTTTATCCTGGACCTGAAACCACTATGCGGTGTATGATGTTACAGTTGAAATTGGTGGAATATAGAATTTGAATGAAGTTTTGGCAGCTGTTTGTTTTCCTGCTAATTACTAATGGAGATTTTTATCTGCACTCAGTGTTGCTCTCAGTGCAGTATGAAGCACATCAAGAGCTACTATGGTAATGAGTGATTGCAATTAAAAAAAAAAAAAAGAAAAAGATCTCAGTTGAATCTCCGTTGAAAAATTGCATCACTAATTACTAATGGGGATACCTTTAATCAGTCGTGAAGCCTCACAAAATTTCACAGTTAACTTCCACACACTGTGACTGAAGACCCCCGCGATGACCTCGGAGAACTCTCGTCCCATCCCCGGGCCTCATTTGCATAGTCCCGGTCATAAATCCCGTAACCGTGGTGACGGAGCTTTGCACTGATCCTGACCGAAGCCTCTCCTCTCATCCCCCCCCCCCCGTCCTTAAGCTCAGCCATCAGAGGACAAAGAGCCGCTCCATGGCGACGAGGAGACCGCTCCACGACTCTGCCTTCTACAGTACGGCCAACGCCTGGCCCTCCCTGCCATCGCCTCCCCGTCATTAAACTAATGCATTGCTCCATTAGCCGGGAGCCCTTGGCAGGCCGGCGCCCTCTCCTTTGTCCTCTGTCAGAGAGAGGAGACGCACCTGCCTTCTCAGGGTGGCAGAGCTCTGGTGTCTGATGCCCCAGGAAGGGGGCAACTCTCACAGTTACATGTTGTATGAATGAGGCGAGAGGTTAAGAGAGGTCTTAACGTTTGTCTTTACTGTGACAACAGATTAATGACCGGCACCTGCTTAGGGCCATTAATCTTCTTATCTCTTTGCCAAATGCTGTTCTTTCCCAGCAGACTGCATCTTCCTAATAAAGCGAGGCAAACACTGATAGCGTGGGCCTTTTTAAAATGGATAAGGTAACCCAGTCAATGCATCTTTTAGCGGGCATTATTTGCGATGCGGTCAATTACTGATCCAAGCGTTAAAAATGTCAATTAAGCGACTTTGAGTTTTTCCACCTGTGACGCAAAGCAAATTTGACCTTTATTTCTCTCATTATGCTCAAGTCAAGGTTGATATGAGAGCCGACAGAGACACGAAGGCTGTCTGTATGAAATGGCGATATGGAAAACCAATCACACAGGCATTGTGGGGTTCTCTGTCTCTCTCTCTCTCTCTCTCTCTCTCTCTCTCTCTCTCTCTCCCATGTGCACACACACACACACACACACACACACACCACACACACACACAGAATCATGGAATGGACGTGGAATACGGACATAAAATACAGCCCTAAGTTAGCTCACAAACACAGCTTAAAGTTTTATGATTAACAGTGTAAATTAAGATTTGTAGAACTGTTCTTATGATTCACGCTGTAAGTTAAGGTTTGTGGAACTGTATGTATGATTCACAGTGTAAGTTAAGGTTTGTAGAACTATTTTATGATTCACAGTTTAGTTAAGGTTTGTAGAACTGTTTTATGATTGACAGTTAAGGTTTGTAGAACTGTTTTATGATTCACAGTGTAGTCAAGGTTTGTAGAACTATTTTTATGATTCACAGTTTAGTTAAGGTTTGTAGAACTATTTTTATGATGGACAGTGTAAGTTAAGGTTTGTAGAACTGTTTTTGTGATTGACAGTGTAAGTTAAGGTTTGTAGAAGTGAGAAGTGGGGAATGAGAAGAGCATGGATGAGTTAACAGCAAGAGAGAGAGAGAAGGGAGAGTGAGTGAGTGTAGGATCTCAGTATTGGATGAAGCTGTGTGCTGCCCAGTAAAACAGTGATTAGACAGTATTGTGGGATCCTGGCTGGCTCGCCCATCGCGCGGTTGGCACCTGGACGTGAACGGGCCAGCCTTGTTCTGCTCTTTGTCTCTTCTGCTGGGACTTGTCATCTCTACACCACTCCTCTCTGCTTCTCTCTGCTCCACACTCCATTCATCAGTCTGCTGCTGCTGCTGCTGGAACCACCGCTGTCGTGTCTGTGTGCGTGTGTGTGTGTGTGTGTGAGTGTGTGTGTGTGCGTTCCAGAGGCTCGGGAAAGGAGGGAGAAAAACAGAGAAGCGAGGGACGAGGCAGAGAGGGTGAGAAACGAGGAGTGTCACTCCCAGGGAATGGAGCAGACGATTTAGAGTCCTCTCTATACCTTCTCCAGCAGCATGGGTGTGCATGTGTGAGTGTGTGTGTGTGTGTGTGTGAGAGAGAGAGAGTGTGTGTGTGTATGTGTGTGTGTAAACCTGGCAGCGGGATCCGGATGGGGAGAGCTCCTGAAACGAGTTCCTGTGCTCACTCTCCGTGCTGCATCGTGGGCTTGTGCTAGAAAAACTCTGGGGAGGAAAAGTTGCACCCTCTGGAGGAAGAAACTCCACTCCTCCAGGGTTCCATCATTTGGGAGGAAGGGGTCTACTGTCCAACTCTGGACGCCACACAGCGAGGGTCCGTCGCCAAGGCAACGGGCGACATGCTCGCTTCGATATGGTACGCCAAAAAGATGGGCCGACGCTTGGTCAGGACCATGCGGAGAACCAAGAGGCTCCATCTGCAGCTGTTGGTGGGTCTTCCTTAGTCATGTCTTAGCTCTGGCCGCTGTCACGGAAACAGTTTTCATCAATGCATGTGAGTCATCCACAAGGAAAATGAAGAGTAGATTTGGAACAAAGAATAAACCAAATACCTCAGCAGTTTCACTTCTCTAGACTTCTCTATGGTTGGCGTAGAATAATGATCTGAAAAGTGAGGGTGTTTGGTGGGGTTTTTTTTTTGTTGTTTTTTGTTTTTCCTTCCATTACTGATTGGTTTTTGTCTGGTTTTCTTTTTAGCTCATAGCAGAGCCATATGTTGCTTGGCAGTATCGATGTGTTAGTTGTGATGATTGAATCTGTTACCAAGGTAACAGTAGTTGATAGTGTTGAATGTGATCACGCACGAATTGTGACGAAGAAGGACATGGTAAACATTCAGGGTTGTTGTGTTTGGAAATTCTGAGGACTGATTGTAGAGCTTCTGGACTATAATATGCGATATCTTTTGAGTTTGTTTGTCCTCTTAAAATATTTCTGAATCTGTAATAATATAACTGAAAAATACCTGACTGAGTACTTTTTTATACTCCTTAATCTATACTACATACCGTTTCAGCTCTTTAGCTTTGTGTGTTATCGTTTCTTTCTTATTGTTGCAGTTTCCTTAATTAAATGAAATTAATTGAATTCTGGTAAATTGTTCTAGAAGAAACTGAGAAGAAGCACTGTGCACTGTGACTGTGCAACAACAGGAAAAGTTGGATAATTACTGTTAGTAACGCAGTCTATCCTCGAATAAGAGGAGATGCCCACACTGCTGTGACTCTGTGTGGTTTTGGAGAGTGGGTGAATTCTCTAGTAGAGTGTGACGACGATACAGTGTTTCTCATGTGATGTGTGAGTCCGGTTCAGCTCCTGTCTCCGTCAGCGTGAGGCTTACTGTGCTCCTGTCTCCGTCAGCGTGAGGCTTACTGTGCTCCTGTCTCCGACAGCGTGGAGTTTAGCGTGCTACCCGAGAGATCAGTGCTGCATTGCTACGTGCTACAGCGCACCGTGTATTGGGCGAGAAAACGCACAAAATAGGATCACCATTCAATATGCCCGTCGGTCTACATTAGGTCTGTGTGTGAGCTGGCGAACAGGCGCTGCATTCATCATAATTTCCTCAGCCGGTCACCCTGTCCACTGCAAGGTGTTTACTCTCCACACGCTCTGACCTGTCAATTTGTGCTGCTTCATTAAAGTCAAGATTGTGTGGCTGTGTGTGTGTGTGGATGTGTGTGTGTGTGTGTGGATGTGTGTGTGTGTGTATGTGTATGTGTGTGTGTGTGTGTGTGTGTGTGTGTGTGTGTGTGTTTGTGTGTGTGTGCATGCGTGTGTGCGTGCATGCGTGTGTGCAGGTACATGTGTGCATTGCGTGCGTGCGTGTTGGTGTGCATGTATGTGTGGACAGACAGACAGGTTAGCATCAGGGTTCGAGAGAGCGCGGTCAGCCATTGTCCAGTGTAACATCCTTTTAGATGAAGGTACTGAAGATGAAGCATATCTTTTTAAATGTCTTGGACACGCCGCTTTACCAATATACGCCCAATTAACATTTTTGCCATCCTCCTCAAACTACACCGCAGCGTATGAAGGACACATGGACTTGCATACAAGAAGTGGCGGAATGTTAATGGGGTATATTTCATTCATGTGTACTTTGAAAGAATCTGATACTAATTTCATGGTCCAGTAAGAAGTATTTACCGGTAATTGTGTGGATTTTATTTATTCATTTATTTTTAAGGCGAGCCATCATGGGCTGCCTAGAAATAGAGGAGTAAAACTTGGTTATTAAGCACTCTCCTCCTTCATGAACACTCCTGATGGGGGGGAGGTGTCATTTGACTCCCTGGGTGTGGCATTTGGCCGTAAAGTACGTTCCACGTCACTCCAGAACCATTGGTTAGTGATTTATATTTTTGTTTGTAAGAGAGTGAAATTAAAAATTTATGGCAAAGTTGACGATAGAAGAAATATGCGGCCTCCGCATAATGAAGGAGGGAATTATGAGCACGCGAAGCAAACTCCCATGTCTAAAAGACAAGTGCTCGGCAATCCATCTTTGAAATAACTGCTCATCTCTCTCTCTTTCCGCTCTCTCTCTCTCTCTCTCTCTACCCCCTTGTTTACCGGCAAAAATTCATGTGACCCTGCGGCCGAAGGCATAAGCTGGAGGCAGGGAAGCCCAGGAGCACTTTGTCCTTGTATTGTGCTATCGATTGATTGGCCTGAACGTTTCAGGATGGTGGAAGGGGTGGGGCTGGGGGTGGGGGTGGGGATGGGGATGGGTTGTGGGGGAAAGACTAAACGACAGCACCGACTGTTTAGTGGAATGGTGGAGTTGTTATTAGAAAAGAGATGGTACTGAACACTCCCAGTCTCATGTGTCTCTGTGTGTGTGAGACTGCAACATGAATCGCATGATAACTGTACGACACTTGGGAATTTTCTATCGCGAGTACCTGGAAGGTGTGTGCTGGATGAAACAGCTGTAGAATTCTTGGAAAAATACTAATAGGTGTAATAAATGAGCCCATTTCCTGTCAAGGTAAGACCCCGCCCAACCAGAGAAAATTAGAACATCCTCACTGGGTTTAACAGGGAGGCAGAAGCTTGGTTTTCACACTTATGTAGAGAGATCTGGATTCTTACCTTTGCTCTCCACCAGAGGTGCTTCTACTGAACGCCGTCTCCTGTGTGTTTGGCCGGCTGTCCCCTCAGACCTCAGGCATAGGGCAGCGGGAGAAGACGCGTTCCTCGCTGGCGATTATGACATGCACCGCGTTATAAAGTCCACACGAAATGGAACTTCACAGCGCTGCCATGAAATATAAACGCACAGTGTTTTTGTATTTATTTGGTGATGAATTATTGACACTCCCCACCTCCCCAGCGTTTATAAGGTCAACATTTAAATGGAAAAGTCAGGAGCCATCTCTTGAAGACCTGACTTGGAGCAGCTGTCATTTAGACGGGAACCTGTCGTTTAGACAGGATCGTGTAGTTGAAAGAGTGTGCACTCTCTGATTACCACACCTCTTTTCTTCTGTTTCATCTTGGACAGGGAAGATGTAATGAAAGACGTGATTTGCATTGGCTTGTCAGTACTGCTTGTAGGGCTGATTTGGGATCAGTTTACCAAGAACAAAATAGAGAAGAGCCACGGTTTAAGTGGCAGTAGTTGTAGGTGTTTCCATACACAATGCATTTCATCCAACATTATAATCACTTAAAATATTCTTCACTCGTACACTGAATCCAAACCTTTTATGCAAGAAGTCATATTTTGCTAACTGAGTGGTTTGTGGGATTGACATGTTAACATGAAATTAATGCCTAAATCGCTTTCAAGAAAAGAGGTTGTAATAAACAGTGAATCAATCACTCTGGAGCTAAATATAGCGAGCGTCTGTATTTCAGATTACTGAGCAGCCAATATGTGGCAGTCCTATTTTTATGAAAGCCCTGCAAATATATTTAGACAGAGAGAGGAGAAGGCAGTGCCTGAGCTTGGTGGGGAAGCTTTGCTTTATTTGATGTGAGAGCAGTTGCCATGGTTTTGGTCCTGAGGGAATTGGAGGCACAAGCTGTGACAATGTCTGTTACCTCATTTGACACCTGTGGCACACCTTTGGGTAGCATTTGTCAACGCTGAAGACGCCTTCGATGGAGCTTGATGCTAAAGATTGCAGCAGTGGAAATCGACAGAGATCTCTGGATGTGCTTATACAGACGTGTGGATATTTCTGAATTTGCTTTGCATTTTCCTCCCTCTTTCTCTTTCTCTCTGTATCTCTCTCTCTCCCTCTCTCCCTCTCTCTCTCTCTGTGCCTGAGAAGGCACAGCCTGTTGTATTTTTTCCTCTCCCTCTCTCTCTCTCTCTCTCTCCACCCCTGAATCATGTGTGTGTGGGAGATGGAGAGAGACTGCAGTGTGTGAAAACCGATCTCTATCAGAAGGAGCGGCCCTACAGTCTTGGATCATCTTCTATTGAATCTGCTGGGCGCACACACACACGCACACAGATACATAATCCAAAGGGATTTACCTCTCCTCTCGCTGGATCATAGTCGGCCACTGTTTGGCCTCACCTCTCTCTGCTTCACTCACATGTATGGAGTCGTAAGTATTTTCGCCGGGATGAAGTTTCACAATTATGCAATTGGACGGCTTGCAGAGGCGTAAACGCGCTCCGTAATTGTATCCTCTAAAACAAGGCTTGGGTTTCCAAACCTAACAATGCTCCATGAGAATGGAGAAAATCAATGGCTCTGGAACCGCTTTCCCTCTGGCCTGGGTGACTCTGATGGGCTGCAATAGAATTAAACTCATCTTAGAGTAAACATGTGAGAGAGGTACTGGATGAGGAAGAGGAAGAGGAGGAAGACCACAAAACCTATCTCTCTGTATTCTGTCAGGGTGTGCCTCTCTCTCTCTCTCTCTCTGAAGACAACCGTTGTATTTAATGTGTGCGACTTGCTTTTAGGGAGGTGCCTTGATTGATACCTGCTTTTGATCAATCTGTTGACCAGAGTCCATTAAGATTAAGAAGCCCTAGAGGACCCTCTGGGCTTTTGCCTGCAACACCTACCTGATAATTGAACCCATTTCCTGCCTGTCCAAGCTCTCGTGAGGAGCGAGCTCCATCTCTTTCTCATTGATCCCCTGTCAGATCCCTGGTCGACTGGAGCCAGAGGCAGCGTGGATCGCTTGTGGGAAGAGCATTCGCCTCCCGTCTCTCAAAACTTTCAGTGACGCGTCTCGCCAAGGCACAGTCAACTTCCTGTCTGAAGACGACAACAAGTCCTCCGCTCGGCGGGTCGGATGGATTTTGCTCTCCTGCATTCGTCTTTTCTCTCTCACCGTAGCCCAGTGAATTTCGGGAGAGGATGCAGTAACCCTACCCAGGTGCACCCCCTCGGCTCTTTGTTCCTATCCTCTCTCCCCCCGCCCTCTCGCGGTCGGCAGCTGTCGGAGCTCTGTACCGTCCCTGAGGGACACCAGACGCAGAGATGAATTACATCTTTGGGAACAACACCTTGTATCCCCGGGGCGGCCGGGCCAACACCGGATCCAGCTCTGGTCACGGGACTCCGGGGCCCAAGCAGAGGCCGTGGGCCAAAAGAAGCTCCAGCGAGGAACTTCCATCCCCCTCTTCACGCTGGCAGCAGCTGCTGGCCTTCTTCAGCCGTCGCAACGCGTTCAGTGACTGCATTACGGCCGGGGCCAGCCAGGTAAATACTGTGTTGTTGAATCACATGCTGCAGGGTGGACATGCAGGTTTGGGCTTTGCCCAGGTGGAGATGCTCTCAGTGATAGGCGTTGTTTATCCTCAGAAGTGGTGGCTCTATGCTCTGATGTTCTGATTGATCATGTTGAGTGTCCATTGTTTGTTGTCTGCTTTGTTAAATGAGTGGTGGGTTTGCTTTTCTTTGGCCTGTTACTTTGAAAATGTTTCAGTAGATCATTTTAGATTTAGATTTGGATGACGCTGTGGTGATTGGAGAAGTAAGTGTTCTCTTTGGTGTATATGAGTGTTCTTGGGGTTCCAGTGTTACTGTGATGAGTCTTTAAGGCAGCTTTTCCTTTTTTTTATGAAGAGGGGTGAGTTCAAAATGTCATGCCTCTTGGTCCACCAAGCAAAGAAAAATGCCAAGTTAAAGTTCCAGATCTTGATGTGATTTGACTTGTGCACTGCCATAAAGGAACACACTGAAGCTATATTTGTCGTTGTGTGAGACATTGATAGGCTTCTTGTTCTTAATCTGATTTCCCATAAAGCAGTGCTGTTTAGTTCTCATTTGTCACTGAAATGGCTTTCGTTTACCGCAACCCTTCCTTTACTTTTCCTGCCATTGCCGTAAACGAAATGCATCTCAAACGAATTTTTGTATGAGAATTTACAGGACTCCAGAGTGAGTGTTCCAGGTGGGTTTCGCTGAAAACAGAACTGAAGTTGCTCTCGTGTTTACACTAGATCAACATTCCCTCAGTACAGGGAATGTTGTAAAGAGCCTTGTTGTCTATGTGTTGAATACCATCATTAGCACTCAGAAGTCTATTACACAAGGGGTTACAGCAAGTAATTATATTGGATTTTGTAAGTACCCTTCTTTTTTTTCTTTTTTTTCCCCACGGCAGTGAAGAAAGCACTTAGAGGATGAGTAATGGCTCTCTACCTGCCATGGCTTTAGTCATATCAGGCAGTTTAGGCACTGATGCACTGCCATTTGCCCTGCCACTTTGGCCCTAAGAGCTGAGTGTCGAGGTACAGGCCCAGAGAAAGGAGTCATTAGGACAGATACAGGAGGTCTGAACATGAGAGTACACACACACACACACACACACACTCATTGTGATCATTAGTGTCCACACACAAGCTAACAGGGTCACGGCCTGAAATGAATGCTGAAGGACTAAAGCTTGGACAAAGGGCTTTTCCAGTCTGTCCTTTCATTCTGCTCTCTGACGCCGTAGCCGCGGCTCCGTCGCCTCATCTCTTTTTCATGAAACGCTTTGAAAAGCCGGTACCACCGTACGCCGTCAAGAACAGCCGTCCCCGTTTCTCCTCGCTCGGCTCGGTAATACCACACCGGCAAGAACGTCCTGGAGGTCTGACTGCTCATACAGAAAACAGTTTGGTGGCTGATTAAGCATTCATGCATCACGTCTGTTTCTGACTCAGAGCACCGCTGTTTGGGATGACTTGTTGGCCTTTGTCAGCAGCCCCTTCCACTCGTCTTAAATTGTTCACGAGTATTGAATGGGGTTAGAAATGGATCAGCATGATATCTAGATCTATCTATCAAAGATACCCATATAAAAATATACACTGTGGGAATATAGATTGCCATAATATATATTTATAAACATACACACACACACGTGTGTGTGTGTATGGGACTGTATGCATTTCACTGAATATTGTTTAAGTTGCTAAACCACTGTTCCTGTTACTGTGGAGCACTTAGCGTAATAAGGATGGATGGCACTGAGGGATTAGGTCAGGTAGCATAGAAGTTATACGTAAAACAGGATAATGCTGGCTTTTAAAATGCAAGGCCCACTGAGAACAGACAGTCTTTGCTGATGCTGTAAAGTACGGTAAAAGCTGATAATGGTGTACTTTTCATGGGAAAAGGAAGAGATTTAAGCATGAAAGCACTGCAGCTTGTGATGCAACAGAATGCAACTTGTCTCCATGACTGTGCTGCAGTTACATTTCAGAGGGATATTTTAATGGTTTGTTTACATGGCTCTTGTAAATTTTCAGGAAAGGAACCACTCCCCCCCCCCCCCCCCCCAGTCCACCCCCTTACATACCAGCTGTGTCAGAGAGCATGGAAGGGGAAAAAACTGCAGTGTTTGTAATGGGGGGGGGGGTAAAAGAGTGCATAATGACATTCATTTCCAATAGTCATTAGAAAATTTACACGACTATGTATCCACCCGTTGTAAATCCCACTCATTTACTGGCAGGATGTTGCAGTCTCAGTGAAGCCCAACCCTGGAAAACAGCACCACTGTCTCCCTAGGCTGCTCACAAAGGATCCAAGACACGCTTCATTGATTTACAGTGTGTTTTCAGGCAGTGCTGCTAGCGTGTGTCAGTCATAGGAGACAACTAAATGACTTGACAACTGGCCTGATGAAAGAAAACGCTCCGCCCTTTAATCTGCATTACACTTACTCGATCCCATGGAGGCGTTGGTCGAGTTTTTATTGGTTAAGAGCACCAAGGTAACGCGACACCGTCCGATTTTAAGATTTATCGCTCGTCCATTGGCAGGAAGAAACCGTGGTACAGAGAATATACATTTCTTACATGTGGTTTGGCACAGAAATAATTTATTAAGCAGAGGGACTAAACCTGGTGCTCTCTCAGATGTAGGCTGTTCATTTAAAAAAAAAAAAAAAGAGGACATAGTGAACCAAAAAGGGCTGAGAGACGAGTGTTGTTGTTGTGCATTTTACCCGACAAACACTACAGAGAAGAGACACAAGCTTTCTCAGCAGTTCTCATTAAGCTTCAGTAAGATTTTGTTTTCATTAAGCCTCAGTAATATGTCATGATTCTCAGCATGTGAATTGTAGCTGTTTGTCTTAGTGAGTTTGACCACTGCGCACAGTTAAATTGTGTGCTGACCATTGTTCATGCTGAATCTGGAAGTACAATATGAGTTATTATCATATCAACAGCTGCAGGGAAGGTAGTTGAGACTGAATTTGATATCCAGTCCTTGTGTGAAAGGTTCCTGAAGATCTGTTAACAGCAGAGGCAAGCTCGCGGTGGTTCTGCTGAGATCTTCATTCCTACCCACTGAGAGCAGAAGCAGCTCCTCATGTCCACCTCTAAATGTATGTGTTATGTTGGCCGTACTCCCATTATGGACTGCAAACCATAAATCCTTGCATCTGAAGGATGCAATGAAGGATGACTAGCTATTTATCAAGCACGCAGCCAAGTAGATTGCTCTTACTTCAGGACTGCATCTCTGCTAGTGTTTCTCAGGTTTCATTCCTCCTGAACTACACTCGGGTTTGATCTCTCCGTGTCGGCCGAGAAATAAACCATGAATAGAGAAATTTGTCTCGTTAGTACCAGAGGGCTGTGCTTTGATGTCAGACAAGCCGTAGACACCCCGAGACGGCGTGCAATCTTGCATCATTGCTAGGGAAGGTCTCGATGTGGCTTTGACCGTTGCCATGGCGTTGCCACGGTGATCGTCAAGCGAGGAAAATTTCCTCACATGGCCACGACTTGTTAATTTATTTCTCTTATCTGCCATGCCTGATGTTTCGTCTTGAAAGGGTCCTGCATTTCACCAAGGGAAGTTGCTCGGTCCTAAGGCCAACCAGTCTTTTTTTTTTTTTTTTTTTTTCCCTTTTAATGTTTTTTTTTTTTTTTTTTTTTTTACTTTCTTGTTCTCCACATGCATCCCAACCGTTGTCTTTTGTCCCAACCCCTATCTGCCTTGTCACCCCTCAGCCCTGACAAAAGGAGGTTCTCATTGTTGGGTAATTTATGACTGTCTTGACCGCGGCAAGGCCGAAGTAAATTAGAATTGCTTCTCTGGCAGAAGGAACGAGCGGCTGTGCTGGTGTTTTTTCCTTGCCCACGTCCATGCTGGCCGGGGGTGTGTATGAGAGAAGGAGCAGTCGGCTGTGTGGGTGAGTGCTTCGCCTAGCTCCGTGAATCATGGCAGCAGGAGGGAGAGCTTCTCTCTCCCATCAGACAATGCAGCGTGAGTGCACACCACCCTCGCAGTGCAGTGGCCCACCCACTGAGTCGGACCGTGCACAGTCTCTACGGAAACATCACGAGTATCAAACCTCCTATCTGCTCACGGAGATGCTCACGCACAAGCTAGAAGTCTTGGTTACTGTGGATACCACCGTATGTGGGGTGAAGTTACCAAGACCACATACGAGTGTGTCGAAATCTGCTTTTTGCAGTCTAGACTCTAGCTATAATGCTTTTAAAAGAGTTGTCTTAGAGATGCTTTCGAGATGCCTTTGGAAGCTTTTCAAACCCCTCAAATTGCAATGTAATGAGATACAGTTGATTTTCAAGACCATCGAGGTAATTTAATAAGACTTCCCATTGAGACTGTGCTTGAAACAAGAAGTAGACATTAAAGACAATGGCATTAATCTAATAGTTTCAGACGATCGGTCATGCTGTAGTCAGAGACAGAGGAGGATTTTACTTAATGTTGTCAGCTTTAGCCTGCTCTGCCAGCTCTCAGCGATCTGCAGTGAGGAAAGGTCGTATTCAAAAATGCAGTGTCTCCTCCATAAAAAGTTTCAAATGGAGGTAGGAGGAAAAAAAAAGTTTGTGCAGATCATAAACACGTTTTTTTTTTTTGTAATGAAGGGGTAGAACCGCATGGTGAGATGGGGAAGTTTAGCGTGGTTCATTTAAGTTATGGCACACTGCATTAATTTAATTGTGGAGGATGTCTTCAGAGAGTTGCTGCTCCCCAGAGGAACCCCTCGTAAGGCACAGACGTTTCAATTAAACCAGATAGGTTTGCACCTTCGCTCCTGTGACTACAACAAGAGAAAACTCTTCATTTCTGTGAGCACGAATCATAAAAAGAAAGGGAAAAAAAAAATAAAAGCTGGAAAACCCATTGGTTGCTCCTCTCTTACAAACATTACTTTTTCTCTGTAAGAAACAGATGAGGCCAAATGAGGCGTAGTTTTTTCGACCACAGCGTTGGGCTGTGCAGAGATCCTCACGACCTTTAGTCGCGTCGTGCGTGTTCCTGTTTGTGTTTGGAAAGTGTTCCAACAGGACACCTATAAATTGGAGAGGATGTTGAGCGAAGCGTGCAGACGGGCTTTTTTTAAATTATTTTGTTTTATTTATTTATTTATTTTATAATTGATTAGCTTTTACTGAGAGAAATACAAGCCTGTATAGTGAGCCGTCAGCCTAAGTGTAGCCCCAGGCCGGACTGCACTGCACTGCAGACTGTGTAGAATTAGAGAGGGCTTTTGAGAGCTTATAAAGACAGCCAGAGTGACGGCAGCAGCAGACAGTGTGAATATGGACATGGCTTCAGGTTGCTGGGGTATTTCAGTGGTTTTGTCATTACTCTGTTTCAGTTCAAGCTGCCTTTTTTATTATTATTATTATTATTATTGTTCTTTTTATTTTAGTCTAAGTTGTAGTCTATTCCCGGGTCTCGTCATGTGTTTAATCCGTAAAGTTTTCGTAATAGCTCTGACGTGAGACTCACTTATTTTATTTTTTTTATATCATAACTGATGATAGAAAGCTTCATATTATTATTGTTGAAGGCTTCCTGTCTTTACTGTAACAGTATGTGTTTCTCCCAGTTCTCCTTGAGGGGAAAAGAAAAAAAAAACTGCCGTCAAGATACACCACACAGACAGACGTCATGTGGTTAGAGGGGAACATTTTAGCGCATTCCAAAAGTGTCAAAGATCTTTTATTTATCGTTGTCTTTATCATCAGGGAAGAAATGTTAGTATGTAGCATGTTGTAGTCTGTCTTGTCAGTGGTTGGACAGGGGGGTTTCTTTTCTCTTTTTGCTGAAACTCTTTGTGACTGTGGAGCCACCTGCTGTACAGTGGAAGCCACTGGAAGCTCACAGGAGCACATATTGTTGACTAACTGAGAATTAAATGAATCCGCTGAATTAAGACTCTGGGTTTAGCGTTTAACTTTCTCCCTTCAACTCCTTGCTTTTAATATGACCACTGACAGCTGACCTTTTAATACGACTACTGACAGCTGACCTGTATGATCAGTCAACTCTTTGTGCTCATTCTTTTCTTTCTTTTTCCCTCTCTCTTTTTTTTTTTTTTTTTTTTTTTGAAATGGTGGCTGATTGACATACCCCCAAGCGTGAGAGATTCAAATTACTCCCGCTACTCTATTCGGCAGTAAAATGAATGCATGTTCATTAAAAGATGCTGGAACCAGTAAACACACAGCTCATCCATCACTGGCCCAGTGGTGTGGCAGAATTATGTTTCTGTCTCCTGTCTGTTAAAATACCCCAGGCAGTTTTATTAATAACTCATACATGACTGACATATTACATTAATAACTTGATGTAGAATCTAAGCTGTGTGGGGTTTTTTTTTTTGGTTTTTTTTTTGGGGCTTCACCTGTGAGGTACAGTATAACTATAAATTTACCAGATGATGTAACGTAGTTTTGATTACTAAATAATTACAATGAGGCTTTTCATGAAGAGACCCTTGAAACATTTGCGTAATGTCGTTCATGCGTAGCAGACATTTCCCTCTTTGCTGAAAGCGTGTTGTGCACAGTGTCCTCTGGACTCAGATGAACCTCCACCCTCTGTCCCCATTCCAGCGCTGAGCTTAAATTGCATGGTGCTTTTGACAAGCACAGTATCCTGCCCTACAGGGCTTAGCAATACTGCTTGTAGCTGCCCTCCAGGATGCAGCGTAAGATAATTCAGCCAGTGCAAAGATCTCCGCTCTGGAGGTCCCATTTGTTCCCTGTAATATCCTCTGCTAATGCTTCACTGAGGGCCTCCCCTCTCTCTCCCTCTCCCTGAGCACCAGCCCGACACGATGGTTTTATCCTGCGTGAACTGTCACTTTTCGACCTCTGAGCAGCAACACAAAAGCCCTGGAAATGTGAATGACGGACGTAAATCTCCTCCCACAAAGCGGCCGGCGTGCACAGGCCTCTCTCCCCCCCCACGTGGAAATGAAGAGTAGAGCGCTGATTGATTAGTCATGCCTGTAAAGAGACTGTGTGCTGTCATGTGCTGTGCCCATCGGAGCTCTTTAATTGGTGAGAGAGTAAAGGGAGAGCGGGGGCATGAGAGAGAGAGAGAGAGAGAGAGGGAGCTGCTGCAGAGGAGCATTAAGCTGGAGCAGAGAGGGGAGCAGGAGCCAGAGGAGAGGATTGGATTTATCACCACGGCGTGTGATTGTTCTGTGTTGTCTCCTCCTGCCACGCTGCACAGACAAACAACAACCAGCTAACAACAGCCCGCTAACCCCGGCCTCCGCTCTTAACCCCGGCCCCCTCCCTCCTCTCCCCCCCCTCCCTTCCTTCTCTTCCTCTACCTTCCTCCTGGATTAAGTCATTTAGTCTGCTGAAAGTTCCTTCTGTTGGGAGAATGACCACCTTTTACCACAACCACGAGTACTGTTGTTCCGCTTCCGACGGCTGCGTCGCCAGCTTGGCCAAACTAGCCAACGAGCCATCCATGATGTCAGAGCAGCGACTCCACCACAGTCCCAGCCAGCTTGCTCTCCTGCACAGGCAGCCTGTGCCGCTCCAACAACAGCTGCAGCAGCAGCAACAGCGGCACAACCATCAACTCCATCAGCTACATCATCACCATCACCATCATCATCATCATCACCACCATCTGTCTCAGCAAACCACGCTGAACCATCTCCAGTCTCTGCAGGGCGCACACAAACTCTACAGTTCCTGCACCCTGCCCGCTTCCTCCAAGAGCCGAAGCAAGTTCACCAACCTGCGGGATAGCGTGAAAAAGAGCCCCACCAAAAGCACGGCCAAAGTCAAAGCCACGGCCGGGGGCTGGTGGCCTGACAATTCATGGGACACGCTCTCTTTGGATAAGGTACAAGTTTAGTGTGTGTTGTGTCGGAAACGCTGTCGTGGCAGAAGAGTCCTGTTTGTTTGTTCTAGAAAGAAGGATTGTTGCAAAGATTTTTCGCTTTGTTTTAGATTGACTTTTACTCCTTCTGTTCTCTTTAAATCTGACCAGACAGCCTGTAGGGATGGCAGACAGAGAGAAAAGCTGATGGTGATGACGTCATAGTTTGTTTATGTTGATCAGTAGTAGAATGTTTTGACCTGCAATTGGTCAGTTTATCGGATAATGGAATGCTCTTTTGCTGTGACGTAAACACACAAATGTTTTGTTTTCCTCGTCCCTCCCGTAACAAACGTGCTATTCAAATTATTCCCCGAAATCATCTGCGATTTTTAGATTTAGTAAATGTCAGCTGAGCCTTGTCAGCATAATGTTGCCCTTTCCGTTACTGTCTGCTAGTATAATGACACTGAAGTAAAACTGGAGTTGGTTAAGTTGTCTTTAATTTGAGCCCATGTTAAAGGCTGCGAGCTGAACTCGATACCGGGCCTCTAATCAATGCTAATGATTGATTCTAATTTTAACTGTGCGTTTCATAGTCCAGCGCTCTACTGTACCGCCATTGTAATACCTCCCACCATTACAAGAGTCTTATGTAATCCAGGCAGGTTAATGTGGGTAATACACATCCTTCTGCGATAATCCTACTTTAAGTCAAATGAGGTGGTGGCATTCGGCCATTTTTACCCTTGTGTGGTGGTATATACTGTAAGCTTTCTCACCATTAGTATCCTTCGTTCACCTTCTTACATTTGAGGCTTTCTGTTGCGACCAGAGAGAGAGAACCAAAGCTTACTGTTGTTTGGATTGACCACACGAACACGAAACTTTCTACTTTTCTGATTTTGTGTAAACACAGATTAGTGCAGATTAGAGTTTGGGTTTGTGTAGTGGGGGCCCCTGGGTGAAAGGAGAGTTATCCAGGCTTGTGTTCAGGTTGTTCTGGTGCCGGAGTCATGAGCGTTAGCTCAGCTTCTCTTTGTGTAAGAACGCTGACACTCTGGCTCCACGTCCTGAAAGCGTGTGTTCAGCCGACGTGTCATCACAGCCCGGACCTCTGCTCCGAAAAGCCCTAGCCTTCCTCCTGTAGTCCTCATCATTTCTGATGAGCATCATGCATAACTTGAAATCAACCCTCTTCCTGAATGTGAGATGACAGTAATGAGTGTGTGTGTGTGTGTGTGTGTGTGTGTGTGTGTGTGTGTGTGTGTGTGGATGTGTGTGTATGCATGTCGTGTAAAGCTCGAGGGTAGAAAGAAATACAGAAACGTTTAAAATGGAATGGTAAATACGTTTGTTATTTGTTGGAGTCACACAGTTCGTCACTAATAATATGTTGTGTAGTTATTCGTTCTGATGGATTGAGTCACTGTGGCAGTGCATTTGCATTGTACCGTACACCTGGTTGTATGTCATACAGGTGTGCTCTGGACAGACAAAAACGGGCAGATAAATCTGCACATTATCTTCAAGCGGTGACATCTCTCAGGATACTAGGGCTGCATGGCACACATGAACTATGCAATGTGCGATAAACGTGCTGCAATATGAATAAAGCAGATTAAAATATACAATATCAGTTTGTCTCTGATTTTATATGCTACAAGTATAGACCCTGAACATGAATAGCAGTTGCTGCATAGCAAAAAAAAACATTTTCTTTCCACCCCAAGTTTTTTGTTTTTTTTTCCCCCCAGAACACTTCACGCATTTTGCACGAAACCTGCGTTTGGGACTAGTTATTTCTCCTGTAACCCATGGTAGTGACTGCTGGTCCTGACACACACAGTGGATGTGCTTTCCCTTTATGGTACCAGAACTACTGCTGCTGCTCTGCTCATCTTCTCGGTCTCGGCTGTTTTCTCAAGACCATTTATTTGGGTTTAGCGCTGGAGTTGGGGCTCGACTCTTTTACGCGGCTTGGATTTCTCTTTGCAGCTCTGTCCCTCTCCACCTCTCCTCTCTGATTGGGTCAGTGTGTACAGTGCATTGACTTGTGTGTGGTTAATGCTAGATAAGGGCTCTTCCTCTGCTCCAAGCCTCTCTGAGATGTGCTTGTCCTGTTCATCATGACGATAAGAATATGATGAATCTACCGGTGCTAGAGCATATACACTTTGATTCTGTCATTTATCAGGTCTCCAGTGTTTTTTCATTTTCCTGTCTTTCATTATCCATATTTCATCGTTGACTGCTGACGGTCCACTCCTCTGAGCCATGAGCAGTCTCATGCTAAAACACATCACGTAACGCTCCAGACATGAGAAAACACAGACCATGTCTGACTGGACTGGACTCAGCTGCATCATGATGATTTTTTTCTTTTTGTGTGTGTGTGTGTGTGTGTGTGTGTGTGTGTGATTTATCCAAACTGAGACGGAGATTAGTCATAAATGGGCTAATGGTCTGATATGGATGTCTGTTACCATGGCGCACGTTGCCTCCCAGACGTCTCAGTGCTCTGATTTTCCAGAGCCCACATTAATCAGCAGTGTGTTCTTCGGCCCTTAATGTTTCTTGGAAAGACATTATCCAAATGTAATGAGAGGTGATTTACCCCAATTTGTCCTAATTTATCCTCAAGTTTGAAATTTTCATGCACACACACACAAACACACGCGCACGCACGCACAAACACGCACGCCCACACGTGCTGTAGGGATATTTTCTGTCACACTGCACATCCTCTTAACTCACTAGCAAAGGGAGGGCTTTTTTAAGTCTCTGATATCAATATCTCTGATGAAAGCTGGTGTGTGATTTCTCTTTTTTTTTCTTCTGTTCTGTGTCTGTCTGATGTTATATAAGAAGCTTGTTAAGCTTTTACAGTTGCATTTGTCATTTTAATAGTAATTCACAATGAAAAAGTAGTCATTTTCTGAATGGATCTTAAAAGCAGCCAGCTCCATTCACCCAATAGCCTTATGTTGTCAAAGTAGTGACCACACCCCCGACTTCAACATTCTCTCTCAGTCCTGGAAGTTAAGCCATTTGTCAATATATACGGTAACTGACTGGGTTACTTATGTAAGCTGCTAAAAATAAAATTGTCAACTGAATTTGTAATTTTACAAACATATTAATGGAATAAGATTTCCCCCTAACGTTTGGAATGTGGTGGATTCAGATTGGTTAGATCTAAAGGGGGTAAAAATGACTTTGCTGGATTTGTGTAATCTTGTGTAAATTTGTGTAATCAGCTCTCTGATTCATCATTCTGTGCTTAGTTACAGAGGCTGTAAGAGCCAGGGCACAGGTTCCAGAGCAGCACATCAGTAACCCACTCTATGCTGTCATTTTATGATCCTCCCCTACATCATCCAGATACATTTCCTCCCCAGTTTCCTAGTCCCCCCCCCCCCCCGTTCCTTGTGCCTTGTTTTCGATAAATTAGTTTGTAATCAGTCTCATAGCCACTGTGTGATTTCTGTACATGGTCTTATGATCGTCAGTGTTGCTGTCATGTCCTGACCTTTCACCCCATTGCTATTGTTTAGCAGGCAGATGCCGTTCCTCCCCCAGCTCCCATAATCCCTGTCATCCCTCTCTCGCCCGTCCCAGCAGAGACCACTGTCATCCCTGCACCCGCGTCACAGGTCCTCTCTCTTATTTTTTTTCTTCTCTCTCTCTCTCTCTCCCTTTTTTTTCTGTTGCTTTTTTTTCCCACTCCTCCCATCTGACGTATGTTTCCTGTATGGAGTTCAGAGAGATTACACCTGTTAATGGAACCTACACTAGCTCCTCACGAGCATACGTACCAGTGGAACGAGGGATTCTTGACAGGAGAAGGATTTAACTGGGGGTAGATTTGGGTTGGGGTTTTTTTTTTTTTTTTTTTTTTTTCATGCTCTGGGATTGTATGTTCCGCATTATGTTATGCTGTGTATGGACAGTCAGCAGTGATAATCTCTTAGCAGTGTCTGTCTGATACAATCTCAACATGCCTAGAGTAAGTAAATGAGTCGACTACTGCTGTTTTATTGCTTTGTTTGTTTGTTTTTTAATCTGTTTGTTTGTTTATTTGGTGGGTCAGTGTTCTGTCGTCTTTTTAAATTTTTGCTAGCGTTGCATTTCTGAGCGTTGACTTTTTAGTGAAGACTGTGATGCAGGCTTTGCTTTTTACGCTTCACCAACTGTGCAGGTCAACTCTAACTCTGTCTGTGTGTGTGTGTGCGTGTGTGTGCATGTGCGCATATGTGTGCATGTGCGCGCGCGCGCGTGTGTGTGTGTGCGTGCATGTGTGTGTGCGTGTTTTGCAGGCAAGCCCGGCACCTGTCGTGGTGAACACAGACAGTTTAGACACACCTCCCTATATGAGTCCTTATGTAAGTACTGTCTTTTCTTTATGTTATTGTGTATGTCTGCGTGACCATGTCTGTCTGCACTGTTAACACAGAGAGTGGAGAGAAAGATCTCATGCTTTATTCCATATGGGATGTCGTCTGAAGATCCAGCACTCTGTGTGCATGTTCTGGGGTCAAACTGCTGAATGTAACTTTGAGATGTGAGCACAGGGAACATTATTCAGACATTATTTTCAAAACCAGTCACTTTATTTGATGTTTCATTCTTAAACACTGCAGAAAATGACAGGTGTATTCTGACCAAAGTACAGTAGCGGCAGAAGCTACACACACTAGGTGTCTTTCAGACTGAACATGCGTTCTGCTAGTTGCAAGTCAACTGTTGCAGTTTGTTTTTCTGTGACCAGTGAAATGTCCCCATCAGCAGAGGTCCCAATGTCGCCCAGCATTAAATTCCCGAGAAACCTCTGAGGTTCAGGACTCTATCAAGAGTACCAGAGAGCAGCTTGAATTGACTCTGTGTGGAGTTCATTTCTTCCCTGGCTTCTCCTGTATAGCTGTCCACCCCTTCTTTCTCTTCTTGTGTCTCTCTCTCTCTCTCACTTTCTCTCTCTCAGTGGTAGCTCCTAATCCCTGTATGTGTGTGTGTGAAAGCCAGAAGACCCACTGAGTCTGCTTCTGTCGCCCTCCATCAGCAGACCCTCTCTCCATCACTGTGAAAGCTATCACTATAGGCTCTGAGGAGGAAGCACTGTGGTGTCATTAGGAAATGAACATATAGGAGATTTACATTGTCCCATAATATTCAACGACCTTTTAACTGATTTCAATGTCACTCACTCTGAGCATGTTCGTTTTCCTCCTCTGTCTTGATAAAAACGTATCAGTATTTATTCCTAAAAATGCGCTACAGGAGAGTTTTTATATGTTAATTTATTTATTTATTTTTGGTTTCCAGTCATAAATTGTGTTAATTGCTTGTAATGTTTATTTTTAATAATTTCAGGAACATCACCACATTGTGCAGTAGAGCGTAACAGAAGGCAGGGTTGGAATGGGCGAGCTGTCGTATTGAGGCTGGAACATGGGTGTAGGATCATTAAGCGCTGTCAGGATCGTTTGTCTTTGAAGATTTAGTCGCGTTAATGAAACGTGAGGAACCGACAGAGGTTTTAGCCTAGCGCTTAGCATAGCCGTCGTTATTAGATACCGCAGTGCCGATGGTGTGGCTCCAACGCGCGCGTGCGTGCGCCACGCAAGTTTCCTCTGTGTCGTTGGCCCTCGTTCCGTCACCGTACGCCTAGTCATTAGTTTTGGACTCTAGCGTTGGGATGTGTACTCCGACCTTGTGTGTTAGTCTGAGCGTAAAGCTGACCTTGGTCAGGGTCAGTATTGACCTGTTCCTCTGTGCTCTCCTCTCTCTGACCGCGCCCGTCTGCCTGTCCGTCCGTTTGCCCTTTCCCCTGCCGCACAGCGCCACCCATGTCAAATGCAGACGTGCTTTCAGTGGTGTGGAGAGAGACAAGAAGTGTGGTTTTGGATATTAAAAGTCTTAACAAGTGTCTTCTGGGAGCTTGAAGCAAGGACTGATGGTTCACACAGAACTAACCAATACTGTGAGGAAGCAGTTCGTTATCCAAGGTTTGTTGTTGTTGTTATTATGTTTTTTGTTTATTTTGTTTGCAGTTTTGGTTATTGCATCTTTTTGTTTTTTAAATTAAATGTCATTAGTGTGAGTCTGCTTAAGACTGTAGTACCTATCCTGGACACTTACCAAGTATCTGCCATGATGTATAGCACTACAGTAACACTATCACCCTGTTCAGCACCTGTTAAAATGGACTGAACAGTAATGGAGCCTGAAACATGGAAAATCAAATTAAACGCAGCTAAATCCAGTCAGTCCCTGTGCTATATCCTCTCCCTCCCCGTTAGTGGGCCGAAACAGCCCTGTGTAGCCTCTGTGTTGGTCAACAGGCCAGAGAATCCCTGTGGGGACTGGTGTACTCTGTGTGTTTGATGCCAAAGCTCGAAACTGCCACAGAACTGATGAGCTTAGGCGTTATAGTATCCTGAGAGTCGGGCTGTTTTTGGCCGTTAGAAGTTGTGAAAAGATTCATTGCAGCACGTTTCCACCTTCCCCCGGTACAGGAAGATGTGTTGCGTTGGCCGACTTCTTATTCGAGTTAGCAAGATTTCCTCAATGGCCCAGTCCTTTCGACCGGGGCTGTAGGGGGAGGTCTGCGTATTCACGCACGTGTAGCTGGCTCACGGAGGCGAGACAACTGTGGTCTTATGAGTGTTGCTCCCGCAAGGCACAGATCAGGCAGTGCAGAGCTAATGTGATGTTGACTGAAAGAAGCATCCACCACAGCTGCTGTCTGTAAGCTTCTTGGCCTTCCTTCTCTCTCCCTCCTTCTCCCCTTCACTCTCCCTCTCTCCCTCTCTCTCTCTCTCTCTCTCTCCTGTTCTCTCTGTCCCTTGCCTCTCCTTCCCAGATGCTAATGCTAAGGGAAAGGCCAGTGATATGCTGATGCTGGTAAATTCGATTGGCTCTCTGACTGTGTGAGTGGTTCCTGTGGGCTCGTGGAGCCTAAAGGAGGCATTTGGGAGCAGTTCTCAATGCTCAAGTCCCTTTGCTAACACGTCTCACGGCATTTCGGCTTAGATGGTCATTCGTAGGAAAGTAAACTAATTTAAAAAAAAATATATATATATATATTTTAAATGTAACTCAAACAATGACACACATAACAGCACAAAGTGATGGCGAAATGAAGTCTCAGGGTTGCTTGTGCACAGTGTAAGGTTTTGGGATCGTACTGCTGCTTCAGACACCCCTTTAGAACGCAGTCATGGTGAGAGTTCCTGCTCAGAGGGCCAAGGAGTTTTATTCCCCTGTCTCAACAGATACGAGAAGATCTGTGAAGCCATCTCACAGACTATTTTACTCATGTCTTTTTTATTCTTTCAGGTGAATGGAACAGAAGCTGATTATGAATATGAAGAAATTACACTTGAACGGGTAAGAGCCCCCCCCCCCCCGGTCTTTCTCTGTTGTTTTATTGAAAATAAGGACACTGTTATGCTGTGTGGACAGACAGTCCTGTCCTGTGTGGTACTAGAGGCTGTCTGTCGTTGGTCTCCTGATTGCTGAGGTTCAAATGCTTTCTGAGAAATTGAGCCACAAACAGAGTGCATTTTGGAACGTCAAGTGTAATATATGAAGTATTGACTTTTTTTTTTTTTTTTTTTTCATTCTCTCTGAGGAAAAATGGAATAGCCTTTCTTTTGCTCTATGTTCCAAATCTATACTGACAGAGTGTGCTACAGCCTCCTCTCTCCCCCTAAATAAGATACGAGCTGACATTGAATTTAACACTCTTTGCGCTATGTCATACTGAATGTAATTACGGAGTATTCATAATGGAATATATGTAATATTTTGATTGATGTGTTTTACCCTATGGTAAAGCAGCTCTGAATTCAGGGAAGAGAGGTAGTGTGACTGACCTGAATGTTTGACGGGTTAATGGTTCATAATTAGTCCGCTGTCATCCTGCTCTTCCACACAATTCCAAGACTAACCCACCTCGAAAAATCGCCCGTAGAGTACCTTACCGTCTGTGCCTGATACCATTTCTTTGTCTGTTACAGAGAGACTTGAATGTCCACTTAGGTTTGTTTTATTGATATTGATACCAATGCTGTGCCCTACATGCTCTTTGCTTTGCATGTGAAGTAGGACAGTTGGTTTTTTCTTTGAACTTTGAACTCCCTGAGTTTGGGGAATAATAACAGAGAGGATTGGTCAGTCTTGACTGATAGGAAATGCATCAGAAGAAAAGAAAAAAATGGACCACTGAACATCTTTTCCCTTCCACTTGCCTCTCTGTCGTGCAGCTGTGAGCAATGCTTTGAGGATTGACTTTTATTCATGTTTATTCAAATATCTTAATGACGGTAATTATTAAATACAGAGATATTGTTTAGTCTTTAATTAAAGTGTATGTGTGTGTGGGGGGGGGGGGGGGGGGGGGTATAGGTGTGTAGATTGGAGCAGTTTTGAGTGGAGTCACAGAAGGGCTTTCTCCACGTTGTTACGGTAATGGACAGTTGGCTCTTTAGAGCTTCTGATAAAAGGCTGTTTTCTCAATGCCAGTGCCTGTGGGCATCTTCCTCTTTCTCTGCTGACCTGATTCAGCTGGCCTGTGTTTCCTATGCCTCAGTGAGCCTGCAGTTCACAAACAATGCTCCTTCTACTACGGTCTCTGCCTCCAACCATATGCCAACCTTTAAAACCACACACGGTTCGTCTGACTGTTAATGTGTGTCGTGTAAGTGCAGTAATTTACTCCAACAGCAGAACATTTGTGACAGGAGGGATGGATAAGTAGCAACAGAGAAGAAATTTACAACTTCTCCTAACTCTAAGGATTATCATGTTTCTCCAGTTATGTGTTAGGTTTTGTTTTTCCAGATTCTAAAGCAGACTAGCTCTGAATGGAGAATTCAGAATTAAGGGTTAATAGTGAATTCACATTCATTATAACTCACTCTCTCTCTATGTAACATTCAACCATGGGAATGTCACTATTAAAATGACTTCTGCTGCTTCAAACTGCATAGGATTATAAAACATATTCCTCCTCTGTTTCCATGACATAGCAAAGCTTTATCATAGAATGTCCTCTCTCTCTCTCTCTCTCTCTCTCTCTCTCTCTCCCCCTCCCCCTCTCCCTCTCCCTCCCTCAGGGGAATTCAGGCCTGGGTTTTAGTATTGCAGGTGGTACTGATAACCCCCACATAGGAGATGACCCCAGCATCTTCATCACTAAGATCATCCCAGGAGGGGCTGCCGCTCAGGATGGTCGCCTCAGGTCAGCACGGCCAGTGGAGTGTCACTACTCTTCACTACTCTTAAAAGCCTAATGACAACAGATATGGGCCCTACACTCTGTACATAACACAGTCCCTCAAACATGTACTGTCTGATACTGAGAGATGTATGGTGTTCAAACTGTGTTTATTTTAATGGGTTACATAAAGTATTAAATCATAAAGTATCATAAAATATTAAAAAGTATCTGTCTCCACGTTATGAGCAGAAAGCGTCTCTTTGCATAACAAGATAGCAGAAATCCCTTCACGTTTTTGTTGTTCAGTCATTTTAATCAGCAGTTTTCAATGACACACTTGTGTATGTAATGCGTTATTTTGACACTGATAGTCACGTCACTATTAGTTGAAATAAAGCTTAGTTTTTAAATGATGTGTAAGATAACAGGATACCATCATTCCATTATCGCTTTCATTGTCAAGGCATCAGCGATTTTCAATCAATGACACAATGACACATGTTCGTATGTAATGTGTTCGCAGCCCGATTACTATAAAGTTTGCTACGCGATGTATATTCAAGAGAAGAATGTACTTGTTTGTTAAGTCCATGCACATCAGTTAAATAAGAGTCTCAGCTGTAGACAGAGGTTGAGAATTGTAGCCAAGAAACTTTCATTTCTAGAGGGTAGGATACAATGCAAAGTAGCAAATACAAATACAAGTAGGGTACAATACAAAGTAACAAATATCGCAATATCATTTTCTTACTTAGGAAATGCATCGTAATATTTTTGGATCGTGATATACCGAATTTTGATTTATTGTCAAATCCCTACAAGATAGTGGTCCCCTTCTGTCTGTGTGTCAGGACTGTGTGTTACCCTTTGTGTGTGTGTGTGTGTGTGTTAACCTCTGTGTGCCTGTGTGTGTGTGTGTGTGTGTGTGTAGAGTGAATGACTGTATCCTGCGTGTGAATGAGGCAGATGTGAGGGATGTAACTCACAGTAAGGCTGTGGAGGCACTGAAGGAGGCAGGCTGCATCGTCAGACTGTATATCAGGAGGAGGAAACCCGTCAGCGAGAAAATCATGGAAATAAAACTCGTCAAAGGTCCCAAAGGTAAACATCGTGCTTTACTCTCACTGACTGAGCTCTGGTCCCCAAGAACATAAGAAATGAACATCCACCAGGACTGATTAGCCTTCATTTCACTGTGGTCCTGTGTGAAATACAGCCATACCTGTTCAAACAGTTTGCTTAGTGTTTCCTTTAATGTGATGCTCATAGCTACGTTTAAGTGCATTTAAATGTGGACATTTACTGTAGACAAGTGCTACTTCTACTGTGTTTATATTATGATATGGTGGCACGCGTTATCACATGACCAGGAAGTGGAAAATCACTGTGCAGGTCTTTCTACCACCTGAACAGTGACTGTCTCGGCACATGGTCCCAGACCCGGTCTTGAGCACCCCGTCTCTGTCTGTGTCCTGCAGGTCTGGGTTTCAGTATAGCAGGTGGCGTCGGAAACCAGCACATTCCTGGAGACAATAGCATTTATGTCACCAAAATCATCGAAGGAGGTGCCGCCCACAAAGACGGGAAACTACAGATTGGAGACAAGCTCCTGGCTGTAAGACACCTCCTCCTCATACGGAGGACTCCTCATCCTCCACTGCATGCTCCCACTGCTCCTATACAAAACTTTCTTATCATAAAGTTATCTGACTGCGCAGACACAGCAGAGGTTTTGTTGAGATATGTGTTTAATATGTAACACCACTTTAACTGCCCATTTCTACACTGTACATTCACCCCTTAGCCCATTAGTGTCAGGTATCGATGCATGGGGGTGTAATCAGGGGACAGCACCCCTGGGGGCCTGGAAGAGTATGGCACCTTACAAATTTGGACCATCTCCTCTCTGGGTCACTATTAATCCTCCCCTCACATAGAATCATTTCCGTGTGCTGGTACTGCTTGTTCTGTTACCTCAGAGTTTCAGAACCCCCAGATCTATCGTTGGAATGATGAGCAGAAGTCAGGCAGTGGTTTTAATCAGTTTATAAGCCATTAGCAAGGTCCGCAGACACTAATGCGTTTGTAGACGCTCATTGAAACGGATCTCTTGGATGCGAATCCGGGCTAATGAGGCCCTGGGATGTTATTGGACTTGACTGCTGCTGCTGTAGACTCGTATGAAGCATCTGATGAAAGATGAAGAGAATTCATTGTGTAATTGGCACGCGGCGTTGGTTTAAGAGCTCACAATTCGATATTTAAGGGTGAAGTTTTGAAAACGTTTGATTGAGTTAGCCTGTACCGCATATCATGACCAGATGGATCGATCCCCAGGTGTGGGGCTACAGAATGTTTAAGTGAATGAGAGATTGACTGAGCTCATGAATTTTGTAGAAGGTGGTTACTTTTGAAATGGCTCTCATGTCCCTCATAATGTTTGTCTTTAGTCGTCATTAATAAACCTTTTTGGGTTCTGAATTATCTTTCGTTTTGACATTGCTTTACTTTAAAATCATATGTTTCATAGGGTTAAAACGTATTTCTCTCTCTCTCCCTCTCTCTCTGTGTCTGTGTGTGTCTCTGTTTGTGTGTGTGTCTGTTTGTATTTTTACATGTGTGTGCGCATATGTACATGTGTGTGTCTGTGTCAGGTGAATAGTGCTTGTCTGGAGGAGGTAACCCATGAGGACGCAGTGGCTGCTTTGAAAAACACGTCTGACGTCGTCTATCTGAAAGTAGCCAAACCCACCAGCGTTTTCATGAATGACGGCTACGCCCCACCCGACATCACCAACTGTGAGTGACTCCCAGATCAGCCCGTACTAATATCTTCACTTTTCCGTCACGGCCTGCATGGTTTACCTTATTCTTTTCTCACAGACGTGAAGATCTTGAACACTGGATTAATAGCGCTAATTACTGATCAGTAGACTGGCGTTTTGGTTGGCTCACAGTACAGCTTTAGGGAGCAGACTGTCGCTTCAGAAATGACTGTTTATTTAGTCTCTTCCTTGATCACTGAGGGAGAATTGTATGAAGAGAACAGGTGAATGACACAGAACTCTGCTAAACAAACTGGCCTGTCTGGTTTAAACCCGTGGACACCCCGTCGCTCGCCGTTCCCGGTCACTCGGGCGTACGGGGCATTCAGAAGGGCAAGCAAACGCTGCTGAATTCTCTGGCTCCCACCCCAAACTCCACCTTACCCTCTTACGCTATCAGCACTCTCATCACTCACAACCACTCTTCCAGAGCCATCGATTCTTTCTCTGTGCCTCTCTACCCTCTGACACCAATCAAGCGTGCTGTTTCCAACCGGCAGCTTACACCTTGTTCAATGTCATTCATAGTTTTCTTACTCTTTTCTTAAAGCTGTATTTGATTTCTGATCAGTGTATGCTGACGCACCTCGTTCTCTGAGAGAAACAGAATCATCTCTTTCTCTGTGCCTTTTTTTGTGGTTGTTCCTCTTTTTTTACTTGGGAGTCTAAAGATGCTAAGTGGCATCGCTAAATCACGGGGGAGGGGGGGATGGGTGTGGACTAATTTCTGCCACAGTTCAAACACCCCCCCCCCCCCATACACACGCACCCCCTCCACATACACACGCCCCCCCCACCCACACACACGCACACACCCCACCCCCAGCCCCAGCTTTAATCCAGTAGTGTTGCTTTACGCAGCACTCTGTGCGTGCTCATGAGCATAGGAGAGGCAGTACAGAGAGAGGGGGGGGTGGGGGGTTGGGGGGGGCATAGCGCCTTCGGAACACTGCCCAAATTGATTTGCGATGTCCCAGAACTGCTGAGTGATAGCGATCAATGCGGTAGTTGCCTTGGCACCGTACAGCGGAGCGAGTCGTCGGAATGAGACCCGTTCGGCATTAACACGGATCCCGTCTGAGGATCCTGTCACCCCAGGTTTACAGGCATGAAGGACAAAGGCAAATTTAATCATCAAACGCCACCGCGCGCTCCCCTCCTCCCAGCTAATCCAACATCAATATATGGAGTGGGGAGGCCTTGGCGGGCGTAACCACGGTAGCGCGCTGGCGCGGGTTCCGTTTGAGTCAGGCTGTGGAATTAAGGAGACCTTTTCCTAACGGTGACGCGGTGACTTTGGGTTACGTAGCCGTAACGGGCAAGTTCTGCCGCTGAAACCCGAAAAGCAGAAGCGCTGTCGAACGCCGCCCCTGTGGCCGGTCCGGTGCCGAACGCCGCTCCTGTGGCCGGTCCGGTCTCCTTACCGGCAGGAGAAGTTTGTATTTTGTTTTTGTTTTTTGTTTTTTTGATGTTCAGAGCCTTCTTCTCATTTTTATAAAACGATTCATGGAAAGATTGTGGTTTCCTCGTCCTGGCCGCGTGTCGATACACTCCTCTTTCATTTCATTGAGTGAAATGATCTTTCATTGACTGGAGTGACGGACCCTCCCTCCTTCCCTCCCTCTGTGACAGCTGAAGGTCATGTTGCCTTAAGTAGATTACGTCTGCCTGTTCGCAGAGCTGTAATGCGTGTGTTTTATGACTAATGTTTTTCGGAGTCCACACGCGGCGCTGGGCTGAAGGTGAAATGTGACTCTCCGCTTTGTTCTCTGCTCTTCGGCAGCGTTTGCATGCTAATGAACGGACCGAAGACTAGACGCAAATACCCTCTTACAAATTTCCCATGTCTGTTCTAAACAAACAGCATATTTTTCTTCAGATATGTGAGGTTTGCGTTGGGGAGGTGTATGGTAATACTCGTTGATGTGAATTACATTGCGTTTACAGCAGTGTTGCTATGGTATCCATGAACTACGGACTGAAAACAGTAACTTCTCCTTAAAGAAAGTTTAAACCCTTTTTTGTTGTTGTTGTTGTTGTTGTTGTTAAACCATTGTAACAGGTCAGCATGGACGTGTGAATAACTCTGCTTTGTCTCTCTCAGCTTACTCTCAGCACATGGAGAACCATATCAGCCCCCCTGGTTTTCTGGGTCAGCCACTCACCTCCGCTACCCCGCCGCGCTACTCCCCTCTCTCCAAAGGCATGCTGGGAGATGACGAGATCACGAGGTGAGTTCCTGCACTTTCACAGGCCAGAACTTCAGTTATTATCCTTCATTTTCCGTAAATGCTCGGTTTCGAGGCGTAGCCCGAGGTCGTCTTGCAGTTTCGGATGCTGGGTGTGACTTTCCTAATCTGGTTCTGTATTCTGATTAGCCATGGGAATGTAATTATTAAAATGACTTCTTCTACTTCAGACAGCACAGGGTCATAAAACACATTCCTCTTCTGCTTCTATGGCATCATAGGATGTCCTCTCTCTCTCTCTCTCTCTTTTTTTTTTTTTCTCTGGAGACTCCTTTGCTCTGTATCAGCCTGCTGAAATTGGCAGATAAAGTTATTAAAGATTTATTGCGTTTAAGCTGCTGTGAAGACAGCTCTGTAATTTTCGGTAGCAGTATCCAGAGGCTCGGGGCTCAGATATGACGCTATCTCTCCTCCTCTGTCACGGAGGAGCAACACAAGGTTACCGCCACTCTCAGAACCCCAGAGAACTCTTTATCAACGCCTGACGTATTCAAAACACACTCTCTCACACTGAGACTTCCAGCCTGTAAGAGTAGGCTTGTTATGCTACTGAACTCTCCCTGTGGAGTTACTGTAGTCATGTGTTCCCATGTCGTAGTTTACAGAGGAGATTGAGAAGAGACTTACAGTAACCCGTCCCTGTACTCACTTTGTCTAACATATCAGTTTCACAGCTAACTTTTGATTTTTGTTTTGTTTTTTTTTTCTGGACTGTCACGGCTCTGCTAGAGTCTACCGCTGTGTGGAACCAGCTCTGTGCCATACGGGTCATGTAGTGACATTTGCTTTGTGTTATTAAAAAAAAAAAAAAAAAAAAAAAAAAGGAGAGAAAGAAAGAGAGGAGAGTCTCAGTCAGATGACTCTCCCTGCAGACTCACACGTTATCTGTGGGGTCTTTTGACTGGAGTTACTGACCTGAAAAAGAACGTAGCATAGCCATTGAGTTTGTGTGTTTGGTTTAGACTACTATACCTCAGCTTCACACAAACCACAGCTGTGTCTCCCTCAGTCTCACTCTGCTTCTGACTTTGTTTTTCACTTTGTGTGAGTGGTCAGTCCAAGTGTGTGTGTGTGTGTGTGTTGCGTGACTGTGTTTTTTTAGAGGGCATTTGCTGTGTCTGAATGACCAGTGATATTTTTTTGGCTGTGTGGAAGAGGAAGGGGTCAGATGCTATCTGAGGTTGCAGACATATTCTCTGCTGTGCTTTACCATACTTAATCCACTTTAATGGACGGATTTGCATCCTACTGGAACAGCGCTTTTCCCAAATCACGTCACCGGAAAAGATCTGGTTTTTTTTTTTTTTTTCGTCATAAGCTTCTGCTCTAATGAGTTTGACCGGTCTGGAACTCTTGGCCAAATCTGATAATCTTAGAGTTTAGGCTTTAATGCTCCGTCTAGGAACCGCGGTTCACTTTTGTGTTCTGTGGTTGTGTTTGTGCATCACCTATGAGCCGAGTGAAACACACACTCTCTTCCGTTTTTGTGTCTACAAGGATAGATCACTGTGCACGGTGCTCTGTTACAGTACTGTACACTGCTATTAATCAAAGAGACATGGTTACACTGCCATCATGAGGCCATTACAGCATACTGCATGCACATACTCAGCACCACTCTTCCATCTGACCCTGTGAACAATGTCTGTCTCCTTCTACAGGATCCTGTATGATGTAGGATTTGTTAATGCTCCATGTTAATGTACTCTTTAAATGTAATTTTACTTTGTCTCAAGAAGGTTTGTCACTGTGTATGCTATAATGGATTTTGGACATGCAATTCTTATGCCGTCCTCTAGAGGGGGTTATGTCCATTTGTAAGTTTGGAGGAGGTGCGTCTGAGAGGTGTTTGCTGAAGTCCCAGGTTTTAAAGTGCATTCCAAGCCTGACACCATACACCTTTGGGACTGTCGGATTCATTCATTTATTCAAAGTATTTGGGGGGGGGGGGTTGCTGTACCTTCTCAGTCCTGGTTTAGCTGGTTGCATTCCCAGTCCGAACTGGTTGAGTGTAACTCGTATCTCTGTCTGTCTGTTGTGTTTCAGAGAGCCCAGGAAAGTGGTGTTGCACCGTGGCTCTACTGGGCTGGGGTTTAACATCGTGGGTGGAGAGGATGGAGAGGGTATCTTTATCTCCTTCATCCTGGCCGGAGGTCCTGCAGACCTGAGCGGGGAGCTGAGGAAAGGAGACCGCATCATCTCTGTAAGAATAAGCCTTGTTTCCCACAGTCTTTACCACAACATGACAGCAGAGAACACGCTGACAGAAATATGATCTTACTCAGGACATGCTGACAAGAACTAGATTTTTATTCAGTATGTGTTGGGCTTTGGTTTAGAGAAATGTCCTTAATCAGAGGCTAAACACGTCCTGAACATTGTATGGTGTGTTCAGTTAAAAGGTGTGTGTGTGTGTGTTTTCATTGATGTGTGTGTTTTTTTTTTCCCCCAGGTGAACGGGGTGGACTTGCGCAACGCGACCCACGAGCAGGCTGCAGCTGTGCTGAAGAACGCCGGGCAGACAGTCACCATTGTGGCTCAGTACAGACCTGAGGGTGAGTGACATACAGCTTACTGTCTCTCAAACTTCCACAACACACATCTTTCACATCAGCGCTCATCTTTCACCTGCTGCTATGGCTCAAACTTCAGCCTGTGGTTAAACAAAAAAAACTACAAAAAAAATTAGACTTCATTATGCTCTGTTTTATTACTGCAGTTCATTTGAAGAAAAAAGAAAAAAACAAAACCTTCCAGTCAGTCTCATTTGAGTGCATGAGAGAGACGGGGAGAGGGTGAGCGACTGCGTGTGCGTCCGTCCATTAGGAGTCAAGAGGAAGCCCTTAATGCTTTGATGTATGGAGTGATTTAGCGACTGAATGATGAGAGGAGCAGGTGGACTGCACACTATAGGACCATACAATTGCCTCCTCTCTTCTCCTCCACTAAACCCTCTCCGCTAAAGGCCTCATCCCTCATTCGTAGCTCGGCGTTAAAACAGGCGCGACCCGTCAGCGGGCGGAGCAGGAGACGCCGAGAAGGGCGCATTACCGCTGAAGCGGTTGCCATGGTTTATTAGTTTATCGGCGGCGGTGTCATGGCAACCGGCTTCACCCAGGGCTTTGAAGAGGCCCGTTCTCGCTGAATGGGGTAGGTTTAGTGTCAGTGAAATTACATTAAATCAAATGCCCTGGGGTTGTTTTTGTCCTCACAGTGCGTAGTTAGCTTTCTTTTTATTTTTCCTGTGAGCTGCGCTGAGGTCAGAGCTCAGAACAAAAGCTCTTTTAAGATGACTTTTTGGAAATGAATAAGACGATAAGGGATGTGGAACGTAAAAGGGCGCACGTCTGAATGAATGAATGTACCAGAGACACGATTTAAACGCGTGAGTCATCACTGTGAACCACACAAGGTTTTGAGTTTATTTATCTATTGGCTCCTTAAAGCCGTTTTTTTTGTTGTTGTTGTTTTAATTAGTTCATTTCTGGTGCTGCAGTGTGGTTTTGCACCTCTAAGTTAGAGACGGACTGTTAGCATATTTGTCTGGTATCACACCACACCTCTGAACGCTAATAAACTGTGAGCGCTAACACTCCAACTGCCATTAAAGTGAAATGGGATGAGATGAGTGTTCTTGTTTTTATTTTTTTTTTTTCCCCCCTCCCTCACCACCGTTATCCTCACCACGAATACTGAATCTGACAGGACTCCAGTGTTGAGCCGACTATTTTTACTGCAGACATGAAGATCTCTTCTACAAAAGAGAGAAATTTCTTTATATGGAAATAACCTTTCGGAAGTCTTTGTTATTAATGAGATTTCCAAATATTCTTTTTCCACGCCCCCTGGGCCGTACCCCGTACACAAACACAAAGATAGATCCACTTTCACTTAAACCAGGAACCAAACCGGAACCAAGCCCCAGGCTGTGAGCTGTGATGTGAATCCAGGCATGTGGAATCGTAAAGGAGGCACGTTAGTTGATTAAGAGACATGAGCTGAAAAGCTATTTCACGCATGGCGTGCTGTTCTAATGGAACCGTGAGAGGGTGGGTACAGGCTGATGTCTCCACAGGAGGTGCCCTGGGTATTGTATGGCACACGCTACAGAGAGAGAGAGAGAGAAAAACCTCAACAAACAGGGTTTCCTCCATCTGACTGAAGTCTCCCACACTCACCATCAACTACACCCCCAACACACCTCTGTGGCTGTTTCTGGCTTCCACCAGAGTGAAGACAAAGTGTCAAAGTCTTGTTTTCACACCACATTTTTGACACCGTTTGATGCTACTGAAGTATTTTAACTTCACTCAACTTTGTGGAACTGTAACTGCCATATAATATGGAAATGCAGGGGAAGAAAGAGTTTTTATATCAGTTATTGTTGTGTGTTTGTGTTTTAAACGTGCACAGAGATTAGAGTGAGATTGGGGGGGTCATGATATCATTTTTCTGGTGTTCATAATATCACGATTCTGTCTCGGGGGCCAGCTCTTTGCTGTGCGTTTGATATTAATACAGATTTTATCAGCTTAATCCCTTTTGTGCCTTCTGCCACCTGCTCTTTGGCATTTTATGGGAGTGACCTTCTGTTTCAGGGAACGATGGTGTATTCAGTGCAGCCTGGGCTCATGGCTCTTTAATTAAAGCCTGTGTTTGAGACTGCAGTCCTCTGGGTCCCACCAGGCTCAAATATCTGAGTGTGTGTGGGTGTATGAGGTAGGTGAAGGCCAGGTGGCTAGAGACCAGCCTGGCTGTGTGTGGCAGCGCTCTCTGTGTGTGTGTGTGTGTGTGTCTGTGTGTGCGTGCGTGCGTGTGGGTGTGTGTGTGTGCGTGTGTGAGAGTTTTTGTGCTTCTCCTCACCTGCAGTCCGGAGCCTGAACTGTGCTTTATAAAGAGTTTTTTTTCTTTTGTGCTGGTGTCTCTCTCTCTATCCTTGCTGCCCTCACCATCCCCTCTCTCCTCCTCATCTCAGAGTTGGAGGTGTTTGTGTGTATGAGGAGCAGAGATGACTCGTGTGGAGCTTTGGCAGGAGAAGGTTTCCCCCAAACTGAGTGTGTTTACTGCCCATCCATGGGAATGTAATTAAAGGCCAGCACAAGCTTGTGATAGCTCCTCTCCTCCATGCTGTGTATGTGTGTGTGTGTCTGTCTGTGTGTGTGTGTGTGAGCGTGTGTGTGTGTGTGTGTGCATGTTGTGTTGTGCGTCCTTAGCAATGTTTTTTCCGTTTGTCGTGGAGAACCTGTGATCTCAGCACGCTTTGACTCCCACGCGTTCCTTCCTGTACCTGTGGTGCTCTGTTCTTCCGGCCAGTGTGAGGCAGCCCGGGCCCTGGAGCATTGGCTCCGAATTACCGGAGCACATGCCACTGCCCCCTCCTTCCCTCCTTTCCTCCCTGCATTCATCCATCCATCCAACCATCCGTCCACCCATCTCCACTATCTCTCCATCTCTCTGTGGGACGGAGGGGGGAGGGGGGGTCAGGAGGTGCGTTCGGCAGCAGCTGTGCTCTGCGCTCAGTTTTGGCTTGGCCATCGCTGCTCTCCTGAGGGACTCTTCTCTCTGTCCTGCTATTTTTATGAGCAATTAGAGTGCACACGGCACTCGGGCCAGGCTGACCACTACAGGGGAGAGGCCCTGCACTGTCTGCGTCAACGTCTCTTTCCCGGACTCCTCTCTGCCTTGATCTTTATCCTTTAACAATTTCCATTACGCTCCGTCCTCAGAGACTTCTGTTTAAAATCTCAGTGTTTTTATTTGAATGAATTTGTTTGGGGGTATGTATATTGGGATTTTTTTTTTCCCCCTCCGTTCCGTAGCTTACAGTCCTCGCTCTGTGTTCTGCGGTTATAATTGGGCTTTTCCTGTCATTTGCTCTTGGTTACGTTGCTCTGGGTCTCAGGTTGCTAGGCGCGAGGTCTCAGTAGTGTTCTCATTAACAGGGTCAAGCAGTGAAACCAGGGCGAGAACTTATGTCTCTACAACTGTCATTTCAGCGCGGAGCATAGTTTTTGTCTACTCCAGCTCACATTGCCTCAGTGTGTATACAGACGACGTCCTCCTCTCAGGCCTTGTGCAGGTTGGTTGTGCGCACATTTAAAATGATCTAACTTCCTGTTATCGCCAGCAGAAACTCGATCACGGCGTCTTTATTGGGTAATGAACTCGAAAACAGCAGCCAAAAGCGTAATACTCAGTAATGTTTTGTGTTGAAATTATGTGAATGCAATAGAGAAGTAGTCTGACTGTGTTGGCATGCCTGACATTAGACTGCGGTGGTTTCTCGGTGATTACTGTTGGCAGCTGTGTTGTCTGCCATCTCAGCATGCATAAATGATTACATTTACATTATGACTAATGGGGCATTGTATACTAAAGCTGTGTGTCATTATTACTGCCACACGGGTGGCCCATGTGCACGGAAGTGCCAAACTTCATTTGACTTTTCACGTCTAGCTTGTTCACTTATTACTGGTTATAACTGCACAAGATCTCCACAAAGTAAGAGGACAATTACATGTGTATCAGAACAGTGCTTTGTGATCTTATGCTTGTGTGTGGGCATATGTGGGTGTGGGCGTGTGTTTGTGTCTGTGTGTTTTTTTTTACATGTGTTTTAAGGTGTGTGTCTGTGTGTCAGAGATGACTTTGGATTGTCTGAGCTCAGACCACGTAGACTGAGGTCAGACCAGGTAGACTGAGTTATTGGCATAGACAGCAAAGAGGGACCCCCCCCTCCCACACACACACACACACACACACACACACCTTTGAAATCTGAAGCTGAATGCTGTGGGGTACATGCCTTGTCCAGTGAGACCATAGCCCCCTGCACTACACTACAAAGGCCTGAGCATCACAGAGAGAACCCAGCGCCGTCCTGTTCCAGAATGGCAGCCTTCGGCTCAGGTGTGTGAGGCAGACGCACGCCGGTCACTAGGGACGAGCCAAAGTTCATTACCTTTGGCTCTTTCCTCGGTCAAAGACCTGGCAGAAAGAGCAGAGCTAAATGAAGCTTTGAGTGAAAGGTCGTTTTAGTTTCAGACTTCACTGCCACACAGTCAAAGTCAGGCCGTGTTTACGCGGGCTGAACGTTCGTACCCAGAGTAGATGCTCTTAGCACACGTTCAAATAGTCACGTGAAAAGAGCTTATTTTTAACATCAACAGCACGTGTCCAGAACCCAAACGTCTTAAAGTCCATTTTAAAACCGAGCTTAAAGAACCGCCCACCGTCCTCGACAGAGAATCAAAACTCCGGAGATCCGGAGCGCTTTGATCAGCAAAGCTTAGTCCGTAAGACTGATCCGTTCCTAAACCCCGCGGCGTGTCTCCCTGAGCTGAGAAGAGCTCCATCCAATGTGAGTGACGCCTCTATACGGTGACAGGCCTCTCCAGATACTGTCGCCTTTTCTGCCTTAAGGAGATGACTTTGGTATTAGTCAGCGTTACGCTACCATCCTCACAGCCACATGCTCTTAAAACCAACACGGACTCAGAGCTGCCAGAGATTACCGGAGTTTCTCCTTCTGCCTCCGCTGCTCCATCTCCTCCCTCTCTCTCTCTCTCTTTCCCTCTCTCTCTCCCCCCCCCCTCTCTCTCTCTCTTAGTCAGTCCATTTCCCGCAGGGCAGAGTTAGAGTTTATGACAAACTGCTAATGACACAGCTTTTGTGTGCACTGCCGAGGAGCAGGAGCGGAGAAATTGCCGTGTTAAGAAAGACAGACAGGAGAATGGAGGGGAAAAATGGAAAACTGTGTGCTAATCTGCATGCCCTTCACGCTGTTTGTGCTCCTCCTGGTATCTTTTAGCTGAAGACACTTGCGTTTGGGTTTGCCATTGATTTCGTCATCGTGTTGTTCTTGTTTGCTGTTTGTAATTCATGGGATTTTTGGGTTTAAATCAGGCATTTGTGACATAAGGCCTCGCAGGTTGACTGGCCGTGTTCTTCATTCATTCTGAGGGGTTGTTGATCGTCCCGTGCAGGGTGTGTCTTTGACTCTTGACCGCTGTCAAAAGGACATCAGTGAAACTGATCAAGCCCAAAACACCCCCTCTCCCTCCCCACACCCTGCCCCAGCACTCTTTAAGGTCTTATCGTACAGCGATACGCCTCTGTCAGCTCATTTTACAGGAGGACCAGGACTGTTTGCAACATTTGTTCATCAATATATAGATTAACACCTTCAACATCTCTGTCTCTCTCCCCCTCCCCCTCTCTCTGTTTCTCTCTCTCTCTCTCTCTCTCTGTTTCTCTCTCCCCCTCTCTCTGTTTCTCTCTCCCCCTCTCTCTGTTTCTCTCTCTCTCTCTCTCTCTCTGTTTCTCTCTCTTTTTTCGACATTGTTTACTTTTAGCCTTTCTCTTGCTGTTCCCATTGCTCTTTCATAGACATCACTGTACTGCTCTGGTATGGATAAGTCTTTTCTCTCTGGCCATGTAAATGCTTCAGTAAATATTACACTAGGAATCCTTGGTCTTTTCTGTAACGCTCCCATGGTTCTCTATTACTAACTGGTATTTGGATTAGGGCTTGGATTATTTAGATTATTGTTGTGTGTTTTGGGGACAAAAAAGAACTTTTGATATTGCTTATAGCTTGTCCTTTTACTTTTGGAAGAGCTGCTCATTGTTTGTGCTGAGTATATGTGAAATAAATAAATGTCCCCTGTCTCCCCAGCCCTCCGGCCTTGGTCTCTCTCTCTCTCTCTCTCTCCCCTTCTCTCTCTCTCTCTCTCTCTCTCTCTCTCTCCCCTTCTCTCTCCGTCTGTTTAATTTGTTAAATCTGCCTAAATGTTTCTGCATCTGAACGATTTTCTATTGTCTACTGTGACACTGTAATCCATCTCTCCAGACTGGAGCACTTGTATGACATGTTGGCCAGTGGATTACTCATTCAGACAGGCACTAAACATCCCCCTTCCTAACAGCCTGATCACATACTCACACTCAGCCAAAAAAAGACTTTAAGACTAGAACCCACACTGTATATGTGTGCGTGTGGTGCTGAGGCAGTTTTGATAGGCTCTTGAGGAGTTTTCTCACAGGGCTAAAGTGCTCAGAGTTTGTCCGGGGACTCAGTTTACGCTTTTGGCAGCCGACACAAGGCCTCTCTCCTCTCTCCCCCCTCAGACAGCAGAGAAATCTGAGGGCGCACCACACAGCACAGACCGACATGTGACAATACAGTTAACACAGCTCCGTGCCAAGGACCAAAATTCATCAAACTTACTAATACAACCTGTAAAGACCTGTGTGTGTGTGTGTGCGCGAGTAAGAGAGAGAGAGAGCACTTCCTGAATCCTTATCTCAAACTGATCCTTTTGAATTGCCCAGACACCTGTGTGTATGGCAGGCTTGGTCAGAGGATTCTGTGTCCTGACACATTGGCTATGGTCACACGCAAAACTTTGTGAATTGAACTGTCAAATGTGGGACGTCATGGTAACCAGAATATGCCTTTGCTTTATTTATAGTCTACCTCTGTTGAGAATTTTCTCCTGATTGGTTGAAGCAGTGGCATGTTTATTATAGTCTATGTGCATTCTACATAAACCAGTGTGACTATGACTTAAACAAGGGGGTGGGGGCAGAGAGAACAAGAGAGAAAGAGAGAGAGAGAGAGAGAGAGAGAGATGGAGGAGGGGTATAGTTCGGGAGGGGAGGGCTCTGTGAGCACTCTGTAGTCCATTAGCATCTGTTGTGTTGCCATGCTGGGGGTGTTTGCACTGCTGCGTCGTGGTACACACACACTCACACACACATGCACGCACACACGCTGATGGTAAGCAGAGATGTAGAGCGCTGTCTTCAGCACCGCGATACACTAGCACATGGATGTAGACTAGCAGGACAGAGAGAAGCAGTCGGAAGACAGAGAGAAAGTCCATAATATTCATCTTTTTCTTCCAAACAAACAGCACCTCTGAAAAGAGGAACATGTAAGTAAAAGGGAGTCAAAGAAGCAGTGATATGACTGTCTTTAAAGCTGAGACATAGAGGGTGTGGGTTTGGAAAGCAGCCTTGATGTGTTTTCAGTGTGTGCATGTGTGGGCTATGAAAACGTTTTCCAGCATGCTGACTTTTTGGAGGGGAGCGCTCCGATTTGGAAGCGTGAGTAAGTGTTGTGTGTAAACCCGAGATCTTTCAGCTTTCCAGTGGGGAACCCAGAGTTGGTGTTGGTTTTTGTCTTTTGTCTAAAGCTCAATGAATCCTCCATTTTGATTATCAGATTATGTTTTTAGTCTTACTTTTAACAAATCCTTTCTAAATATAAACATTTTGATTATTTACTAAAATGCACTAGTTCAGTCTGTGTACTCCTGTATTAAAGAGTAGATTCTATCGATACTCTTCTCAAATGAGTTTGCTCTGTGTTCTTATGAAGCTTCTGTCTGCACTACAAAAGCGTGAGGGGTCAGATAAAGGAAAAACGGGGTTTAGGATAAGGACGTGATAGCACGTGAAAAGTGTTTAATAATTCATGTCATCCACAGTTTCCCCCGTGTCTGTCCTGTGTGTAAGGCTGCGGAGACATGGGGAATCACAGCTCCAGTAAGCAGAAATGAACTGGGCAGATGGTTTCACTTCTCAATCTATTATGTATGGCTGCTGAAACCAGTCAGGCTCTCTGTGTCTGAAGCTCAGTGTCCTTACCACTGGGCAACCTAGACTGCCAAACTTATGTTCCTACATCTGTCTCAAAACGGATTATTTCACGCTCGGTCTGTGTGTGTGTGTGTGTGTGTGTGTGTGTGTGTGTGAGTGAGAGAGAGAGAGAGATGGGAAGTGCGTGAATCAGTTGATGTGTAGACTTTCACTGACCTTTGGGAATGGGTCAAAAGGCATACCTCAGAGGGCAGGAGAGGTTAAATCGGAGGTCACTGCTTGCTCTGATATTCTCGATATATCTGTGATTTTTGATTTTGTTAGAGGGATCTGCTGGGATTTGCTTTACTTATTTTTTTGTTATCCTCAAGTTTGGTAATCTCTCTCTCTCTCTGTCTGTCTCTCTCTCTCTCTGTCTGTCTCTCTCTCTCTCTGTCTGTCTGTCTCGCTCTCTCTCTATCTGTCTCTCTCTCTCTGTCTGTCTCTCTCTCTCCCCCTCCCTCTCCCTCTTTGCAGAGTACAGTCGGTTTGAGGCGAAAATCCATGACTTGCGGGAGCAGATGATGAATAGTAGTGTCAGTTCAGGCTCTGGCTCTCTGCGCACCAGCCAGAAGAGAACGCTCTACGTCAGGTAAACCCCACCCCTCCGTCTCCACCTGCCTCCATCTCCTCCATCTGATTCCCTTCACCAAGACTACCCTCTGAAACAGCGTGCATCTCACCTCCGTCAGAGGAGCGCCTCTCACACACTTCTGACAGATGTTTTTTGTTGTTGCTGCTGTCGTTTTGGGTTTTGTTTTGTTTTTTTGGTTCAGGAAATTTTGAATAGGGTTATTTTCTATTGTGAGTTTTGCCTGACGTATCACGTTGCCTCTTGGCCAGTTGTAATATAGTAGAATTCAGAGCAGCTTATTCTTACGGAGTGAGACACTGTTCTGCAGATGTGTAAAAACTGATCCACTGACTGTCTGAAGAGCACAGGGTCTATGAGGGAACAGTTTTATCTCCCAGTTACTTTCCTTTATTCATCAGACTTTGTGCTGTCTCCTCTGACTTCTATGGTTTCCTTAGGCAACGGAGAGCTCAGTGCCCACCACAGTCTCTTAAGACCTCATTGCAGTTTAGACCTTTATTACCTTTCATTGGTTGTGACCTTTCTGTGTGCCTGGAGAAGGGACGTGTTGCTCCTCACAGAAATCCGTACCTTTCTCACATGCTGTTTACCTTAGACGGCCGTTAAAGGTCCAGTTCACTCAGGAAAAGATGAAGTCTGGTGTGTGAACACCCAGTCTTCTGAGAGGATGATGAAGAGGTCTTCTGAGAGGATGATGAAGAGGTCTTCTGCTTTTGTATCCAACGCTGAAATCGTCATGTTGCTTTACTGACACTGGTGTGGTCTCAATGGCCAACCGGTCCTGAGTCACTTCTTCCATTCATCTGCACTCTTTTCGTCTGCTCAGTGAACACTTTTGTTGGACATAACCTAGCAGTGAATTATATCTTTTTTTTGTTGTTGTTGTTGTTTTAATTGGGTGTAACTGGGTGTAACTTTCCTGTCATGCAAGCAGGAGTATGTCTGATAGCCATGGAAATAGCTGGACGGATTCTTTGTGTAATTGTAGTTGCACACTCTGCTTCATCTCGTACGTAGGGAGTGCGTCGCTTCGTGCCAGGCATAATCGCAATAAGGCACCCTTCCACCGGTGTGTTATTGCTTTATTATACGTCTGTGTGTTTCTCTGTGTTACTGCTATAATAACACTGAGCATATAGCAATCACACAAATGCCTGTGTTAGTGTCTGCACCCACCATAAAGGTCTCCACTGTGAGAGGGAATTCGTCACAGACTCAGATATACTGTTGGATGACTCACCACACTACAGCAGAACAGGGGGCGGGAGCAGATTTATTTGTTTATTTGTTTACTTTATTGCTTTTTCGGCAGCTGGCCCTGACGGCCTGAGCACACACCGGGGTACGCGTTCAGTTGTAGAAGGCGTTAGTGCTTTCCGCATCGAGCGTTGGTTTTCACTGAACCCATAATACAGGTAGCGTAGCTAGAGCTGGAGACCCACGGTCTCTGCTCATGATATCAGTTAAAACTTCATCTGCGTCCAAAACCCCGGGCTGCTCGGAACATGAGGGGTTAACTCAGACTAGATACTGTGGTTTATTTTGTCTCGCTGGGAGACCGGGAGGAGCGGAGCTGGAGAGGAGCAGAGCGGAGCTGGAGAGGAGCAGAGCGTTGCTGACATATTGGGGGTTTTTGGAGCCCCTGGGCTGTGCGTTTAGCAGAGAGGCTGTTTGCTTCAGCTCTCATTGGGGGTTTTGTGTGCGTAAACCTTCGGAGACTGAGGCAAATGCTTATCTCAGGACAGAGAAGGAGTGTGATGAACATCCCTGCACTAAAATCTCATTAGTACCATAGTGTTTCAGTGTGGATTTAGCTGAATTATGCCTCCGTGCAGTACAGTTTAAAACACTTCAAGATTAACCATTAAATCTTAACCTAGTGTTAAATATTTAGGAGAGCTGGTTTCTTGAGCTACAATTCCATCTGAATAATGAAATGCATTAAGTCAGACTGACATACTGTCATACTTAGCCTGAGATGAATAATGGAGTGTGGAGAAAGATGTTGAAATCTTTTTTTTTTTTTATCAGATCAAAAACTCAGTGAGAATATTGAATGTGAGGTGCCGATGGCACGGAGTGGCTTCCTAAAATTCTTCTCCATATGCACTGAGAACAGCCTCTGCTCTCTCTCCCTCTCTGTTTCAAACTCTCTGCTAACACAGTTAGACCCTGTGCTCTGTGTGTGTGTGTGTGTGTGTGTGTGTGTGTGTGTGTGTGTGTGTGTGTGTGTGTGTGAGAGAGAGCGTGCGCGTTTTCCGAACAGATTTAGTTTAACATTAATCATGGGAGCCTCCCCAGCTTTGCGTGAGATATAACACAGGAGAACAAATTTATAGGAATGTCGTCTAACATGTTGTCCTTCGTTAATGCCTGAACCCAGCGGCCCAAACCAAGTGCCCTGTGGTCAGAGTATATTAGTCATAATGAATACGTTATTGTTTATTTAATGTTCTGTTGGTAATATAATTTTTATATGGTTATTATAATGCCTCTCTGGTGTATGGACACTGGTCATTGCGGAGGCCTTGCAGTGAACCCCCAGCAGGCCTTTGATGGATAGAAGCTTTGGAGGAACCATTTCCTACTCTTCCCTCTCATTGACTGACAGTCAGCTCTGAGCAGTCTTATTAACAATGCTCGTAAAATCAGCCCAATGCTAAATCAGTGTCTTTTTTTCTTCAGTCTTATCTATGTGTTTGACAGGGCACAGCTAATGGGCTTAGTTTTTGTAGAATTTGTAGTAATTGTATTGGTTTTTTTGTTGTTGTTTTGGGGCTTTTTTTTTTTCTTTTTTTTTTTTTTAAATAAATCTGTTCAGCTATAACAAGCAGAACTTTCTCCAGAACATGACAGCTCACATGGATGTTCTTTTGTTTGATTTTAGAGACCTCGTCAATGTCTTCATGTTTTTTGTGGGGGTTTTTTCTGGATTTTTCCTCAGTTTTTGCCTCCTGTCAGAGAGCAGGAATGCAGTGTGTTTCTCTTTTTTATTATTGATGAAAGACCAGGGATTAGCCAGTGAGGAAGTATCAGAGAGGTGTTACTTCAGCTCCAATTCTTTCAACGAAACACTCACATGCCAACACACTCACACACATGCTCACACACACGCATGCTCATGTACGCACAGTAAGTGAAACAGTGGCCTATTTAGCATGTCTCTGTGGGCAAGTCTAGGCTCAGGAATGCTGAATTTGTGAGATTAAAGAGAATAGCAGTTAAAAAAAAAAAGATAAAGTGAATTTGTGTTTAGTAAGAGCCTTTCAATAGCTTTGTTCCTCCTCTGAGTCCATTCTGAGACCCTCTGGCCTTTTGCTTCTGTAGTGTACTCTGTCTTTTTTCAGGCCAGACAAAACTAGCATAGCCACAGAAAATCCTACTTCTCTTCATTTAGTGCTACTATGTGTTTGGCATCATCACCTGAAGCAGTGAAACACAAGCTCCAGAGACGTCATTTGACTCTCCTCCTGTATTCTCAATGCTTTTTTTTCTTCCAAACTATTCTATTCTGAAGTATTCCATTCTGCTCCATCTGTGCTTTACATTCTATTATAACTCTTATAGAACAATTCTAATTATTCTGCTCTATTCCATCTGTGCTGTACATTCTATTATAACTGTTATAGAACAATTCTAATTATTCTGCTCTATTCCATCTGTGCTGTACATTCTATTATAACTGTTATAGAACAATTCTAATTATTCTGCTCTGTTCCATCTGTGCTTTAGGGCTTTGTTTGACTATGATAAAACTAAGGACTCTGGCCTGCCCAGTCAGGGGCTGAACTTCAGCTTCGGCGACATCCTGCACGTGCTCAACGCCTCCGACGATGAGTGGTGGCAGGCACGACAGGTCACGCCCGACGGAGAGGTGGAGGAAGTGGGCGTCATCCCCAGCAAGAGGAGGTATGCTACTCCACTCACCCCTCATCCCTCTGTTCATCTCTCTGTCCATCCGTCTGGGGAGGAGAGAAACAATAGCTCAGCATACCCCCACCCCCTTTTCAGCATAATTAACACCACTGTGAGCTTAATGCTACATTAACTATTTGTTTCCACTAATGTCTCCTTTAATGTTCCTTGTAATAGCTGCAGCTTTCCACATGGCTGCCTCTTGGCTTTTAATTGAATTAGCACCCTTTGTGAATAATCAGCAGAATCACCCAGGCGTGCACACACACACATGCGCACACACATGACATTGCCATGTACTGAATACTGACATGGAACATGGAACAGTCATCTCCATCCCCTGTGTTCTAGAACTTCACTCTCACATATTAATTCATTCAAATGAGAAAATATTTTCATGTGATGTTCTTAGGTTACTTGTGTTTCTCTGTCTCTCTCTCTCTCTGCTGAGGGATTTAGGGAGTAAGTCTTACTTGGCAGTTTTCTGGAGTACACAGGTTTAAAAAGCTCTTATATGCATTCAGCTCATGAAGACTCAGTAAAAACTGTATGAGTGAGTCAGCAGAGTGCACATGCACGCACACACACACACACACACAAACACACACACACAAAGAGCAGTGTGTCTGAGTCCTAGCCATTCTCTCTTAGTGAGGTGACTGTTTCAGACAGTGTCAAACTGTACTCAGTTATAAGCATCAGGGGGAGAAGCTGTTTTGTTGTGAAAACTCAATATCAGGGCACAGGTTAACAAGCAGGCGAAAAAAAAAAACACTCACACAATTTTCTGGATACCTGAAGTGACCGGACCCCTGAAATGACTCTCAGGGTGACTGTTTTTTGGAGGAGCGTTGTTTTGGTTTTGAAGTAGTTTTTACTTTGTCTTTGTTGGAAAAATCTTGTGGATGTTGCTACGACCGCGTTTCAATCGGAGACACGTTTCCGCACGACAGATCTGTTACAGACAAACACCACCACGTCTCGTGATAACGGTGCATGAAAAATTTTGACTACGCTCGCGCCTTTAAAATATGCATCACTTCCTTTCCCCTGTCTGTCGTTCCTCTCTGCATTACAGAGATGAAGCCATTCCCCCTGAGTCTTCACTCTCCCTCTCCCTGCTTTCACCAGCCCGAGTTTAGTGGCATCAGTCAGCCATGAATCACTTTCTTTCTTCTGGATTTGCATGAATCAGTTCTTTGCTAGGGGCCAGACCTTTGAACAAAATTTGCATAAATTAACCTTTTTTTAGTATTTAACAACCTTATTGCAAAGACCAATAGCGTGAACTGTTATTGGTGTATCAAAAAATAACTTGGCCAATCACTGACCGCAGCACTAATGGGAAAACCGCCAAAGGCCTTAGCATGTTGACTTTGATTCGTGCGTTCTTGGATTAGCGACGTGAGCCAACAGGCTTCGGGAAAATGTCTGCACGTTTTCAGCAGGCGTTCCGTTTGGACCTTGGCCTTTGAATGTATTGGCATGTGATATCACACCGTTTAATCCGAGCTCTTCGGGTTAGCGATGGTGTGATAGCAGCGCGTCTTCCCTCGCCCCAGCAGCAGACACGTAGACGTCGACGTCTGAAAGACGACCGCTGACTTATCACCTCGCCACCGAAAATACAGCTGACTTATCGCCTCACCAGCGAAAAAACAGCTGCATCTACACGCAGCTCAGCTGTCTCTCACCTCACACACTCTCCATCTGACGGAAACACCGCAGGAGCAAACTTCTGACTGAAACTTTCCTCTTTTCAGACGGGCGAAGATTTTCCAGAGCGCAGAACGCTCCTCGCACATGTCCGCTGAAACGTTAGAAACATAGTTTCATACGCTTTTAGTCTATTGCATCGATGATATTCTGAGTAGGAACTGGACATTTGCTTTGAACTGCTTTCTGTACGTTGATGTATAAAGGGCCTTTTGAACATTTTGGCATTGCTTTTGTCTAGTTGCTGTGTTGCTTTTAAGAGAAATTCTTAAAAGCATTTGAGCAACTTAATCCATATCCACTAACAGATTTTAGGAACCAGGTTATGGTGTGTTGAGGCAGCTCAGTAATTAAAAGTAATTAAACTGACATTTTTGGTGGTATCATATTTTTTTTTATCAGAATGATTGTTCTGAGGCAGAATTTGATGGCTGCTCTTAAAGATTCACTTCCTGCTCATAAAGCTTGGTAGACTACAGCTGAAAATGAGACAGATTGATTATACTGATCCTATCAAGGTTAATTTCTTTTTTTTTTTTCCCAATTAGTCTGTCCTCTGAAGTCTCTGTGCCTGAGAGATAAAAGACTGTCCCAGTCCTTAGGATGCCTGTGGCTCCTGCTCTTGACTTGCTGAAAATAAATGTGATGTTTTTTTTCAAGCATAATTGCGATAAATATTTCATTAGCGGCCCATGAGTCTCTGCTTTAATGCGTTCGTCCTGTTCTCCATCAGGGTGGAAAAGAAAGAACGAGCCAGGTTAAAGACGGTGAAGTTTAACGCCAAGTCTCGAGACAAAGGGGTAAGTGTGTGCCTTTCCAAATTTGACTCTGTTACACACACGCACACCCGTGCGCAGGTCTCGTACATAATAAATGATAGTGCTTATTCCAGCACCACTGAGGAATTTTCTAGAAACAAAACTTGTTTGTCTCTGACTGTTCACTGCTTCAACCTAGTCCAGGCCAGTTTACACCAGTTTCTCCACAAACATTCACGCAGAACTTTTCCCTAGCATGCGTATTTTTAAGCTGTCGGATCTACCACGTCTGACTTTAGTCATTTAAAAAGAAAAGCACTCCTGATCCACACTGCATGAGTAAGAGGGAGATAAGCGTTGCTATGAGGCGGAGCGTCTGTTGGAGCAGGAGCGGTTGGTGTTAATTTTAACTCAGCACCGCGGCGTCAGTCCTTGCCTTGCCTTTGTCACACCTCTCCCATGTGCTAATGAAGTTCAGTCCCACTGTGAACCCTCCTGTAGCACCTCAGACATTTCACTAATCAGACGAGCACTGACGACTGGCCATTTTTAGCTTTCATTTGGGAAGTGATTAAGCACATTCTCTATTGCATTGTTAATGACGTCTGTTTAAAAAAAAAAAAAAATGCTGAACTGCCTGACGGTAATGTATTTATTTATAGACTGTGTTTAGTGTGTGTTGTGCATTTATGATGTGTAAAATGAATGTCTTGCACAGTTGCTCGAATGACCAAACTGAGTGTGTTCTGTACTAATCCATGTTGCTGACCGAGGCTTGTTGAAAAAAAACAAAAAACAAAGGCTAGTTAACAGCATGTTTATGACTCTGCGAGTTCTCACGGCATTGTTAACAGTTTAGCAAACTTTTCCCTCACTGGATTATTAACGGCAGTCTCGATATGGCTGTGTTGGCATCCCACAATCTAACACAGCTCAAACAAAAAAATGCAAAACTATTGCATGAACTGTTGAGTGTAAAAAAAAAAAAAAAAAAGAAGAAGAAAAAAACAGGTACGCTTGCCATTGATGTCAAACTGCTTCTCCACGTCCTACATTGTTCCTCTCCTTCTTTCTTTTCCCTTCTTTTTTACTTCTTCACTCTGTCCTAACCTCTGTGAATTAATAAAATTGTAATCTGGAGCCATTTAGCATGAATGTCCCAGTTTGTCTGTGCTTACTTCACTGTTAGCTTTAGCCTCGTGTTCGAAAAACCGTCTTTTGGTTCTCTGTGCTTCCGTAAACTTCATGTTGTCATTTGAGATGAGGCAACTCATTTCCTCATTTTTTTTAAGTGCCTCTGTAAATGCACTTTCATAAATAGTTATTTTGCCATGGAGTTAATCAGATTATGTAAACTGCCGAAAAAAGGCCCAGTTGCTCTAAGCTGCATGCTTTGCACATGTTTGTCTTGGCTATGGGCACTACTTATTAATTTGCCATGATTTTGGTCAGATGTTTGGTAATCTGTGTCATAATCTGAACTGACCCTGTTGCCATCTGAAACGATAAATTGGATTTTTTTTTTTCTTGTCCAGTTTGGTAAGAACGGATTGGTTTTTAGAAGTAGAGGTTAGGCTGAAATAGTTTTAATTGGTTGCTACCAAATTATGAAATCACATGGAACTGCATCAGACAAAACTGCAAACATCGCAATACATAGACAGTATATGTATAACTACACTGCTACGAACTGCAAACATAGCAAATGAATGATGATGATATGTTTGGCTGGTGTCCGATGGCATTAAAATATCGAACGTTTTTCAAGTGAGGATTATTTGATGGCAGCAGAGTCAGTTCCTTGGGTAACTTTTCAGTTTTGGGTTTTTGGTCACACCAATACTAGACACCTCCTCTCCACCCCCCCCCTTTTTTTTTTGTTCTCCCACCCTCCCTCCGTCCCCTTCCTCTGTCCTGCCCCCCCTCTTTTCCTCAGCAGTCACTCAATGACAAGCGTAAAAAGAACCTCTTTTCCCGAAAATTCCCTTTCTACAAGAACAAGGATCTCAGCGAGCAGGAAACGAGTGATGTGGACCGTAAGTACAGTACAGTTGCCGTGGTAACCTGGCCAAAGAGACAGCCGACAGGGTGACCCAGGACAGCCTCAGGTCCAGGAGCAGCTCAGTGCCACTGGACAAATCCCCTGTCACTCTCACGTAACCCAGACCTATACCAGTCCCCACGTCCAGGAGTCTGCCCGTCACCTCTAGAACAGGGCGTAAATCAGCAGAGATCGGTGATTAGTCAGTTTGAAGTTTGAGTCTTTCCTCCTTCTGGGGTTCACTGTGAATCCGTGTGCACGGGTCTGGGTTCTGTGGCAGCTCGGTGGATTTGTCCGGTGGTCGGAATACGTGTGGTGCTCCAGTCATTTAACGGTTGTTGTGTTTTTTTGTGGTTGTTTCTCTTGTTCTCTGCTGAACACAGGACCTCTCTGACGACAAAGCCATGAGTAAGTCCTTGCACGGATTCCCACAATCCTGTTCTGCCCCTTCTTAGTCTCTCACATCCACCTCTTCTCTCTCACCATTCTACCCTATTCACCTCATCCTCAGCCTTTTTTTCAGTATTATTTTAGTTCATTCAGTTTTGTTTGTAAGGCAGATCTTGAATGGGAAAGTCCATTAAACTGAGACAATACCTTTCCATTTTCCATACATCTAAGATTATGCTAATTGACACAACATTTTCAGAGTTTTTCATCAAAATTCACAGCAGTTAAGTTTTTTGGGCAGCTCCAGGTCAGTTAGTTTCCATGGTACTGAAATGCCCCAAATCTCTAAATCTCCATCAGCAAACTAATCTCATGTCTTATGGTTTTTTAGTAACTGAAGTTCAAACCAGAAGTGTCAGCCACCCTTTGTCTTGACATAAGCACCTCTGTTACAAAACTACAACCACTACTACACCCTTCACTGACTGAAGATCCCTCTGCGTCGTCATAGTACAGAGAAGAGAAAAATGAGCAATACACTTAGATGTTGTTCAGTTCATGAGTTCGTGTGTGTTAGATCAGACCACAGAGTGCGAGTGCGTGTGTGTGAGTGTGTGTGCGTGCTTATACATTTGTACGTGTGTGTTTTATGTTGCCTCTCATCCCCAGGTGGTGGAGCTGCTCCCCTCTCTGTCTGTAAATGAGCAATGAACCATGACGGTGTTGAGTTCCTTAGACTATGTGGTTTTGTTAAATTCATAATGCACCTGTTAAAATTTCATAATGCCACAGGCTGTCTCTATCCGGCCTTAATGTCCCCTGAAAACGCTCGTATCCACTTAAAAATGACACGAGAGACTCGCTCCCACCAAATTAAAACACCGTGTGCATCCTAGCATCAGAACATGCGGTTTACGGACAGAGGTTCTCATTGGAAGCCAACGTCCTGTAGGTTCTCAACACTGCCATCTGCTGGGCTCTGGTTATCTGTAATTTCGTTTGATTTGTTGATTTGCGTATTTTCTTGTGGTGTGTGGTGATCCGTGCCATGGTGGTCCTCATGTCCCCTCTGTTGTGATTACAGAGCATGTAACGTCTAATGCCAGCGATAGTGAGAGTAGTTACCGTAAGTGTGCCTTCCATTCCATTTCCCACCATCCTGTTCTGCTCGGCATTTGAGCGTGTGCGTGCGTGCGTGCGTGCGTGCTGCGTGCGTGCGTGTGTGTGTGTGTGAGTGTGCATGTTGAGATGCTTGCCTCTCTCCACCCATCTCCTGTCGTTCTTTCTGGGGGTTCCTGAATGTTTCCTCTACGTTCCTTATTAGAATGTGTCTGCCCCCCCACACACACACTCACAGCTTCACACTCTCACACATACACATTCACTTTAAGTCTAGTGCAGGCATGAGCTGTAGTGTAGTGTGTTTTTCTCATTCATTAACCAGTAGTGTGTGTGTGTTTGTTTGAAGGAGAAGGATTTCTGACAGATTCCTCTCAGCTTCAACACTCACTGCATGTGCTCAGTCTAAGCAGTCTAAAGACTCGTTCACCATTCACGAATGTAAAGACTTGTTTACAGTTTACCAGTGTGAAGACTGGTTTACCGTTTGCCAGTGTGAAGACTGGTTTACCGTTTGCCAGTGTAAAGACCTGCTTAAAAACATTTACTCCATACACATATGCAGACAGGCAAAGTATTATAGGCACTGGTTTACACTGTCTTTTCCCAGTGTCTTTCTCCAGTTCACCAGTGCCTTTTCTCTGTAGACGTGACCAAGTAGTTCATTCCTAACCAGTCTTTATATGGCACTGCAGAGTCTTTCTCAAACTACACATTTATCCTCCTTTAAACCACACACTTACCTTCCTTTAATGTAAAGAAGAGGAAGAAGTCTACGTGACTGATCCCTGGAATAAAGCATATTATATAACCATTACAAAAAATAATTATGCTGATTTGACATTTAAATTGTGGTCTTACAGTAAGTGTCTTTTGTTAGTTTGGTGGATCAGGGATATTGGGGTTTCAGATTTTGTGCATGTGCTTGTCTCTGAGTGGCTGGAAATGTCTCTTGAACTTTCAAACAGACTGCATGCCTCTCAGCTCAATGTCATCTCTGCATATGCAGAGTGTTAACAATCATACATTCAGCTCAAGTGCGATTAGTGCATTTTGACGAGTGCTTTACTTCATTTGTTGTTATATTCCCATCACAAATATTCACATGAATTCATTGAAATCTCTTTAGTATTGTGGCATACTGATTATGCATTGTAGTCTACGCATGTGTTCTACACATGATCAAATCCCAGCTGGCCAAATAAAAAAAAAACAAAAAAAAACAGCACAGTTCAGTAAACAGTAGACCACCTACCCACCCCCAACTTCACTGGGAAAAAAAAACTACACACACACACACATACATCACCTCCAGACAGATTCCTCAGCAGGGTCTCATTTTGTGGAAGTGCATGTGGTCAGTAGAGACCAGTAGAGGTAGCGATGGTCACACAGACGAGTGTACTGGCAGAGTGGAAGTTAGGCAGCGTGAGGACACTGTTGGACAAGTGAGCGGTGTGTCCGATTGTAGCTGACTGTGTGTGTTCTCCGCTTCACCAGGTGGACAGGAGGAATATGTGCTGTCCTACGAACCAGTAATTCAGCAGGAGGGTAAGACACGCACTCATGCAGCATATCCCCCTGTCCCTACTGGTTTACCATGTCCTCTCTCTGTCTCTACTGTTCTCCATGACTCTGGTTTACCAGTGTCCTCTCTCTGTCCCCACTGTTCTCCATGACTCTACCATGTCCTCTCTCTGTCTCTACTGTTCTCCATGACTCTGGTTTACCATGTCCTCTCTCTGTCCCCACTGTTCTCCATGACTCTGGTTTACCATGTCCTCTCTCTGTCCCTACTGTTTCCATGACTCTACCATGTCCTCTCTCTGTCTCTACTGTTCTCCATGACTCTACCATGTCCGCTCTCTGTCCCCACTGTTCTCCATGACTCTGGTTTACCATGTCCTCTCTCTGTCCCCACTGTTCTCCATGACTCTGGTTTACCATGTCCTCTCTCTGTCCCTACTGTTTCCATGACTCTACCATGTCCTCTCTCTGTCTCTACTGTTCTCCATGACTCTGGTTTACCATGTCCTCTCTCTGTCTCTACTGTTCTCCATGACTCTGGTTTACCAGTTTCCCCTCTCTGTCCCTACTGTTCTCCATGACTCTACCATGTCCTCTCTCTGTCCCTACTGTTCTCCATGACTCTACCATGTCCTCTCTCTGTCCCTACTGTTCTCCATGACTCTGGTTTACCAGTGTCCTCTCTCTGTCCCTACTGTTCTCCATGACTCTGGTTTACCATGTCCTCTCTCTGTCCCTACTGTTCTCCATGACTCTGGTTTACCAGTGTCCTCTCTCTGTCCCCACTGTTCTCCATGACTCTGGTTTACCATGTCCTCTCTCTGTCCCTACTGTTCTCCATGACTCTGGTTTACCATGTCCTCTCTCTGTCCCTACTGTTCTCCATGACTCTGGTTTACCAGTGTCCTCTCTCTGTCCCTACTGTTCTCCATGACTCTACCATGTCCTCTCTCTGTCCCTACTGTTCTCCATGACTCTGGTTTACCATGTCCTCTCTCTGTCTCTACTGTTCTCCATGACTCTACCATGTCCTCTCTCTGTCCCTACTGTTCTCCATGACTCTGGTTTACCATGTCCTCTCTCTGTCTCTACTGTTCTCCATGACTCTGGTTTACCATGTCCTCTCTCTGTCCCCACTGTTCTCCATGACTCTGGTTTACCATGTCCTCTCTCTGTCCCTACTGTTTCCATGACTCTACCATGTCCTCTCTCTGTCTCTACTGTTCTCCATGACTCTGGTTTACCATGTCCTCTCTCTGTCCCCACTGTTCTCCATGACTCTGGTTTACCATGTCCTCTCTCTGTCCCTACTGTTTCCATGACTCTACCATGTCCTCTCTCTGTCTCTACTGTTCTCCATGACTCTGGTTTACCATGTCCGCTCTCTGTCCCCACTGTTCTCCATGACTCTGGTTTACCATGTCCTCTCTCTGTCCCTACTGTTCTCCATGACTCTGGTTTACCGGTGTCCTCTCTCTGTCTCTACTGTTCTCCATGACTCTGTTTTTCTGTGTGAGGCTGAGCTTTTGGATGTTGGTCACATACTCAGCCATGGCTGGTGGTTGGATATGCTCTGTATTGAGCTTTTCACAGCAGGTGTGATGATGAACCGTAGTGTGTGGCAAGACACAGGCAGGTGTGTGAGTCGAGAGCTGACGACATGTGTTCTGTTTCAGTGAATTATACCCGTCCAGTCATTGTCCTCGGACCCATGAAGGACCGGATCAACGATGATCTCATCTCTGAGTTTCCCGACAAGTTTGGATCCTGCGTGCCCCGTGAGTTACATTTGGTCAAATTGGTGTGGTTTCCACAGCAACAATGCGCTTACACTCACCAGCTTGACTACAGGATCTTCACTTCAATCCTTTCATTTCTCAGATCTTACAGACTCTCATTGTAACAGTATTTTCTCCCTCACATATCATCATGCCTTAAAATGATCTCTCTCTCTCTCTCTCTCTCTCTCTCTCTGTGGTCCAGACACAACCAGACCAAAACGGGACTATGAGGTGGATGGCAGGGACTATCATTTTGTGCTTTCGAGAGAACAGATGGAGAAGGACATTCAGGACCATAAGTTTATCGAGGCAGGCCAGTACAACAACCATCTATATGGCACCAGCGTGCAGTCAGTACGAGAGGTCGCAGAAAAGGTGAGAGCAAAGCCAAATATTATACCTGTCGTCATTTTTGTGCTTTGTGGAGTTTGCTCAGTTTCTACGGATAGATCATGGACAAAGACCCTGTTAAAAAACGGTGTAGTTAATATGGGTCTTAATGTGTTTTGGGCGAGTGCTTTGGCGGTTTGAGGTTTAAAATGGATTGCTCGCACTCGTCTGTCCGTAGGGTAAACACTGCATCCTGGACGTGTCAGGCAACGCTATCAAACGCCTGCAGATGGCGCAGCTGCACCCCATCGCGGTGTTTGTCAAACCAAAATCAGTGGAAAATATCCTGTAAGTTAACATGGGGTTTTTTTGTTTTGTTTTGTTTTATTTTATGAACAGTTAATGGAGTTCATTTTTTAACATCATGTACTGACAATGGTTTACCAACCATAAATACTGATATAGCATACTGCACAGGCATTTTCTAGGTCCACCTCCTCAGTGGTGTCGGGTCATTATTTTGTGTGTGTTGGTATATACGTGTGTTAAAAAGGAAGGGAGAGCGTTGTCAGTAATGTGTCTGCTGTTTTATCTGCAGAGAGATGAATAAGAGGCTGACAGAGGAGCAGGGCAGGAAGACTTTTGATCGCGCCATGAAGCTGGAACAGGAGTTTACAGAGCACTTCACCTGTGAGTACATCACGGGCCTTTCACAACCTCCATCACACACCGTCACAATGACTTTTCACAACCTCCATCACACACCATCACAATGACTTTTCACAACCTCCATCACACACCATCACAATGACTTTTCACAACCTCCATCACATGCCATCACAATGACTTTTCACAACCTTCATTACACACCGTCACAGTGGCCTTTCACCACCTCCATCACACACCATCACAGTGACTTCACCACCTCCGTCACACACCATCACGACTTTTCACCACCTCCATCACACACCATCATGACTTTTCACCACCTCCATCACACACCATCACAACGACTTCACCACCTCCATCACACACCATCACAACGACTTCACCACCTCCATCACACACCATCACAACGACTTCACCACCTCCATCACACACCATCACAACGACTTCACCACCTCCATCACACACCGTCACAGTGACTTTTCACAACCTCCATGACACACCGTCACAGTGACTTTTCTCCACCTCCATCACACACTGTCACAGTGGCCTTTCACAACCTCCATCACACACTGTCACAGTGGCTTTTCACAACCTCCATCACACACCGTCACAGTGGCTTTTCACAACCTCCATCACACACCATCACAGTGACTTTTCTCCACCTCCATCACACACTGTCACAGTGGCCTTTCACGACCTGCAACACTATAGGGGTCAGTTCAACACATTACCTTCACTATCACTGTAGGGCTCACCATCTGTGCTGATACAGTTTTTAATGGACACTTAAGACATTGCAGACATTGGTATCCTTTATTTAGTAGATTATTTAAGACAGATTTATAATAATGAAGGTTAAATATATCTGTATATGTATATAGCCACAGGTGTAACCCTGTCCTCCTTTTCCTCTCAGCCATCGTACAGGGAGACACGTTGGAGGAGATCTACAACCAGGTTAAGCAGGTCATCGAGGAGCAGTCTGGCCCCTACATTTGGGTGCCAGCCAAGGAGAAATTATGAAATAGCAGAAGACAAAGAAACCTTTTTTTCTTTCTTTCTTTCTTTTTTTTTTTATTTTGTTTTTCTCTGTCTGTCGTCTTTTTTTTTTTTTTTTTTTGAATAACCGACCTGGCCTGCTGTGTGCGTTGGCACACTGACCCCAAGCATAGGAAACTCAGAGGATGTGTTTGTGCAGACGAAAGGTGGTCTCCTAGGCCTCCGTCACGCTAACACTCAGCGGCAGCCGCAGGGCTGTCCCTAGGACTCTGGATCTGTAAAAGTCCTACTCGCGGGGGGCAAGGGCTATGACTGGGCAGCATGCCACTGGGGAGATTTTTATGGTACAGTTCCTTAATGTTTAAGGGAGGTGACTTTCTGCAAGGAAAAAAAAATCACAATGAATCAGATGCATTATGTATAATTTGGTTTATTACTGATTTTTTTTTTCTAACTAATAGAAGTTTGTGTATCGACTCACTTGTTTTTGGAAAGGAAGAAAAAACCAGGACATGAGGCAAATGTTTGCACGTTTTAGATTTAAGAGCATGTTTTTGGAGAGTTCTTTTCTAGTTCATTTTTTTCCAGGTATTTTGTTGTTAAGGTGTTGTTGTTTTTTTTTTTTTGTTGGATACATGTTTGAGCTGCATTGATCATAGCCATCATCTTGCTTTTCTCCTGTTCTGTTTCTACTCAGTCTCCTCCGCTTCCATTCACTTTCATCACTACTGCACAAAGAGATGGTGAATTTTTAATCGACATTATTCTGGCACAAAATAAAAAAACTCTCTTTGCCTTTTTTTTTTTTTTTCCTTCTTCCTCCCAAAAATCCATTCGATATCGTCATGCCAAGGCTCTTTAGAGATGAATTTTGAATCAAGGTACAAAAGTGATAAACGGCTGAATTTAATTTTCTTTTTTTTTTTTTTTTTTTTCTCCTCCACTTTTCAATTCCTGGTGGCCACGTTTTCATAGGACAAGACAAACCAATGCAAACCTGAAAGAATTCATTGTACACTGAGATTTTAACATATACTTAGCCCACGGTATACTGCCTATTTTGTTATAATAAAAGTCTATATTGAGCTTTACTTAAACTCTACAGCTATGGGAAATATTTTCTTTACAATGTTAAACATATATAAATATAAATATATATATATAAATATGAATATATTTTCCTTTACTTTTACCACTGTCTTGTTGTTGCTTACTTTTCTTCTTGCGCGTAACATTGGGCAACGCATTTCACGTTAGTCGATCAGAGAACATGCCCAAGGCCTGGAGCTTGCATCAAACCAGAGACGAACGGGATCAAACAGTCAGTCACTAAACTCAGTTAAGTCAACAGCTGGTTCTCCTCTGCCTCTCGTCCATGTGTATTCTCTGTGAGGTTTTTGTTTTGTTTTGTTTTGTTTTGTTTTTTTCTTTTCTTTTCTTTTCTTCATGGTGACATGCATGGTTTTTAAGCAATAGTTGTTATTACAGAAAAATAAAGAAGGTGTGATGCAAAGACAAAGAATTCCCATGGTTTTCCAGCTGGGATTGTGAAACGGCATATCTTGTTTGGACGGATTTGAGTGGGCTGTCGAGTTGTCGGGCCTGACCATGCTCTCTTTAATGCAAGCCTTTAATGCTCCACCAGGGGGCGAACTTCTGACACATACCTTCACTCGTCATCATGTTCTGCACAGACGATTGTTTTTTAAAGACTGCTTCTCTTCCACTCCACCACTGCTTTATAACTCTTTTCCTTCTCTCTTTCTTTCTTTCTTTCTTTCTTTTTTTTTTCCTTTTTGGACTGGATTATGTAAATAACCTGCTGACCAGATTCATTCCATTTGTCAAAAGAGGAGACCTGCTAATAAAATAAAGCTTTCTCATACGGTTTTGTAATGTATGTGTCTTTGTTTCTCAGTTTGTGATGGCAGAGCTCTTCTGGTTGTTTTCAGCCAATGGCGGTTAATGATTTCAGTTAACTGGGTGAGTTAATCTCACCAATTGGAATAGAGTTTGACCTCATCTCTTATATTAGCACCAATGGGTGCTTTTGAATGAGTCATTGTTTTACATGCAACAATAATTGAAACTACTTCCAGTAGCTCCGTGTATCTGTGTTCCTGGCCAAATTTGACCATACCGCAAACAAATTTGCTTTATTCACAGTGATTTTATCATTGGATTATCGACATGCCAATATCCGTATCCTATCACAGTATCATCTGATAAAGAAAATCCCCAGTCTCCCCACATTCCAGTAGAATGGACTGTTTTATCATAAACATGAATCCTTTGGACTGGACTAGCCCTATAAAATATCCTGCTTTATATAAAATACATTACAATGTAATATCTTGTCTTGTAATATAACACAGTTAATTGATATATTCTTTGGGTTTTATGAAGGTTGTATTCTTATTTCAAGGTCACAATAAACAATTTTCTGTCCCTCTTGAACAAGGTATTGTACGGTTATTGCCCTCCGTCCAGTTAGTCAGCACATTAAATCTTCATGACTCAGATGTTGTCAAATAGGTTTTTGGTTCAGCGTTAATGTGGTATCACAGAAAGTCAGAGGGAGACGAGAGGTGGGCGGGGCCAGCCGCGGTCAGAGGGGCAGTCCTCCCATCTGTCACGTCTGTGCACTGGTTTGAGACGTAAAATAAACAAATTTAAGTTAATATGTAATCACTCTGACATCTTATAGCTTTATGGTATGGTTTTCATGTGATATGGAATAACTTTACAGTGGCATGTGAGAATTTGGGCACCCCTGGTCAAAAGTTCTGTTACTATGAATAGTTAGTGAGTAGATGATGAACTGATCTCCAAAAGGCATAACGTTGAAGATGAAACATTCTTTTTAACCTTTTAAGCAAGATTAGTGTATTACTTAAGTTTTGTACAATTTCAGAGTGAACAAAAAGAAAGGAGCACCATGCAAAAGTTTGGGCACCCTTAGAGATTTGAGCCCTCCGATAACATTTACCAAGGTCTCAGACCTTAATTAGCTTGTGAGGGCTATGGCTTGTTCACAATCATGGTTAGGAAAGGTCAGGTGATGCAAATTTCAAAGCTTTATAAATACTCTGACCTCAAACCTTCAGCCCCAGCAATCAGCAGCCATGGGCTCCTCTAAGCAGCTGCCTAGCACTCTGAAAATGAAAATAATTGATGCTCATGAAGGAGAAGAAGATAGCAAAGCGTTTTCAGGTAGCCGTTTCCTCAGTTCGTAATGTAATTAAGAAATGACAGGTAACAGGAACGGTTGAGGTCTGGAAGACCAAGAAAACTTTCTGAGGGAACTCGTAGGATTGCTAAAAAGGCAAATCGAAACCTCCGTTTGACTGCAAAAGACCTTCAGAAAGATTTAGCAGACTCTGGAGTGGTGGTGCACTGTGCAGTGACATCTGCACAAATATGACCTTCATGGAAGAGTCATCGGAAGAAAACCTTTCCTGTGTCCTCACCACAAAATTAAGCGTCAGAAGTTTGCAAAGGAACATCTAAACAAGCCTGATACATTTTGGAAACAAGTCCGCAGCGAGCAAAGGTACGCTTGGAGAAAAAAGGGTGCAGAACTTCGTGAAAAGAACACCACTCCAACAGCGCAGGGTTGGATCGATCATGCTTTGGGCTTGTTTTGCAGCCAGTGGCATGGGTAACATTTCACTGGTAGAGGGAAGAATGGATTCAATTAAATACCAGCAGATTTTGGAAGCAAACATCACACCATCTGTAAAAAAAAAAAAAAGCTGAAGCTGAAAAGAGGATGGCTTCTACAACAGGATAATGATCCTAAACCCACCTCAAAATCCAAACTGGATGACCTCAAGAGGCACAAGCCATGGCCCTCACAGTCCCCTGACCTAAACATCAAGAGTCTCACAGAACCAGAAGCCTTTTGCGAGGAAGAATGGGCGAAAAATCTCCCAAACAAGAACCGAAAGACTCTTAGTTGGCTTCAAAAAGTGTTTACAAGCTGTGATACCTGCCATAGGCGGTGTTACTGAATATTCACCGTGCAGGGTCCCCGAAACTTTTGCCTGGTGCTCCATTCCTTTTTTTTTTTTTTTTTTTACTCTGAAGTTGTACGAGACAAAAGTAATACACTAATCTTGCTTAAAATGTTGAAAACAAATGTTTCATCTTTAACTTAATGCCTTTCTGGAGTTCATCAGTTCATCCTCTACTCTACTTAACTGTTCACAGTAACAGACCAGGGGGGCCCAAACTTTTGCCTGCCACTGTACATAGTTTTAGCGGCAGTGCTTTGATTCGCCCTTGTCCTCTCTAACCCTGTATTGGGCACAAAGCTGTCTGAAAAAATCTCCGGCACCGGCTAGTTACAGTTCATACACTGCGGATGTTATAAACTCTGTTATCTGCGTGTGATGATTTCACCTGACTGCGCAGCTACAACCTAAGCATGTCAGCTATCTCAATTTCCGCCCCGGGTTATCTTTATCAGGAAAAATGAGATTTATTTTGTTCTGTTATGTGTAATAAAAATGTTGAAAGCAGGTGGTTCCAGAGGTAATTAATATAATAGGCACTAAAATGCCAGCCAGGCTCATTAAAAGTCTTGGGTATGTTTCATGGGGTGTACTGAAAAAGCTAACGTTGATGTGGAATTTTGAGGGAAAGACATTATCTATGGTCAACCATGATGAAAAGTGTGATGTTAATAATGTGAAAGATGGAGTTCTGAGACATTTCAATCCATGTACACCTGACTTTCTCTCCTCACAGATGCAAACAAATGGTGTCCATGACTAAAGATTACTGCAATAGCTAGGCTGCTAAGTTGTGCTGAGTCATGTGACTAGACCAGGGCAGATGACAAAGAACTCTTCAGTAGAGAAAGACACATTATCCTAAACCAGGGTCAGAGTTCTGCTGAACTAACAATAGAGCATTTAGGGTTGGTGGGTCTAAGAGAAAACCATTAACGTAACTGACAGTTTGATTATGAGAGTCAGAAAAAGACATTCATCCATTAAGTTTAGATTAAAATTGATTCTGCTGAATCCAGAAGTATGTTTTATGGTTTAGAGTGTATTTTCTCATACAGCACTTCTTGTTAATGAATTCATCCTCATGCTCAGCAGACAGAAAGAAGAAGCAAGAAGTACTTTATTGCTCACACGCACACTAGGAGCAGTGAGCAGTGGAATTCAACCTGTGCATTTGACCCATCCTATACACCCACACTAGGAGCAGTGCACACATGCACTATGAGCTAGGAGCATTGGGCAGCCGCAGTGCAGCACCCAGGGACCAACTCCAGTTCTTTTTGCCAGTGCCTTGGTCCAGAGCACTGACAGGAAAATTAACCCTAACATGCATGTCTTCTTCAAATGATCTTGAAGTATCTGACTGCAAATGTTCATTTAGAGCATGAGCAGGCAGCTTCATCTATAACAGTCCATTAAGTAAGAAGGGTGAAGATACTGTGGTCAGGTTAGAGTTGCATAAATCCTTTATCACACCGAAGATGCACGTTTGCCAGTGCAAAGAGCACAGTGGTTTGCTGACCAATGGAAAATGGTTACATGGTCAGGTGTCACATTCTTCTCCTTTTTTTCAAGCTGATGCATAAGCCAAAAGAAAAGTGACGTGTCTATGAGGTGCTCTGACGTAAGGGGTATTTTCTTTGCATGGTTTAGATCCACTCAGCTCCTCAGGGGCAAGGTAAACGCACATAATACAATCTAAGTAATCGCCTACATTCTGTGGTAAAGCATTTCCATCAAGACTGGAGTGGTCTCCTCCAGGATGGAAGAGCCCCCATTCACATGCCACCTGTGGTCACTGAATTGTTTGATGAATATTAAAAAAAATGTAACCTTAAACCATGGCAGCCTTAGTCACCTGATCTCAACGCAAATTAACGGAAGGTTCTGAAGGGGCAAGTGAAAAAGCATTTCACACATCCAGCAAAGTGCCAAAAGGTGGAATTCTATCCAATAAAAATATCGTTGCATTACACCAATGTTTCGGAGAGGGGCGTAGTCGATGTGAAGGCGCACTGAAGCTGTGTGTCTTAAAGTGTTTCATTTTGACATTTATCTGTAGGCTATGGGCTACCTGTATAATCGTATTTGCACGTCGTCTTGATTGTCAGAATTCTAGGCTATTACAGCTGTAAGTAAACATCAGGTAACATTTCATTTACTAACAAAATTTATCGATGATTTACAAATGATTCTGCTGTAATGAAGTGTGTGAATGAACGCATCATTACGCACTACATCAACGCAAAGTTTAGCTCCAAATAGAGGTGGCGGGCAATGGAAATCCACTAAGGAGGAGTCATTGCAGTGGGAATGAAAGCCTCCACTGTGTACTCTCTGGCCGGGCTCCGAGTGGCTCTGTCAGACGTGTCGTTTTAGGTATGCGCAATGTTCCCTGAAGTTTGACAAATCAGTAACATATAACCTAAAGGACGCGGAAAACTTTCTTCAGTCATAAAATACTACATTACCATCCTTCAGGCCGTTGTGCTGGAAGTCCTGCCTTGTATTTTGGACTTTGAGACGCGGTGGTAAAGCCACGTTGGTATAAATCCAGAGGTTGAGAGACATTTCACGTCTTCGTATCAAGGTGTCAACCATGGACGCTTGGTTGTTGCTCTTTTCCTTGCTCGTTATTTCTCAGCACGGTCAGTAAGTCTTCTTGTTCGTATCCCGATACAGATTAAATAAAACGTTATTAAAATGTATACATAACGAAATGATAATGTATGTCATGCTTAAATACAGGGACCTTTCGTTTTATTACGTTCAATGATCTATTTACACGTGATCTCAAGTGTTAATAGCGCGCGCTTATGGTTTGTTTTCTCATCCCTTTAAAAGAAAAATACATTGGGTATTTATTTCCAATGTCTTTACATCATTATGTAGTGATCTCAGGATATTGATAGAACATCATGTCATGTTTAATTTCATTGTCATTTTAACTTTTTAGATTACCTATGCCAGTTTCGTCTTCCAATCATTAAATGAAACCCCCAAATTTAACTGTTTTTAAATCGAATAACATTCATTTAAATTTTTATACAGCCTCTGGCCAGAGTAGCATTAGGTGGTGTACTGTGTCTAATGAAGAAGAGTCAAAATGTAAGGCAATGTCAGAGGCATTCAGCAGAGCGTCCATCCGTCCGACCCTCGCATGTGTTCGCGATTCGTCTGTCGCAGGATGTGCTCAAAAACTTACGGTAAGTCACACAATCTGGGCGTCGTTGGGTGTACGCTATAGCTTTGCGCAAACCTAGATATTTCACGACCTAGTGAATTTGGTTGCAGTAGGTTTGTGAAACGTATGTCTTCCACTCCAGCTTAGGGGCCGAAAAGCCAACTCACCATAAATCTGTAACGTGTGATTTCTTTCTCAGAATAATCAAGCCGATGCGTTCTCAACCAGCGCCAACAGCATTTACGACATTGGGAAACAATACAACTTCAAAATCGCTGCAGGAGAGTCGGATGTATCCGGTACGTGTTTTCGCCTACCTGTTGCACTGAGAATTGTCCAATGCCCTTTACCCTCTGTGCTCCCGTTCACCTTAATACACGTGTAGTCATGACTGTAATTATCCTCAATGGTGTAATCAAATTGAAGATTTACAGGTGAGTGTAGGTTGTATGCCCCTGAGTTTCACCGCGATTTATTCACCGGGATTATTTTATATTTAACAAAATAGTAGTTAAAAGCTTGCAACCGTTGGAATTCAGTAAGGAATTCTCTTATTTAATATTTCATCCACAGCATGCGATAGCTTAACTGCAGGGTTTATGTGGTCGACAAACATATAGCATGGGTAGACTTTGTAGCGTTGAAAATAACAAATTGGTGTGTTATTGTGCGTTTTGGTGATCAGTTCACAGCCATAGCTTATCAGTTCTTCTCTTTGGCCATTCTACAGGAGAGGGAACGACTTATTATGCCGTCGCTGTGGTAAAGAAGAACAACCCGTCTATCAATATTAACAACCTAAAAGGCAAGAAGTCATGCCACACCGGAAAGGGTCGCACGGCTGGCTGGAACATGCCGCTGGGTTATTTAATTGACAGTGGCAAGATGTCCGTCATGGGCTGCAACGTACCGCAAGGTTTGCATCTTCAATGCGCTTACACACACACACACACACACACACACACACACACACACACACACACACACACACACACATACACAGGTAATACCCCTTCAGGAAGTCTCCATTGGTCAGTTTGGCATATTCGTTTTACGTAATGACAGAAGAACCTAAACAAACATGCGCACATACAGATACTCACACTTGTACTACCTCTACAATAAAAAAAAAAATGTGTATAAGAACTGACAAAGAAAAAAATTGTTTTGGTGCTTTTAGGAGTAGGAGATTTTTTCAGTGCTAGCTGCATTCCTGGGGCCACTGAAACAGGCGACCCAAAATCCTTGTGTCAGCTGTGTGTTGGAGATGGCAGCGGGAACCACAAGTGTGAGGCCAGTAACAATGAAAGATACTACGCTTATAGTGGAGCCTTCAGGTAACTGCTAACTGCTATCATAGTGTCAAAATATCGCTGAATACAAATGCACTTCTGTCGCTTTTTCCAATCAAATATGGTAGACATTCATAATACACAGCAACTACACAACACTAAGCAAAAAATCATATTTTTCTCTACATGTGCCGGTGTTATATCTGCACATTTCTAACAAGAATTAAACATTAAGTACGAAAGTTCAGGTTCCTCTGTTTGCAGTAACACCTTGTCCTGTGTGAATCTCCTCAGGTGTTTGGTTGAGGATGCAGGAGAGGTGGCTTTCATAAAGCACACCACAGTAGCAGAGAACACTGATGGTAAGATTGTTTGTTTGTCTAGAAGAACAGAGGGAAACCTCTCAGGCTATCTTAGCAGAAAAGGGGCTATGGAATATTTTTATGGATTATATCTCCAGTTGTAAACATTAAATTGAATACAGACAGATAGATGTTTGTCACAGTTGAGTGGTCATGTAGAAACTTATTCATTTTGTAAGTTGTCATGAAACTCACCTGTGATGCATCAACTAAGAACTACATCACAATGTACATTCAACGACATATCCAAAAGAAAACTATAGCAAGGAAAAGCTGTCAGTGTCTCGCAAAGCTACACTGTAAAAAATGATTTGATTAATAAGATATGTTAACATCTTTCTTTCATTTACTTCAACTTATAAAAATAATTTATGCATTTTAACTGAATTTTCTGAGTTTTCAGTGTTTCAGCTCAGGTTTTTAAGTCAGTACAATGAAATATAAATTTGAAGGTGTCAAATGAACTAGTAAATCTTATTTGATTTAACTTCAAACTTTAAGGCAGCAATTGAACTTAAGTCTTTAAGTTGAACCGGTGGAAAAATTTTTTTACAGTGTATAGCGTAAATATCATATGAGCTGTAATTATGTTGGGTCCAGTGAACAATCAGTCATAATTCTGCTTGTTTTGTGTTTCTGTGTGGTTGTGTAACCTGAATCAACTGCGTTTTAGGAAAGGGAGATGCATGGGCTCAAGGTCTGAAGTCAGAGGACTACGAGCTCCTGTGTCGAGACGGCACACGCAGTCCCGTCAATAACTACAAGACGTGTAACCTCGTGCGAGTGCCGGCCCGAGGCATTGTGGTGCGCAGTGACGTCGACACGTCCGTGGTCTACAACATGCTGCGGGAGGGACTGGTGAGAACAAATGAATGAGACTGGGCTCTTTTGTATTGTGTCATACATCTAATGGCGCTTGCTTTGTCTATATGGCCAAAATACGACCTACGCACTGTGTGACTTTGATCGACGTTGTGGCACCGGTAAATTTGCTGAGGCAGGTGGTCTTGTCCTGTCGTTTGACATGTCCACAGGAAAAGTCTGGCTTCAGTTTTTTCTCCTCTGCCGCCTACGGGGGTACGAACCTGATGTTCAGTGACAGCTCCACCAAATTCATCACAGCAGGAAGTGAGAACTACATAGAGTGGATGGGTCAGAGATATTACGATACACTGCGAGCCATGGACTGCTCTCCCTCCGGTTAGAATCCCTATCTGTCTCACACATCAGAATCAATAAGTTTAACCAAGTGTACAAGTAGATGGACCTGCACAAATGTGCCAGTACAATGTTACATTGTTAGAGTAACAACTTAAGCATTGATTCATATACTTAAGTCTTTCATCTCCACCGAAGCTTGTGCGAGTGCACTGCCCAATGTTAAACTAATCTGGTTCTTTCAACAATGTACTATGTCTGTATTTATATCTATATCATACTGTTTTGCAGTTTAGTATTGTTTAGTATTTAGTAGTTAAGCAGTTTAGTATTTAAATACCTTGTATTTTAAGGTGGAGTACAGAATTATTCCTCATACCATGGATGCATCTCTGTGTGTGTGTGTGTGTGTGTGTGTGTGTGTGTGTGTGTGTGTGTGTGTGTGTGTGAAGACATTCCTCAGTCCCTGCGCTGGTGTGTGGTGTCTCACAGTGAGCTGCTCAAATGTGCAGACATGGCTACAGCCTTCCAGAGCAAGGCACTGGTTCCTCAAATTCAGTGTGTTTCCGGATCATCTGTGGACGACTGCATGAAGAAAATCAAGGTAGGCAGGCAGACTGGTGAACAGACAGACAGACCGGTGGACAGACAGACAGATAGATAGACCATCAGACAGACAGACAGATCGATATATAGACAGATGGACAGGCAGATAGACAGAAGACCCAATGTAAGCGTGTATCCATTTCTCCCTCTGCAGATAATATGCTCCAGTTTCAGGTTAATGTTCTGTTCTGTTTTCTGAAGGCCAAGGACGCTGATGCCATTACTCTTGATGGAGGCTACATCTTCAATGCAGGGAAACAGTATGGACTGGTGCCTGCTGCAGGGGAGAGCTACACAGGTCAGAACCAAGCATATGCTCACCTAGTGTGGCTTTGTTTAAGGATTGTGTTTTGTTTAATCGGTGTACCAGGCTCCATCTGCACTCTTTCAGTCATACAGTTAATAAGATTCAGTCCCAACAGAGCAGAAAGTTATTGTGAGCATAATGAATTGGTTTTTGTTACATCAACTGAAAATTAATGATTTTTGCCTTAAAACATATGTTACATTTATTCATTTAGCGGACGCTTTTATCCAAACCGACTTCCGTGACACACAGAATACAAACTGAGCACAGGGCCATTGAGGTGCTGTAGGATGCACAAGTTCCACTGCTTAATTCAGTTTCAGGCCAGATACAAATGCAAGAATGATGAAGGAAAATAAGATGCTCACACAAGTTGGTCAAAAAGCCATCCATAATATAAACTATCGAACATCAAGTATCACAATTCAGTGCTAGGTAGTGCCAGTCATAGAGAACATAATCAGAGTTAAAAGAGTCAGCACACATAGAGCAGTGTAAGCATGAGTTTATGCAAATAGTAAGGAAGTGCTGTGAAGTATACACCATAGACTGATGAGCAGTGCAGCGGAACATTAGAGTCATCAGGGCAGTAGGTAGGGGTCGAGTATAGAAGGGTGGGTTAGTTAGTGGTTTGTGGAGGTATGGATTTCACCAGAAAAGGTGAATTTTTAAGTGCTTCTTAAAAACTGTGAGGGAGTTAGCAGAACTGGAGAACTCTCTCCAGCATCAAGGAACCGCGAACGCAAAGAGTCCAGCTGGTGACTCTCTGCTGCGAGCTGCTGGAATTGCCACATGCCATTCCCTTACGGACGATGACGGGCAGGGTGGGACATAGGTTGTAATAAGTGACCCGTTGTACGGAGGTCTAGGTCCGCTGGTCGATCTAAAAGCCAACATCGGGGACCTGAACTTGATGCAGGGAGATACATAGAGTCAGTGGAGGGAGATGAGGAGGGGTGTGACATGTGCCTGCTTTGGTTAACATGTCAGTCTTTCTGTAATTACACAAGGTCACACAGAAACTCAAGACAACCGATGTTCAACTGACGTTTTTTTCCAAAAGCTCTTCAAAAGTATTCAAAGTCGACTGCCCTCTGGCTTAACCGTGAACCTCACCTCTGTGACAGGAGACGATGATGGTAGTGCGTACTATGCCGTGGCTGTGCTGAAGAAGAGCAACGCAGACATCCAAAGGCTCTCCAACCTGAAGGACAAAAGGTCGTGCCACACAGGCTACGGCAGGACAGCCGGCTGGAACGTTCCCGTGGGCACGCTCGTCGAGCAGGGTCTTATCCGACCGGAGCACTGCAAGGTCCCTCAAGGTAGCGCAGCCACCGCACCACACACGCGGCCAGTAACGCCGAGGCTTCACCCCAGTGAATATGCTCCGTAAAACAGTTTTACGTGCTGCTTTGTAAACGTGGTTATAGGAACTCATCTTTTCGATCCTACCACTAGTTGCTTTTTTGTTTCCATAATTTTTTTTTCACGTCTGGTAATTTTTTTTTTTTTTCAAGCAATGCATGGTTTCTGAAACGGTTGTATTTCTCATTAATACAACATGGAGCCACAAATATTGCAGATGCCTTGTGGTTTTTTTTAACACACTGAATTGAAATGACTTAGTTTTCTCTCTCCCTTTCCCTCTTTGTCTCTCTCTTTGTCTCTGTGTTCTCTGCAGCTGTTGGAGAGTTCTTCAAAGCCAGCTGTGTTCCAGGTGCCAATCAGCCCGGCTTTCCCAGCAATCTCTGTGAGCAGTGCATCGGTGACACCCTCGGCAACAACAAATGCATGAAGGACAAGGATCTCTATGACGGTTACAATGGCGCTTTCAGGTGACTGCTTTACAAAAAGAGATAAAGATACAGATGCGAAACATTATCAGACTGTTGATACAATCTAATGTGTTAACACATTACCTGTGATGCGTGGAAAATAAATACTGCTTTAAACAAATGAATAAAAGTAATTTATTCATTAAAGTAAATAAATTATGAAACACTGACATTAACCTGAAGGCTTTGTCGGTTTTAAACGGGTCTAAATGGACTCTGTATCTGTTTTGTAGATGTATGGCCACTGGAGCAGGAGATGTGGCTTTTGTCAAACACACCACTGTTTTCCAGAACACCGACGGTACGTTTCATCTTTAGACCAGACCAGAGAAACTACATTCAATGATACATTTTCCACTCTCTTTCGATAAAAGTGAATAAGCGTGTAGTTTGTGAGTTCCTTTTCAACAGCTGAGGTGGTATTTATGAAAGTCATTATTCACTCTTCTCCACTGTTCTTATTTTCAGGGAACTCCACAGAACCCTGGGCCATAAACCTGCAGTCAAAGAGTTTCCAGTTGCTGTGTCCACATGGTTCACGCGCCGAGGTCACCCAGTATGGCCAGTGTCATTTGGCCCGCGTCCCGTCGCATGCTGTGATGGTGCGGCCTGACACTAACCCTTTTGCCATCTTTGGTCTTCTGGACAAAGCACAGGTAATACCCTGATCTAGTGAAGGGACTCATTCACACAATCATGTGTTTTTTGTCTTTAAAGCGTGCAATGAGGACATTAGGAAAAAGAATCATAGGAAATAGTTGGGGGGGGGGGTTTTCACAATATTTACCGGTTCACTCAAAACTGAGTGAGCTAAATGCCTTTAACATCTCTCTTATGTAGTATTTCAATCTATCACAGTGAGACGTGAGTAATATAATATTTTTCCCTCTTCCCTCCTTTAAGCAATTCTTTGGCGATGACTCCAGTCCCGGCTTCAAGATGTTTGACTCCTCTGGTTATGAAGGCCATGACCTCATCTTCAAAGATTCGACCCTGAAGATGGTGGGCGTGGGGGAGAGAAAGACTTACGAGGAGTGGCTGGGTCAGGGTTACATGGACTCCCTTATCGCTATGGAGTGCAACTCTGCTACAGGTAGGAAGTCCATGACTTCAAGCTTCACAATACACAGTCTGCGAGAGAGCACAAACATTTACGAAATGAAAAAAGTGGAAAAAAAGAAACCTCAGTGTGTAATCATCTCTCTCTCTCTCTCTTTTCGTGGTTCTGTGTGTGTGTGTGTGTGTGTGTGTGTGTGTGTGTCTCTTCAGTGTTGTTCTCGGCCTCGGTGCTGTGGGCCAGCCTGTTGGCCTGCCTCTTGGCCACGATGGCCGTATAGCAGGTTGACCAGCACTAGTCACGGCCCAGCCCTGCAGCAGCAGCCGTGCCTCCTGATGACGCTTCAGCCTCCCTCCCAGTACTCTAATCACATACATTCTTCCTAATGCACATGCTTTTCCTGCTGCGTACTTTCCCTCTCTGTTAATCAATGCCTCTGATTGCACTAGATTCTCGTGTACATACCGAAGGTGTAAAAAATCATGAACGTGTCCCAGGGAGAATAATATGCATGGAAAAACTGTCAGTTCAGTGGTGTGTTTGTTAGAGTAAGAAAGGATAAAGAAAGGAATGAATGTGCCAGGGTTTGTTTTTTTTTTTACCCTCCCCATTTGCTTCATCGTGAGCAGTGTTTTGTGTTGGTCAGTAATGCACAGTCCTCATGGCTAGAGCACTCGGATTACTGAAGGCAACTGCCATATCAGGGAATATGCTTTGCCTGTTACATTGCTCTGTGTTAAGATACACTGTGTAGGACTTCAGTAAACAAACGCTTACTGTACTCCGTCAAACTACTTGAAAGGCACAAGCTGTATCAGTGAATACACTGTGTCTTGCACATTGTCTTGAGATTGTTTGTTTGTTTGTTTGTTTGTTTTGAAAGCTAATGGCATATCAGTGAATATGCACTAGTGATGTACCACTGCGTGTTGTAAGGTCTGGACTGATTGCTTTCCTCATGTGTTCTCCCCTCAACAGTGCAGCAATGAGACAACGGCTATACTTAATGGTTTTGCTAAACAATATATATATTGATTAGACTAGATTGCCTTCATTAGTTTATTTTCATAAAAATCAGGTTAAATTTGTCTTTATCTTCGACTGAAATGAGGAGATGCTAAGATAAAACAGGGTCTTCAGTAGTGACGTGCACTGCAAAGCACTGTGGTGATATACAGGGGAAAGACTCGGTTCAGACCTTTCCAGAGCAAGGCCTCACTCCACATTACTGTGCAAAGACTCCAGTGATCTGTTTAAACAGAGTAAAACAGCTCGTTTTTGATTATTGTTACATTGAAAAACAAAATGCCCATAGTAATATGGTAATAACTGTGATTATAATGTGAAGGAACAGTTGGAATTTACATGACCCGTTTTGCTCAGTAATTTAAGAGGAATAGAGAAGACGTGGGTATTGTCAAGTGTGGTGAGAACATGTGCTTCTCAACTTGTCATTTAAAAAAAAAGAGAAGAAAGTATCAAACAATGAAAGGAACCTACCCCAGTTCTCTGTCCCATGTAGCCTAGAGTAAAGCTATCAAAATCGTTTGTTCTTCTAGTCACTTAGTAGCCTTTGTTTTGCATTTACACCTTACTACTGTACTCACTATTGATGTCTGTTTTATCGCAATATGACACTGTATGTAATTTGCCTATCACTGGTTATGTGTTTGTATCTTTCACAGATCTATTTTTATATGATGTTCAGTTACCATATCAGTGTATATGTGCTGGCACATTGCTGTCATACATAGATTCTCGCTTTGCTATTTTGTCACTGTTTCCTGTGAGAAATGATTGATGTGTAACTAATATTTAGTTGCCAGGTCAGTGCGCCTGCATAAGTATTGCTACATAAATCCTAACAGCGTTCTCTGTTGTTCTGTTGAAATAAATGAGCAATGCAATCTTGAGGTTTTATTTTCATGGCCGACTTTGCTAAACCTTAGTTTAATCAGAACATTCTCAATGAGTCAGGTCGCTTTTTACGGAAAACCTTGAGAAATCTTCAGAGCCTACACCTGTTGTGCAATTCCGCAGAAAAATTTATTACAGGCTGTAAATACATGTCAAAGTACTATGACTCTGTGTCACACGTCCAGGTTCACTGAGAGAACAAAAGTTCAGGACGTTCAATGATTTTTTTTTTTTTTTTTTTCAAATTCTCACCAAAAAACAATGACAGCGAACTAAAAGTATTAGTTTTCAGTATTGGAATCCTTTTAGAGCAAGAGAATCTTCTTATAGTCCTGATTAAATTGATATTTTCCACTGATCTGTGTTAGCAATGGGCTATAGAGCATGCAGTATATATGTGTTTTTGATCTCGTCTCCTTGATTAACGAGTTAGATATAAAGTGTGCCTAAGGTGTAAGTGAAAACAGGTGAAGTAAATACAGTTGTGACATAGATAAGCCAGGCTTTTCGATGAAGAAAAATTAATGTAACCTAACAAACACCTTACTTTACCTTATTAATATCGTTTTTATCACCTCGTTAAACTTATCGCTTTCGCCATGCTAAATGCTTATAAAGGAAAGGACACCATGAAAGCTGATGCTGACATAGATAAGTATGCCTAAACCTCCAACGATGTGATTTCTGTTCTGAGGTCAGTTGAGTGGCAGACAATTGTGTGATAGACTGAGTTATCGTTTGGAGCAGCGTATGAATTAAGAATTATTAAATTTGACTTGTGTAGGCCTATTAAACGGTTTTAACACATGGCTTCTAGTCAGTCAGAATCGCATGTCAGCAAGCCCTCTACCCACAAGTTGTATTCATTAATCCCATTACAGACCTCGCATTTAATAGTCCTCACGATGGATCACAACCTAGTCTTAACGCATAGCAACGCATACCTTTATGTTGTGTTATCGCCACTGTAGGCTGTATAAACTCGCCGTACCTCTCGATTTCAAGGATTATGCAAGTTTTATGTAAATAATCTTGTTCACTTTCATCTTGGGAACGGTCATTTAAAAGCTCTTGTAAGTACCTTGTTCTGACTGTGTACATAGCGTGATATTTCGCCCGCTTGATTTCTGTTCATGCCTAACTTGGAGAACAAGCCTTCCGTGTAATGTCACTTCCAAGTTTGGACAATTATTTTGAATCTGTATATCCCGAGGCAAAACAACAATATTTTGTGAGAAATAAGTTGGTGGAAAGTCTAGATCCTGATGCAGAGTCAAAAAAGACAGCCGTGTTTTACAGTCTCTCGTGTCAGAGGAGATGTCGTGTGACAAGCAGCCGCCAGGGTGTCGCTTTACCTCGACGATAACAACTTGCGGTTTGCAGAGAACTATGCTCCAAACTACAAGGAGAAGACAGCTGTTTCGGCCGTCAGCCAGCGAGGCCCGTGCAGGTGGCAAATTAGCATTCTTTAATGTGGCGCATGCTTTCACTGAAGGAAAGCAAATCGACCACTCGAAGGCTCAGACGTTGATGGAGGCAAATTAGATGAATAGTTTGAAATGTGAACTCACAATGACTTGGTTCACATGTTGCTTTCGAACTTTTCACATTTGAATGCACTCTGTGTTTGGTGCTACGTCAATTAGATAAAGAGTAGGCCTAAAACAAAATTTAAGTATTATTATATTATAATAATATATGTTATGAGTTTACGTTATTTATTATCGATGTCGATTTCTGTTTTGTCCATTAATGCCAGGGGTATTATAAACCAATCGATAGTGTGACACACAAAAGTGTTCTCACATTTCTTTGTGTAGTGTTCATTTCATTTATTTGCTGCTCATTCTGTTGAGCGTGTTGGTCGCACGAGGGAGAGACGCAGACTAACCTAAAAGAATCGGGCAGAAAAGGAGAACGCCTGAGAGAGTGAGCTGCGTCTTCTCCCTCCACTCACTTTTCCCCTGTTTTAACAGGTTTCAATATCTGTAACAGTCCTCCCCTCTGAGACCATACGTTAATTAGATAAAGAGTAGGCCTAAAGCAAAGTTTAAGTATTATTATATTATAATAATATATGTTATGAGTTTTTTTTTTTTTTTTTTTATTTATGAGTTATTTGTTATCTGTGTCAATTTCTGTTTTGTTCATTAATGCCAGGAGTATTATAAACCAATCGATAGAAACACTTATTATTTATACTTATGTATTTACATTGTCAGAGTAAAGCTGGCCATTTCTGTTTTATTCAGCAACCACGTGTTTGTGAAACAGCTCTGACTTTCTGGAGGAATCGGTGGCGGAATGATGCATGTAGTTTTCATTTGGTCGCAACAGGTCAGCAGGAGTTACTGTACCAGAGGGAAAATTCAAAGGACAGGCACTCAGCAAGCAGACAGATACAGAGGGTAGACGGATGATTTTACACATTAGTACTTATCAGTCTTGTTTTATTAATCTCTTAGTTTATTTTTGTGAAAGTCTGTGCCACCAACAGTAAACAGCAGAGTAAAACATCTAACCAGCTAAAAGTAAAATCACCTAATTTCAAAATTTCCATTTGCAGAAGTCACAGAGGGGTGATTTTAATACAGTGATGGATGAGTCAATGGACAGATGACCTGTCCACTTTTCATTATTCATTAAATGAAACATGTGAATTAAAGCATATATGTGCAAGGATGGGTCTTGTAGATGTTTGGTGATATAGATATTCCAACCAAATAGTTGGAGCAGCAATGATCAGTCTAAACAATATTGTAGAGATTTCTGGTTAATTTAATTGAGGACAGTGGATAAAGTTGAATCTGTGCGGACTGAAACCACAGTTTTGCAGATCACAAGGTTTTAACAGTAAAGATTCAGCATGATTCAGTTTCAGCAGGTCCCAGCAGAAATGACTGGAAACTAAATAAAACATTTGTTAGATAAGAAAAAATATTTTAAAAGGTAGTAGAAAGGATTGAAAAATATTGAATAATAGACAGGCAGCTACAATAAGTAATTTGAGTCACAACTGGGAATGAAATTTGAAATAAGGAGTGCAGCCATAAGAACAGAGAAATGTATTGATAGGGACAAAAGGGAAAGAGTAAGTAAAGTAGTCTAAACAAATAACAAAACTGTCAAATACATTCAGTTTAATTAGTGAAGAACTGAACAGTTTACCTCACAGTTACAGCTGGATGAAATATATGACAGTAGAGCAAGAGGGGCAATAGAGTTGGACAGAAGTGGCTGGAACAAGGCAAGAAAAATTCAAAATATTTTTTAACCTGGAGAAGAGGAATCACAAAATAACAACCATTATGTAAAGTTGTGATTAATAGCACTCTATGTGAAGATCATGAGGTGATATTCTCAATTTGTGATCCAGATCCATAAAACAGCATAATGACCAAGAGGTAGACTTACTCTTAAGAAAGGTGTCTGAGATCATAAGGGAAATAGTTGAATACTTCGAAATTTTATGTGACAGAGATTTTAGTACTGAAGGGGGAAAAGAATGGACTACATAGTGAGTTCTATAGAACTTTCAGCATGCAGTTGACTCCCTTTGTTCTGGATGTGTTCAAAGAACCCAGAGAAAATGAAGAATTGCTCAGAACTCTCAATTGGGGTCTCAGTACAATAAATACCACGCCAGATAAGGATAAACAACGTAAAAAAAAAAAAACTGCTGACAAATTACCCCATAGATTATTAATCCTAAATTATTTGATTTAATTTTTGTAGAAATATTGAAAGGGCAGCAGGTGATGTTACGGATGAGGAACAATCTGAATGTGTAAGACATATCAGTGATAATATTAGATCAATTTAAGATATGACTGACTGTTTATCAGATGATATGTTTGTTATGTTTATTGACTTTTATAAAGTATTTGATAGAGTTAACCATAGATTTGTGTTCATGGCTATTTGATCCATTGGTTGTGGGAATCACTTTCAAAAGCCATAACAACCTACCGAATAGTTGTAATAGTTTAGTTAAGTTGATAAATGCTACGACTCCTCGTTTAGAGTAGATCGTGGAATACAGTGAGAAAGGTCATTATCTCCTTTTTATTTTTATTAATAAGTCAAATTGTAGCCCTTCGTTTAAAAAAGGACAGTTTCAAGGCATAAAAGCTCTAGGAAGAGACTTCAAGCTGTCCCAACTGGCAGATGATGCAAAATTGCTGTTCAAAATTGTAGAGAGCTTTTAAAAGCAGTCAGTTCTGCCCTGCCCTGCCCATGTGCTTGCCCTGGCTCCATGTAATTCAGTGTCTAGTATGGAGTAACTGTGGTGATAGTAACCTTTCTTGATAAAAACCAGCAGTAGCTGTTTCAGGAACTGCTTAAATTCCCATGCTTCATATTTATACTAGAGCCTTTATTTGAAAAGATGAAACTTAGAAATTCCCAGAAAGTTTTGATGATCCATAGACATTTTACAGTATTGTAAATTTTTAAAAAAAAATTTTAACTGAAAATACTATCAGTTTAAAGAATGACTCCTGGTATTTGTTCTTAATACTGCCAAAGACTATCTAAGCTGTGGTTGCCTGTAAAGAGGAGACTATATTATCAATACCCAACCACTGTCACTTCAGTGGAAGTCATAACTGGAATTTCTATCGAAACCAGTTCAACTTTGTGTCAGTAATGAGAGCAAGATTCTTTTCACGGTTCATACGAAGACTTATCACTCAGCTGGCACTATACTCATCAGACACTGCCAGTGTGAGTCTCTCCCTGGTTCTCTGTTACACAGTACAGTGGAGTACACTCCACTGGCTGCGAGCCAGGAACAGAATATAGCCATGTTGAGGGGCTCTGTTGCAGAAATATTCACAAGCAGTGGCGGTTTTTATCAAGTTTTACCTGAGGTTGCAAAAGGATGGCATGAGGTGCCAGCTGGAGGAGGCAGAGGTTATCACCCTCAGAGAAATTTGAATTTCAGACCTCATTTCCTGCAATTTGGTGATTTTTTTTATGCATGTAACTCACATAATAATGAATCAACATAAAATCAATTTTTATGTTGAACACTTAACCTCGGCCTACTTATTTCTAAAAGAAGTTTAAGCAACTGTCAGAGGTAATATTTATATATTTTTTCACACGTGCAATAAAGACTCGCAATTAGTTTTTTTGCCAAAACATTTTTATTGACTCTTTTTACAGATAGATAGCTTTTTATTGTCCCCTAGGGGGAAATGCAGTCTGCAGCAGCATCATAAAATATACATCACAGTAAAAATACACTATACATAGATAGATTCAATATACAGTAATATATTCATTCATTCATTTTCTAAACCGCTTATCCTAATTAGGCTTGGGGGGTGCTGGAGCCTATCCCAGCGTTCATTGGGCAAAAGGTGGGGAAACACCCTGGACAGGTCACCAGTCCATCACAGGGCAGACACACAGACAAACACATCCACGCACACATTCACAACTAGGGGCAATCTTGTATCTCCAATTCACCTGATGTCTTTGGACTGTGGTAGGAAACCGGAGCCTCTAGAGGAAACCCACACAGACACGGGAGAACGTGCAGAGTCCGCATAGAGAGGACCCTGGCTGCCGGCCAGGGAATCGCACCCAGGACCCAGCTGTGAGGCAACAGCGCCACCTAGTGTGCCACCGTGTCACCCAGTCTAATATATACACAAGAAAAAAGAAACAAGCTGTATACTTGTGGAACAATAACACAGCAATAGTAATCCACCCTCCCATCCCCACACTCCCTCTACAGCCACCCCCCTCCACACACACACATAAAGTATTGAATTGCATATATTTCTAACATCACATTTACAATTTCACCACACGTCCAAAGAGTCAGTTAGTTTTCCTTGAATCTTTTTAAGCCAGTTTAAGGCGGCAGTTGTCATGCTGTCTTAACAAAACTGTCTACATCCAGTGCCTTTGCATGCTAATACTCTCAATGCTGAGCGCAGCTAAATGTGTCAACCGCTCATTGGTCATTGTTGACCGCAGGTGATTTTTAACAAGCTTCAAGGTTGAGAAGCTGTGCTCACACCCAGCACTGCTCACTGGCAAAACAGCCGCAATCTTACACAAACGAAAAAGCTCAAACAGGAGCTCCTTAAAAGAATCCAGAAACTTTACCAAGTTAATCAAAGTAGAGGGATTCTCTTTTGGATTTGCCGTATTTCTTTCAAACAGTCTTTTTGCCTGATTTAGCTCATTCTTCAGGTCTTGCAAATCTGAGACATATGCTTCTGCCAATAACAAAACCATTTCTTCCTTCAAGAAGTTGCTGCTTGACTGGTTTAGAGTCTGTATCCCCTTGATTATGTTACAGTTGGACTTTGAGAAATGTTTCTCCATCTCACCAAGCATGGAGTCTATGGTAGGAAGGAATATTTTTTCCCTAAAAGCATCTTTGCTGTCAATTTGTGTTCTCTGTCCAAGTGCGGATGTGACGACACTATCATCTAGTCTGCTTGCTGTCTGTGTGGCTCTTTTCAGTTTTCATGATCATAGAAATGTTGCACTTATCACACGTTTCAATTATTGTATTCCACTGCTCATTCAAGTTGTCCTCCTCATTGCAGTATTCCTCAAAGGTCTCCCTAAGGGTGTCAGTTAGATCAACTGCTTTGGAGAGATCAGTGTTTGCTGACTGGAGCATGTCAGATAAAGACTTTGTCTCACCTAGGACCTTTTTGAACACTGCAAGCATGAAATTCAGGTCAATTTGACATAGTAGCTCTCATGCCTCTACAGCTCTGGCAGGATTGGGCTCATCCGAAATTTCTTCCAGCACTCTTATTGCAGCAGAAAACCTATCCATAAAGTTTCACCCTGCAATGTAGCAGCAAGCCCATCTAATGTCACGAAGTCTTTGTAGTTCCCGTGGTGGACCGCTGAACATTTCTTTTTGTATTTCAAGCCACTTTTGGTGGACATAGGAGCATGACATGAATATGTACAACTTTTCTCGCAAAGAGAAGAAGCATGTAGCTTCAGGGACCTTTTTCCACACAGTCCACAACAACAAGATTCAAATAGTGTGCATTGCAGTGGATATAGAGTGCGTACTTGGCCACTTGCTTTACTCTACCTTGGACTCCAGAACACTTCATCTGCCACTCATGATCGCAGCTCCGTCGCGTCCTTGACCCAACAGATTCTGTCTGTATTCCAGCCCATACTTCTCCAGGCAGGAAATTATTTTATTGGCTAAACAACCTGCATCCAAGTGTTCTGCTTCCCCATACTCAAGGAAGCTCTCCTGTACCATACCGTCATGATAGGGCTTCATGGTGGCTCACTGGTTGGCACTGTCGCCTCACAGCAAGAAGGTCCTGGGTCCTAGGTCCTTTCTGTGTGGAGTTTGCATGTTCTCTCCGTGTTTGCATGGGTTTTGTTCCCACCAAAAGACATGCATTCTAGGATTAGTGTGTGTGTGTGTATGTGTACTCACTGATGTTAGGATGGGTTAAATACAGAGGTTCCATTTCACTGCTCACCTCATGTGTGACAAATAAAGTTCTTTTTCTTCTTCTTCTAGTACTTTATGATAAGGAACATCTGCTCCTTTTGGCTCACATCTTTAGTCTCATCTGCTATTACTGAGAAGTGCTCACTGGCTTTAACTTCATTTATAATTTCCTCTTGCACCATTCCTGCATTCTAAGATCTCATTTTGAATGCTTTTACTTGAGTACTTTGCATTTCGGGCAACTGCGACAATCTTTTTTTAATAAATGGATCGTGTTCACCCACCTGGCTTAAAATGTAAAGGACATTTCCTTTGTTCTTTCTGGTTTCAGTTTCATCATGTCCATGCTGTACAATATTCTGAGTAGTTGTAGCAGCAAAACTTCAGCCAAGGTTTTGATGTAATTTTGATTTTTAATGACTTCTTTTTGGTATTCATCTCCCATTATTCCCAGGACAGATGTGTTGTTTTGGGCCATTCTTTTGTGTTCACTAGGGTTGGGTATCATTTGAATTTTCTTGATTCCGATTATGATTTCAATTCTGCCTGTTGATTCCGGTTCTCATCGATTCCCCATTTTGACTCCAAAATGGTAAAAATAAATTAATTAATTAATTAATTTTAAAAAAGGGTCAAATGTTTCAAATGTTAAGATAACAAAAATATCTTTATTCTTTTAAGCGTTAACTGAACATTCACAAAATAAATTGTATTTATTATTTACTAGTATTTGTTAAATACATACAATAAAAACATATGATCCACAGACATGTGCATTAAAAAACAAAACAAAACAAAACTTAAATAGTAGATAAAAATCAATCTAGAGCAGTTAATTAAACTAACTGCCAGTTGTTTTGGCGAAACTATTGTTCTGGTGACAAATAACTAGTGTTCTGGTGACATGCATCTTTATTTGTCCTATATTTTACTAGTCAATGACATTACACACTAACCCCACTGTCAACAAATAAACACCTCGTCCAGAGGTAATTTTAAATGTCAAATCAAGCAAATGTAAAAGGGATTACACTCTTGATGTGCAACCTGACTTGCAGCTAATTAGCTTCCGACATGCATTGCACTTTGCCTTGTCGTCATTTTCTTTTCTAAAGTGAAGCCACACTTTTGACTGTTTACCATGGTCCGTCTCTCACACTGTTTTGACATGCATGCTAGCTTGTATTTACACAAACGGGCACACTCAGAGCCCATCTATGGAGAGCCTTTTCACTTCCTATTAATGCCATTATACCAAAATTGGCTGCAATTCACCCAGAGGGCGCTCATGAGACAGTCCTCAATGAATGGGAGTGAATGTAGCTAAATGGCTAAAATAATTATTTACACCTGATTCTAAACAGAAGAGCCTAAATTTTATTTTAGTTTTTGGGAATATAGCATCAATTATATATCAGAATTGAAATGAAAAAATAGTAATGTCCTTTCGTTTTTCTTAAAGGTAAGGCGATTTTGCCCATAAAACGCTAGCATTGTGAGCATTGTGCTAACGTATGCTGATTGGTTGGTTAAGGATTTACGACTGATTGCAACAGGACATCCTCCCTTGATAGCACCCGGAGTCTTCGGAAGTTTTTGAAATGAAGTTGAATGAAAATCTAAAGAAAGACCAGGAGGACCTTCCTGTTTGACAGCTAAATGTAGATCTGGCAAATGTAACAGTATGCTAACTAGTCATGATGGTGTTAATGACTGCTCCACGCAGTCATTAAAATTATTTGAGTGCCATGGTTTGAGTGCTGTGTTCTTTGGATATCTACACAATACATGAATTGGCAAATGAAACTAAAGTAAAATAGAGTTTAAGGTATATTTTGTCGGAAACGTACTTTGGATAAATGTTTGTATGTGTATATAAATATATAACAAAATAGCTGTAACAACTGTAACAGAAATCGAATAAATCACCTGACCTAAATCACCTAATACACTACTTTTTCTGACAGAACCTGTTCTCCTTGATTCGGGGGAAAGGAAGGCACAAGTATCACCCCAGAGCGAGGGAGTTCACTGCTGCCCTTAGGGGACTAAGTGTCTCAACCATCATGCCCTCCCTCTCTCCATCCTCTTCAACCTGCAATTGTGAGATGGATGATGGCATCACCCTGCTGGCCACCTCATCCAGTCTACCCCCCTAAATTCAATCCACACCGGTCAGGAGAGAAGAGGACACAGTTCACATTCTGGTAGACAATGGGGTTAACTGTACTACCATGCCAAGACACATATATATATACTCTCATTGCACAGAATTCACATATCTAGATATTTGCTTCTTACCATTGTAGATTCCGAGTGACTGCATTAAAGTGGAAGGGCTATACTACATCGCTGGCTGGATGGTCTGAACCCTTCAGCAGGAGGAAATGATTCACAGCTTCAAAGAGGGTGAGAAAGTGCTGATGGATATTAACCATAAAGACCACGCCTATGCAGTTCAGGACGACCATCCGTTCATTAACGCTAAAAAATTCACATCCAGTGCTAACTTAATGAGGCCATCCATTGCTTTTTTCACCCCTTTTTTCAGAAAAAAAACATGCAGAATGCACTTGAGAGGGTGGATGCATTTCAATTCCTGTATCCAGACCATGGAACTCTAATAGAGACGAATGAAATAAAAAAATTTGTTATGTGCAGAATAGGTGCAGAGATAAGGGAAAGAAACCGAAATAATGGCCATGCACCACCATAGCACAGCTGCAGTAAAGAAGCTGACAACATTCACGACTTGAGAACTTTCATGGTGTTTATGGTGTCTGTAAAAAGTCTGTAAATATTCTGAACAGACAGTATGAATATTAGTTAACACACTCAGTAACACGTGTTAACATACTGTTAATGTTAAACTAGCCAAGTTAAGGTAACGTTAGCTAGCAACGTTATGTTAGGCTTAAGGTAATGTTACTTGCCTTGTAATACAATTATATGAACGTAATCACAATAATTATGGTTTCAGCTTTTGTGTTTATTATGTTTTCTCATGCGTTTTCCAAACGATAACTACAACAGACGTTAAGAGCATGGTTAAATCAAAACAAAAGCTTACATGTGCTGTATCAGAAATTGTATGTTCCAACTGGTTGTGGTTGACAGTGACTGCTCGTGGCTACTGCTCGTTTGCGTCGAACTTTGAAGGTGACAACTGTGCTTTGTCTCTCTCTGACTGCTAAGAGATCATGCTGCCTTAACTCCGGTAGGCTGCTTTTATGTTTTCCGGGCTATTTATGTTATTTCAGCTAATGCCAACACTACCCAAATGCTAGTGTTAGGGTTTGGACCCTTAGAACTGTTTTTTTGGATAACTGACCGCTACAGGGCTCCGGTCAGAGAGCACAGAGTCATCTGTTTCATTAAAATCCTTTAATTGGAGGTACTGCAGGTTGGGTTGTATGACGTGGTGCATTACAGTTTCTGAAATTAAACACAAATATAACAAACATGCATCTCTGATTCGTTACTGATGCGATATTAACTAAGACATTTAAGGACTGTAAATGAAGTCTACATCTTCTCTGAATGAATACTGAACAGAATTTGTTACAGTGAGCACTATTAATATTATAACACACTGGAAATACGTACACTATATTCATAGTGATACAGGGCTAGTTCGGAACATGCCAATTACTGAAACGAGTCTTTGCTAACATGACAACAACACAATGAATACATTTCCCAACAACTAAACGATGCAGCATCCTGAAATACAGAGAATCAAGTAAGTATGCTACATAAACTTATAAACTTATAAACTTATAACAGTAATATTGTAACCTACATCATTAGTGACTCATGCACCAATAGCGGCAACCGAAACGTATCAGAACGAAAGGAAGCGGATGCGGCAGAAAGCGCTATTTCAAAATAAAAGTCCCAGTTTCGAATAAAGTCTCTAAACATGAAGAATTCACAACAGCCGCCCCCACATTTGAGCAGCAAATGTGCAATAACGGGAATTCTTCAGGTGTCTTCGGTATCATCCTCAAGGGCAGGGAGCTGGATCAGGCGAGCAACTGGTCTTATATAGACTTTACCTTTTGCCAGAACTTCTGCGGTCCTGATGCATCCGTCCTGACTCTTGATTGTCTTAACAACTCTCCCGACAGGCCACTGAGCTCTCGGGAGCGATGAGTCAATGATCAGTACGACTGACCCCACAGCTATGTTACCTGAGGACTTCTGCCACTTATGCCGTGTTTGAAGAGCAGGCAAGTAATTCCGCGTGAACTGGGCCCAAAACTGGTCCACAAGAGTCTGACAGTGGCGCCATCTCCGCCGTCCTATGCCCACTGGGACGTAGGACACTTGAGGCAGCACCGCATCCCGCCGCCCCATGAGAAGGATGTTAGTCGTGATGGGGTCAGGGTCGGCGATGTCAGCTGACACATACCCTAGTGGTTTCGAGTTCAAAATCCCTTCTACTTCTACTAAGGTTGTGTATAGGACGTCTTCAGACACTGCTTGGCTCCCCACTGCGACTTGAAGACCAGCCTTAATAGAACGAACTTCCCTCTCCCATGCTCCACCGAAGTGAGGAGCATTCGGTGGGTTAAACTTGAACTGTATTTGATACTCCGTCAGCCGCTCTTTCAGTTGTGGTTCCATAGCTGCAAAAGCTTCGCGGAGTTCCCGCTCAGCGCCACGGAAGTTGGTACCACAGTCCGATATTATCTCCTTTGGTCGGCCTCGTCTTGAGATGAACCGACGAAGAGCGAGGAGGAAGGCGTCCACATCCATAGAGTTGAGGAGCTCGATATGAACGGCACGGGTCGTGAGGCACTTGAAGATAGCGCCCCAGCGTTTCTCTGTCCTCCTGCCCATCTTGACCAGGTAAGGTCCAAAGCAATCAACACCTGCTGAATAGAAGGGTGGACAGAGAAGTCTGAGTCACTGCAGTGGCAGGTCCGCCATCTGCGGGACCTTTGGTTGAGCTCTCCATCGCTGGCATGATGGGCAGTTGAGTTGGCGATGTCTGACGGCCTGCCGTCCTCGCAAGATCCAATACTGCCTCCGTATTTCTGCATACACCCGCTCTGTGCCTGGGTGTAGCAGGCGTTCGTCTATGTCTTTGATGAGGAGCTTCGTGGCTGGGTGCCTTGGGTCTAGCACAATGGGATGGATCTCTCCCATGTTTGGATTCTGCAGTCTTCGCAGCCTCCCTCCCACTCGGACCAAGCAAGTAATGGAGTCCCACTCTGGAGCAAGGCTGGCCAGGCGACTGTGGTTTGGCACAGGTTTCTGTGCTTTGAGGGCGGCAACTTCTTCGGTGAAACTATGGGCTTGACACCCCCTCAATAGTAAGATCTCCACATCTCGGTGACTAATGGGTTGGTTGTGTACCAGGTCCACTGCCGCCCCTTGAGCACCCTGATGTACTTGTCGAGTCGCTTCCACCAACTCTTTCCACGTACTGAATTGTGAGGCATCAGGGATACTGATGTTGAGTTCTACTGCTGTAAAGCAGCAAAAGGTGATGCCTTTCAATTCTGATGAGCCCACTGCTGCCGCGTGCTCAGGCTTTGTTGGCCAGTGTTCGGCACTCTGCTGGAGGAACGGGGGCCCTTGACTCCAACGGCTATGATCCGCAAGAGCCAGGAGTGGCTTACCCCTTGTTATGTCGTCGGCTGGATTGTTGTGGGTGTCCACGTACCGCCAAGCCTGTCGGTCAGTCAGCTCCTGTATTTCTGACACGCGGGTTCCAACAAACACTTTATATCTACAAGAGTCTGATTGGAGCCACTCCAGTACTGTGGTGGAGTCAGACCACAGGGTGGTCTGCCGGATGGTAAGTGTCAGCTCGGTCTCTACAAGCTTGGCCAGTTGAGCTCCAGCCAATGCGGCGCAGAGCTCCAGGCGGGGCATAGATTGTTGTCTCTTGGGGGCAACTCTTGACCGAGCCATAACAAACAAGGTATGAGTGGCATCTCCTACGGATACGGTGAGGTAGGCTACCGCTCCATATGCCCGTTCGGAGGCGTCGCAAAAGACATGGAGTTCGTACTCCGAGTCGGCGCCGTCTACAGAGATTGGTAAGTAGCAGCGGGGAATGGATACTCTGTTGAGGTGTTGGAGCTCACTTTCCCAGGTTTCCCAGGCACGTCAGAGGACAGCAGGTAGGTCAGGATCGTCCCAGCCCCTCTGTTTGGACCAGAGCTGCTGGATGAGCACCTTGGCGCGTGTTGTGAATGGCACGAGGAACCCCAAAGGGTCATACTGACTTGCCAGTACTTGATATGCCGTTCTCATTGTCAGTGCTGCATGCTTGATGGGCCGATACTGGTAGCCAAGGGTGTCAGCAGCACAGTTCCATCTAAGGCCTAAGGCGGGCTCCAGTGGATCGGTCCGGTTCTGACTTAGCCACTGCTCTGTAACTGAGGATCTTGCATCAGCAGGAAGATGGGCTACCACAGTTGGTTGATTACTTGCCCACTGTCGGAGATCGAACCCTCCTTCAGCCAGCAAGGTACGCAGTTGGTTTACTCTTTGTGTGGCTGCAGGTATGGTGGGAAAGCTCTCGAGGTAGTTGTCCACGTAGAAGCTCCGCTGGACTGACTTTAGCGTATCCGGATGGCTGTCTTGGTGATTACGAGCGTGATGCTGCAAAGCATAGATAGCACAGCATGGGCTACTTGTTGTGCCAAATGGCAGCACTTGCCATTCATACATGTCAGGTGGGTCATCACAGCGCAGGTCTCTCCAGATGAACCGAAGTAGCGGTCTGTCCTCAGGCAGAAGACGGACCTGATGAAACATTGAGCGGATGTCTCCACTCACAGCGACTTGGTGTTGTCTGAATCTTAAGAGGACACCTAACAGCGATGGGCCCAGTGTGGGTCCAGGTAAGAGTTGGTCATTCATTGAGACCCCCTGGTGCCTGAATGAACAGTTGAAGACCAGTCGTGATTTATTGTTGTGGTACACAAGGTGATGGGGTAGATACCACGCCTCGGCAGACTGTTCCACCTCCTCATTCAGAAGCTTCTTGACATACCCTGCCTGGATGAGTTTACCAATCTCAGTTGAGTAGATAGCTGCCTTATCCGGATCTTTCTTGAGCCGCTTCTCTGTGGCCCTCAGGTGAGCCATGACAGATTGTGTGGAACTACTGAGCTTAGGTGCACCTGTCTTCCTCAAGAGGGGGGTCGCGTAACGCTGGACTCCCTCAGTGTTGACTCGCCGGGTTTTTGTTTCCAGAATGTTCATGGCTTCCTGATCTTCGCGAGAGCGTACAACCATTTTCTCATTTCGAAAGGGCAGGATGTCGAGTTGCCATAACCTTTCAAAATTTCGGTACAGGAGGTCGTCAGGGCTAGCAACTGAGGAGAAGAGACACTGCTGCACTGAGGCCGGTTCTGATGGACACCCTTCGGCACCTTGCAAAGCCCATCCAAGGGCAGTGTGGATTGCAATGGGTCCACCGTTTGCACCTCTGCGAATTGGCTTAGTGGCAGTGATAAGGTGTACATGATCTGACCCAAGCAGCACAAGAGGACATGCATTGAAGAATGGCTGCAGCGGGACCCCTCGTAAGTGAGTGTGCCGTCTTTGGAGCATCTGCACTGGGTAAGTCTGCTCCACCAGGTCGAGACCTGGAGCCATAAATGCTCCCTGCACTTTGTAGCGCCTCCGCGGGTTACCTTTGGGAGAGATTTCAAAGCTGACCTTTGACCCCCGGAGGTGTGTTAGGTCTGTCCGCACAGTGCGTAGGGCAAGAATCTCACACTCCCCATTCAGCTCGAGCTGCTGGGCAGCAGCTGGTAGAATCATCGTCCGTTGTGCTCCGTCGTCCAGAACAGCGAAAGTCTCCATTGACTTAGAATTGTTGTGCAGCAGGACTGGGACCACCTTCAGGAGCACTTTGCTTGATGCAATGCTGGGTGTCAGGTAGACTCGACTTTCTGAGGCCCTTGACTGTGGGTCGATGGAGTGACGTTGAGCTACATCATGGAGGACTTGGAGGTGAATGCCACCGCAGTCGCTGCAGGGTTTCTTGAGGTTGCATGACTCAGGCGCATGTGCACGTGCACACTTCCAGCAGCGCCTTCCTTCTGCTATCCACTTCTCCAGGTCTGCCGCTGACTGCTCCTTAATATTGCTGCAGCGGCTGATGTAGTGCTCTTTGCTGTCGCAGAAAAGACAATGTATTTTGAATGGTTTCTTATTCTCGGATGGTGGGGGATTACTGGACGCACTCGGTGGTGAAGCCTCTGCACCATGATATACAGCTACACTCTGACCTTTGCCTTCAGACAGGGTCTTCTCTTTCCCATTACTGGGAGGTTTCTCTAATTGGTAGCGCTGTACCAATCTGTTGGACAGGCGCTGCTGCTGGGCTTTAACTTGAAGCCATCCATTAAAATCCTGTAGATTGTAAGGGTTAAGGCTTGTGCTGTTCAGCTTGCCTTGCCACTGCAGATATTCGATAAACCCATCTCGGTGATACTTGGGTAGCTTACTGAGCAGACGGTCAACATGGGAGCAGCAGTTGAGTTCCATACCTCGGGGTCCCTCTAAGGAGAGCAGCATACTCACCAAGAGGTGGACCCGTAGGGCGAAGCTCTGGAAGGTACGGGCATCACCAGGCTTCACGTCGGGTGTAGTTAGGATGGCTGCGATTTCACTTTGTGCCAGCTGGTGTGGCTGGCCATACTGGAACTGCAGAGCTTGCATGGCTGCTGAGTATGGGTATGGGTGGTGGCGGCAGGACTGGCCAATCATCTGAGCTTCAGGCAGCTTGAGGTGTTCGAGTAACACATGATATTTGTATTTCTCGGTCAGCTCCGGGTGAGGCTCAAGCAGATTGTCTAAAGCCAGCTTCAAGTTAGCAAACTCCCTTTCACTATCGATGGAGAAGTCTGGGATTTTGGGTTTCGGCACACCGTATACCAAGCGATGTGGCAGGCCAAAGCTGAGTGGGGCCACCTTCTGGTTTGATGGTGGCTGTAACTGAGCAGCTGGAGGCAAATCACTCCCTACTGGAGCATATAATGGATACTGAGGCAGTGGCATTGATGAAGGCACAGGAGTACAGTAAGGTGGGCCATAATTTAATGTGGCCTGAGGTGTTACTTGTGGTAAATGATAGGGCGGTGCGGCAGGATAGCTGTAAGATGCAGCCATGGACTCATAGGCAGAGGCTGTAGTAGCTAACTGCTGTTGTACCTGATGCTGGAGGTCTTGTCCAGGATGATCATAGGGGCGAGGTAGCCCTGTGGCCTGCAGTTGCAGAGGGTCTGGCTTAGTGGGGTGTTGCTGGCCTAGTGTTGGTGCTACCATGCCAGACGAGATGTTAGAATAGGGGGAGCATGGGCACTTTGAAGATGCTGGGTGTATTGGTGTGAATGCAGAGCTTGCTCTCTCGCTTCCCGATACAGGAGTGTTGTCTCTCACTTTAACCCCGCTCTCTGGTCCCAAAGATACGCACGCTGTTGTGTGTCCACCAGCCTGGGGCTCCATGTTGCGTGTCTGCTTCACTGGTGAAGGAGGAGAATGGCTGGGGAAGACGAGAGCCGTATGTGGGCTAAGCACTGAGGGTGATTGTGCTGGTACGGGTGTAGCACTCTTCCCGCTGGGATGATTCTCTTCCCCGTCTTCCTCCATTAGAAAGGATGTGATATGTTCCAGAAGCTCCTGACGGCGACGCTGCCGGATTTCGTACTGATGGAGTTTGTTAGTCAGCTGGGCCACTTCAGCATTCTCTTCTCTCTCTCTCTTGGAGATGGATTCAATGAGTTTCCGGAGTGAAGTAGTGCTCAACAGGTCACCTGAGTTTATGTTGTGTGAAGCTTCGCGTCTGTCCAGATGGGAGGCTGCATCCGCTTGGCTACCGTCAGCTGTGACCGCTGCTCCTCTCTGCTCCTCTGGCTCTCTCTCGGTAGGGCGGGAGGAAAGGGCAGGTTGCTGAGGATTGTAGGCAAGGATGTAGTCTTCAAGATGTCTGGGGGTGCGATGACGTCTGGCATGGCACTGTTGAGCATCAGGATGAGGCAGAGAAGCTGATTTATCTTCCGATGACATCTTCTGCAGCAGTCAATATATCCGGCTCGAAGGACCTTTTGTTAGGGTTTGGACCCTTAGAACTGGTTTTTTGGATAACTGACCGCTACAGGGCTCCGGTCAGAGAGCACAGAGTCATCTGTTTCATTAAAATCCTTTAATTGGAGGTACTGCAGGTTGGGTTGTATGACGTGGTGCATTACAGTTTCTGAAATTAAACACAAATATAACAAACATGCATCTCTGATTCGTTACTGATGCGATATTAACTAAGACATTTAAGGACTGTAAATGAAGTCTACATCTTCTCTGAATGAATACTGAACAGAATTTGTTACAGTGAGCACTATTAATATTATAACACACTGGAAATACGTACACTATATTCATAGTGATACAGGGCTAGTTCGGAACATGCTAATTACTGAAACGAGTCTTTGCTAACATGACAACAACACAATGAATACATTTCCCAACAACTAAACGATGCAGCATCCTGAAATACAGAGAATCAAGTAAGTATGCTACATAAACTTATAAACTTATAACAGTAATATTGTAACCTACATCATTAGTGACTCATGCACCAATAGCGGCAACCGAAACGTATCAGAACGAAAGGAAGCAGATGCGGCAGAAAGCGCTATTTCAAAATAAAAGTCCCAGTTTCGAATAAAGTCTCTAAACATGAAGAATTCACAACAGCTAGCATACTCTATCAGAACTAATAACTGTATTCATGGTAAGCCTAGCTATTACCGTGTGTGAGCCATGTGCTAATGTTAAATATTGTTGACGCTGTGCATTGTTAAATTGCCGCTAGCCGTTGATCGTTTTCTTGTTTGAAATGTTTTGTCGGCTATATATCTTAATACATTAATTACTCACCCTAGCTGGCATTCTTTTTTTTTGTATAAGCATTTTACTTGCATTTAGGATAGTCTACGAATTGCTCCTTAATGGGGACTTGTATTGCTACTCCTAGTCCAGGAAGGTGTGGTGGGGGATTGGTGTTTGTGTTTTTATTTTTATTCTTATCTTTTTGTATATTGGTGGCAGTAGTGGCTGGTGGCGAATTTCACTGAGGAGACAGACTACGCAACATGCGCGCACACGCACACACACACACACACAGAGTCTAGTTCTTGTAGTGAAGTTTGGCAATGTAGTACTGCCTCAATTTGTGGAAGCTGCTGACAACTAGTGATAGGATGCAAGTGATGACTGTCAATGCCGTCCTGTGTTTCAATAATATGGTCACCAAGATTGAACACATCTTCTGAACCTATGTCGGACCGGACCATGTGGTTGACAAGGGACACGTTGCATTGATGAGCTGCTGATGACATGTTTGTGGCTTGTCGAATGCAGCGCTCGGCTGAGCGGATCACCTTGACAGTACCTACGGATGGAATCATCAGGCCTCCGTTGTTCTTCAAAGTCAAAAGGTTATAACTTTCAGAAAATGATGGTGGTACAGCATCAGACACCAAACTGTTTCGGCACACATGGCCCAAAAACTGCTTCATCACCTGTCAAACAACAAATCCTCCTATTTTCAGACACAGGCACAGGATCATCACTTGCCTCACTGGCTTGTGTTGATGTCCTTGTTGACCTCGCTTTATTGGGCACCTTCAAAGTAAGTAAGAGATCAATATTAGAAAAATCTGAAAGGGATGTTTGCTTTCAATATCAGGTTTAGTGGTAATTCCAGTTATTTAGCAGGAGATCATTTGTATGCTCATCATCCCAGTATATTAACAGTGTTTACCACAAAGAACACTGTAATCTTATGACTTCAAAATACACTAGCCTTATTCAGATGGTCTGGAAAGGATGCAAAAACTGAAGGGATCACATACTCCTTCAAATGCACAATGTGCCCAGTTCGGTCAAAATCATCTGCCTTGAAATGACAGCTACAGAGAACTGTAGTATCGTTAGGCTCAAAGTCTTTCCGTCTGACAGCTACAGCCCAAGCTTTCCTTAGTCCAGGATCTTTTGGGAACCTTTGACAAAACCACAGCCACCTCAAAATTACTTTTGGCTGAATCGTGAAGCCAGTGCATTAAACTAGCAGCATAAATAAGGCTTACTAGATCTATCTAATTTACGCTAGCTAGCGTGTATAATGTCATGAGCACAAACACATTCCAGCTGATAATTTTCTGTAAAGTAAATTATACAAAGATAGAGATCTCTGTAAAGTAAATATCATGTTTGTCCCTAGTCAGGAGGTGCTTTAACAATTATTCAGTAACGTTATGTTTTCCTTAGCTAGCCAGGATCATGACGGTGTCAGGTAATTTTCAGGACAGCCTGAAACGATATTTCACTGACTTACATAACAGTAAAATACAATAAACTTGCCACTTACTTGTGAGAAGTTATCCCGCGAAGTCTGTTTTGAATATTTCGCCTGTTTGGACCGCAAAATGCAGCACATGCCTGGGGCATTTTTCCGAGCAGTCTACGGTCTATGAACCTGACTGTTGACCGCCCCAATATGGCGACCATGCAGACGCATGTCAGGTCGTAATGCGGCATCTATGTATATCTATGATAACAACACTTGTACAAGTCTCACCCACAGACTCAACACAAGTATCATCTGTCCTCTGCACCTAGCATACCATTGTCAATTAAAGCCAAAAATAGCCGACACACAAAGACAAGCATAAGATTACGCATCATAACAAAAGCACCAGCCATTAAACCCAGCATGACAATCTGAACATATGAAAGACTGAAAAGTAATGTATCAGGCTACGACGTCAAATCACCAGTCAAATCTGTTTGTAAACCAAGGATTATTACTTGAGGACGAGGCTGCTTTGTCAAACAAAATGCCTGACCAACAAAATAGTTCTCCTTAGGGCTCCCGAGCCTGCTAGCCATTCCACATGCAAGTATATATCCACATTGAAGCAGCGTGATCCTGCACCTGGAGTCTTCTGAATTATGTTCAGTTTAGGAGTTGGTCTTCCATTATTTTTTTATTTGTAGCTGGTGTTCAGATTTTAATTTCCAAAATTTATTGCCAAGTAGGTATTACAGCATATCCCCCTCCATTGTTTGGCATTTCTTTGAACTAGCTTTAGCAGGCTACACAATTTATGTTACTACAGTGAAATTTGAAAAAGTTGAATTGTGATTAGTCAAAAAGTAAGATGAGGCTAGCCTCTGTTGAGCTTTTCCTCGTGATGTTAGAGTTACAGAATTTTCCTTGACAACACGAAATATATCTGACTGGGTTTTTTTTTTTTTCCTCAAAGCAGTTTTTGTCGTTTTAGGCCTCCCTTGATGGCTGGAGTGCTTTCCCATCTTGATGGCTTGGCTACAAGGATTGTCTTTATCCAGGAAACACATTTGAAAGTATCAGACCACTCCAATATACGCAGACGGTGAGTGTCTCAACTCTACCATCCATTGTTTGACCCTTTGTCGCCTACAGTCACAAAAATGAGATCGCGTCTGAGTGGTCCCCACAGCCTACCGTCACAAATATGTGATTTTGAAATATAATTAGACAATCTATGCTGACATAACAATTGGGTACTAAAATTCATCGCACGAATGTTGTCATTTTTGAATCACTGATTCTGTGGAGAGGAAGACCGGCACTCCGACAGTACATGCCTTCCAAAAGAAACAGGTTTGGCATCAAGCTTTTTGTCCTGTGTGATGTGCATACTGGGTATCTGCAAGACAGGTATTTTAACGGGTATTTTATGCAACATTCCTTTAATTTTGGCAAACGTCTATGCCCCAGTCAGGACGATGAACAGTTCTTTGTTAAATTTCTGTCTTCCTCACTATGGTTGGCTCTCTTTGTTCTTGAAATCCCCTATTCATTCAAACGACATCTTTAAACCCTCCCTACCTGATAAATCTTTTGAGGGTTGGCGCAGCATGGGCATCAGATCATTTGACAGTCTTTTTGCAGATGGCGATCTTTCATCGTTTGAACAACTGAGTGAAAAATTTGACCTGTCTAGGGGTACATTTTTTTTGGTACGTACAAGTCCAAGACTTCATGCTTAAGACGTTGCTGCAGTTCCCAGCCTCGCCTCTGCACAGTGCTTCTGACATTTTCCTGGAACCACCACTGTCATTTAAAGGTATAATGTCCATGATATACAGTAAGCTTTCAAAAGAAAGGTACTCCTCTCTCGTCACCATAAAAGACTGACTGAGAACAAGACCTAGGAGAGCATGTTTCAAAGAAATCTTGGAATTCCATATTACAACGTGTGCATAGCTACTCTGTTTGTGCAAAACATTGTCTCATGCAATGTAAGATCGTGCAACGTGTTCATTGGACAAAACAAAAATGATCAAGATATTTTTCTGAAGTCAATCCTGCATGTAACCGTTGTAAATTATCCTCGACCACCCACGTTCATGTATTTTGGTCATGCCCTCAACTTGCAGAATTTTGGTCTCTAACCTTTGAAACTATTTTGGGGTTCGTGAATAGACCCATATCTCCACACCCCTTGGTTGCCATCTTCTGTGTTTTTCCGGATGTATCCCCCCTATCGAGGGCAGAAAGCAGTTGTATTGCTTTTCTCACTTTGTTCGCAAGGCGTTTAATATTACTAAAGTGAAAGGATAATTATCCACCATCCTTTGGCAGTTAGGTTCAGGAGGGGCTCTATTTTCTTAAATTAGAGAAGATAAATAATTCTCTTAGGGGCTCCTCCAAAATGTTTTATAAACTGTGGAATCCCTTTCGAAAATACATAAAAGTAAATGTCAGACTGCCTGCTGCTCCTTAGTCGATTTGCCTAACTTCAGCTTTTTTAAAGGGTCAGTAATTTCAATTTTAATTTACTCCCATAATCATTTAACATCTATTACATCTATGTCACTTTTGCCTATCATCTGTGTTCCCTTTTTTGTTGTTGTTGTCTCTGTTTATCCTACATGTGAATATGTACTGAAATGTCATGTGTGGATATATTGTGATGAATATACTTTAAAAAATCCAAATAAACAAAAAAAGAATACAGTCATGTTGACTAAGTGCATCGGCTCTCTGGTGTGTCCACATTGTCCAGTCCTGCTCTAAATACAGGCATCTGCCTTCTGCTTTAAGTTTCAGTCAGGTAAATAACTGTGCATTTGTTGTTATTTCTGTCAGTTGAGCAGCAGTTAGTTCTTAGTGCCACTTGTATTACAAATTACTGACTCCAAGCAGCTAACAAGATAGTTGTTTTTCCATTAACCCAATATGCCAATGTTTGGCGAGTGTGAAATGATTAAATTATATTAAAACTCATCCAAATTGACAGATACATCTCTGAAGCCAGTACAGTTCTGAATAAAGGTGTATGGAGAGAAAAACTCTGAACCATTGCTTCTCGGAAAACGCTTTTGGATGAAAATGACCTATTTCTATTCATTCACGTTCAGTGATATTGGGGTGCTGTCCATTTTAAATACAATGGTGAGTACATTATACTCAGTTAATTCCTTTTTGTCTGATCTTATCCGTTCACTCTAAAGAGGAAGTCTAGAAAAGGAACAGTTTAATCTCTTATCCAGAAAAAATATGTAGGTCTGAATTTATAATGTGAGGACACAAAGACAGACATGTGCAAAAAATGATGTTTATTAAAATAATTTTTTAAAAATAAATAAATAATCATTTGAAAAAAAGTAATCTGAAGTATATATAATTAACACTTAAAAACTAAAGATAAAAAAAATAAATTAAAAACATTTTGTGCCACAAAAAAACCCACAGACAATATTTAGAATATTTCTGATACATATAATAAAATATTTTTAAAAATGTATATGCAGAGAAAGACTATATAAGAATGTAGTTGATACTCAAAATACCAATACATCATGTATATGGGAAAAAAAAACAACTAAGGTGAAGTAGTCATTGATGGTGTGATGTAAAGGAGGTAAAACACATAGAGAGGTGTTGAGATGGGGGTGTTTGGGAGCAATGAGGAGGGTAAAAAGGTCGTTGAAGGAAACGTGCTGATACAGGTGAGAGGGCTCGTCGGACGCAGGTCACAGGTCGTCCATTCAGTCCATCAGCAGCTGGACGTGGTGATCCAGAAGGGTGAACAGGCCTAAGAAAAGAGAGGCCAGACTGGCGTAAGCCCCCAGATCCAACGAAAACACCTCGTTCAATAAGGCCAGCATCTCCGCCTGAAGACCCATAAATACAGACAGATACAGAAATCAGCCCCAGAATACACGGGCTCAGATAAACTGGACATGCTTCCACACTAAAATTTCATCCACTAACACACGTATCAAAATCCGGTCCTGGATGGCCAGGGTCCTGTTGGTTCTTGTTTTTACATCTTAGTTACCTGTTGGTTTTCACCTTGAAAACAGGTGTGCACGCTCTTCAGCCAATCAGAGATGGAGTTTAGTTGGTCAACAAGAGAAACAGCAGGACCGTGGCCCTACAGGACTGGATTTTCACACCCTTGCACTAACAGATCCATAAACACTATACAGCTGTGTGACTGAGAAAGGTCAGGAGATGACCGTAGTGAAAGATCTCACCTGAATCATCAGCAGACACCTCTGTGCTGCCGGCTGCCACCCTCTGGGGGATGTGAGACTGCCAATCATCCTCATTAAGCAATCCAGGAATGCGCCTCGTCTCTGAGAGAAAGAGGACAGAAAACACACTTGTTTATGCATCTGTGCTCTTTGTTTACATTAGTTCAATCACAGTAGCTCACAAAGAACCAAAACAAGAACCTTTTACACATATATGCCGTCAAGCACACGCTTTATCATCCAAAAGCCCATAATATTACTCACAGGGGTCAGTGGAGGCCTCGCTCTTGCAAACACTCCAAAAAACACTAATTCGTACACGATGTCAATGAAGTTGAAATGGTGAATCTGAACCGGAGATAAAAAAGAAACATGAGAATGAAAAGCAAAGCCTCGGATAGTTGTCAAGAGCGATCAAAATGGCTGAAGAAGCTAAGTGACACATATAATATATGAGAAAATATAAATAGAGAAATGTCATCTGTCAATGGATAAAACTGTAAACGGGTAAAGCTGTGGGTAAAACTATATGATACTACATAGAATATTAACATACTCCAACTTCATCCAGCTCAGCCATTATACCCTCTCTATTGGGTGGATGTAGAGTAAAGGCCACAAGCTGATCATAGGCTTGCTGGAAAGCAGTCAGATCCTGAAAGACAGCAACAGACAGATATGATCCCATAACTCAAATGTTCTCTGTATTGGATCGTTAGGAGAATAATGGTCAGTGCGCTACCTGTCCATTCGGGGCGGCCAGTCGAGCGAGGAGGATCCTCCCTGCCACGATCACGTGATTGCGACATTCGGCGTTGCTCAAGAGAAGCTGAGGGCAGAGAGTGAATGGAGAATGGATGGACTGATAGAGAAAAGCAACCAAAGCAGACTCAGCCGCCGCGTTATGAACTGCTGAAATGATGGAAAACTCACAGTGAAAGCTGTACGGAGTCCAGTCAGTCTTGTAGGGAAGTCTGTGATCCTTTTCACAGTGATGTAGTGACTGTAAAAATGGGAGAAAGAGCTGTGAAACTCAGACAACACAGGTCAGCTCAGCTGTAATAACACTGTTCTCTAATGGATCTCCATTAAGACCAAAACACTCACCTCAAAGATGGCACCTCTCTGGCCTCAGGGGATACAACCCCCACATTTTCCTCCTACATACAGAGTATTTTATAGTTTAGGTCAATATTTGTCACAATAACACGTTTTTAAACACAGTTAGACATTTGCAACACCTATATAACTATACAAACTATCACAGCTTCAACTTCGAAATGTAGTATGATATGCTCTGAGCTGGTATATAGCTGCTGGTTGTAGTGTGCACTGCAGTGTTTTAACGTGTAACTGTTGTGTGTTGTGTGAGTGCAGTGCGTCAGAGCGTAAATACTGTGTCAGCAGTGTGTGGTGCAGTGTTTCAGTGAAGGCCAGTGACTGTCGTGTGTGTTACCTCATCTGTGCTCTGATTTGGTTGAGGAGTAGCAGCAGGCTGATTTGGCTGAGGAGGACTTGTAGACTGACTTGACTGAGGAGCAGTGGTGGACTGGTTTGGTTGAGGACGAGCTCCAGACGAATTTGGCTGAGGAGGAGCGGTAGACTGTGGTGACTGCCTTGCCATGGCAGTGTAGACAGTGCTGGTCTCACTGGTTTCTGTCCGGCAGAAATCTCCATTCCGCCCAATGGTGATTCCTTGGTAAGTCACCGAGCTCTTCTTTTCCTGATCAAAACAGAAAACACCGCGTTTTAATTGCTATGGAATATTTTGGATTTGAACTAATGACATGGATCTCCGTCAGTGCCAGTGTACTGGATCAACATTTACCATAAAACCGTCAAACACAGTGCTGACCGTCAAGTCCGTCTGAAGGTATGAGGTCATTTTCACAACCTCACTTCCGGTGCGCTGAACATAGAGACCGCATAGGAAATGGAGACAAAATAGAGAAAAACAAAGCATAAGAGAGAGAGTCTGAAAAGAGATTGTGTCAGTTTTAGTGCAGAACCAGGACAACCTGTGTGGGCTGAGACAGTACCTTGATAAAGGCTTCCGCACGCACAGTGGCGTAGCGCTGAGGAGGAGCCTACAACATAAATAAACAGGAGACATCAGACACATGTCTTAAGAAAAGGAACATCAAAGCCAAATAGGAAAATTTAAAATATGTCAAAATAGGGCCACGTTCTACTTTCACATAACTACCTCTGGGCTCAGGGTGTAAAAATTGTTGGTGAGAACCAACCACATCTTTGTCTCCAAGCCTCTGACCTTTGTGACAGACTCCAGAGTCACCTCCACTTCCTGTAGAAAGCATGTGCAAGACAATGTTTTTCAGCTACTGCTACATTTGCAAGGGACTACACACACAAAGATATAGCCTATGTAAAACCCATAACAAACTTTACATACCCTCAAATCTTCACGAAATTTCCTGGTGAACACAAAACGCACCAGGCTGGAGGTTCTCATCACACTCTGGGAGTAAGGCTGTGAGGAGTAAAACCAACACAGAAGCTTTTGAACATCACTATAAATCTTCACCAGCAAGATATGACTACTGAAAACAGCCTTAAGAATGCATTCATGAAGGTTACTCAAAACCAATCAGTCTTCCTATTGCCTCACTGATGGATGCACCATCTCTTTAATTCACACAGGTATGAGGAAGAATACGCAGAACCTCACCCGAATCAAGTCCAGTGCAGCGCAGCCTCGTGGGTTGAGTGTAGTGGGCACGTCCTCATCCTGTCCATTGAGATCCACCTACAAAAACGGAAGATTCCATTTTAGACCAAAAACCGCAGAGAACGCACCTGCGTGGAATTTTCTCATCCCAGAGACCTGGTGTAAAACAGAAGCATTAAAATGTTACCGGCTCCACCAGTATACTCCCTCTGGTAATGGAATCGCTGAAGTCAAGGGGTGTGGATAGTTCCAACGTCCGTCTCGAGAGCCAAATTTCTATCAAATGAAAGGTAAGAAATGAGCGAGGTCAGTAACGTTTCATTCCACGAAAGCAAGGCTGAGAAACGAGAGGGATGCCACGTCCCGTTAGAGAAGCCATTTTCAAAAGCAGTTCAAATTAAACAGAGTAAATGAGAAATTACTAAGTTTGGCCCACGTGTATTGTTGTGGTTTCGAAATGCCGTGGGATCACGCTATATGCACGTGCAAGAACGTGGCAACAGTTGCCACAAGAATGGAAACGAGTCAGTGGAAGAGACGTGCCACGTCACTATGGTAACGTGTCAACTAAACTAGCTAGCTAACTGGCTAGCTAACTTGCGAAATAAACAAATAACTGAATGAATAAATAAAGAAATCAATAATTACTTTAATCAACAAATATAGCGAAATGTTGCTGTATGACCAATTATGTCTTTTTGAATGTCAGAAAGCATTTTAATCCGATCTGTTCACTGACCTTCACGGTCGGTCTGGCACGAAGTCTCCGTTGTTTTAGCAGTCCTGGTCCGCTCTTCGTGGTCCCGCCACCTACAAAACAAATAAAAAGCCCCGACAGTCGCGGCAGCCGCACTCGCAGTACATACCACTGGTCGTTGCTTCAACTGGGCGAGGTGCCTGGTGATCCCTGAAAATGTAACTTGCATTTTCACAGATTAATTGAATTCAATTAAACAGCTTACAAGTTAAGAGCAAATCCCTAACTTTAGCTAAATCAAATAATACTAAAAAAGCTAGTTAGTAGCCTATTAACCAACTAGGCTACCTAGTCAGCTAATCTAATTTAACTGATTGTATGAAATTATAGTTAGTTTCTCGGTTAATCCGTCAATTTGTAACAAAAGCTTGGAAAGGATATAAAACTATTATAATCGTAATAATATTTAAATGAATTCGTCAGACTGAGAAGTAGCTCAAGCGCAGGAGAAAGGCCACAGCAGTGCGTTCGTTTTTGGGTCGGTTCACGACTGACGCACTTCTAGCTGTTTCCCAGTTTTTAGAATTCTTTCGAATCTTCGGGTTGTTCTAAATCTTGCATCACAACAATCAGCGATTTTATTCAAATGTGTTTGTGGAGGCTCATTTTATGGTTGCTGTGCTAATGACTGATCCAGTTCATGGCTCCCTGAAGAAAACATGCTCAAATCCAAAAACCTTTATGCGTTTAATTGAAAACGCCTCTGACTTAAAGACCACGTGCTTTTCGTATGTTTGATTGACTTTGTCACAGGGCAGTCTGTGCAATCTGACAGCAGGACTTGAGCTCAGGGTGAGATGTGTATGGACCTTTCAGCACACACTCCTTTGCCCTTCACTAACTATCCGTCAGCAGCATGTAACAGGAAAAACAATGCACATATTGCAATGGATCTTCAGATGATGAGAAGGTTAGATAATGTAGATAATGCCTTATCTGATACAATAAATATCAAGCAAAATTGATAAACAGCATTAAAAAATGATGGCCAGTTACCCCATAGATGAATGATGATAGTATGAATATTAGTGCAGTTTTAGATATGACTGATTGTTTATCAGATGATGGGTTTGTTATGTTTATTGACTTTTATAAAGTATTTGATACAGTTAACCATAGATTTGTGTTCAAGGCTATTCAGTCCACTGGTTTGGAGAATTCCTTTCAAAAAGACTCAAATACCCTAAAGTATGGGTGAAATAGTTTAATTAAATTGACAAATGGTATAATCAGATGGGAATAGATCATGGAATACAGCAGAAAGTCATTATCTCCTTTTACTATCTTTATTTTGACGGAACTCAAATTGTGTCCCTACACATAAAAAGGACAAATTCAAGGCTTAAGTACTTTAGTAAGGCACTTGACACTTTGTCAACTCACAATTTTTCATTAAAATGGTACAGAAATTTGAAAACCAGTCAACTGTATAGAAGAATTTTCATTTGTATGTGGTCTTAAAATGAGTATAAACAAATCAGGGTTGTTTCCACTTAAGGAGATGGGATTAAACAGAACTAAATGGCAGCTCATTTAAAAACACAATTACATACCAAGAAGTGAAAAAAAAATAACAGGGTTCGATTATCAAAAGCTAACAGTTTATCAAGATGGGTTTGTGCATAATTATTACTTGACATGTCCCATAATGTACAGAAGGATTTAAATCAAAAGTTTCAGTGTCACATGGAGGAATAAAACTCACTACCCAAAGACAGATTTCATGGAAAGAAAAAAAAAAAGAAATGGCTGTCCAGAGGTATGGCTTTTCGAAACATTAGTTAATTGGATTATTAAATGTATTAAAAGAAAAGATAATATGTGGAATACATTTCCAAAATATCTCTTCTTGCTAGTAAACTGTCCACCTCCTCTCCCCCTCTGTCTGATAATCCCTCTGATATCGTTAATTATTACAACGACATACTCTCCTCCTTTCTTGATCAGATGGCTCCTGTTAAAACCAAAACCATTTCATTCACACACTCATCTCCCTGGTACACTCCTGAACTCCACCAAATGAAAACCCGCAAGCGCCAACTCGAGAGACTCTACAAGAAAACTGGCCTCACAGTGCATCTTCAGGCTTATTCAGACTACCTCCAACAATACAAAGAAGCTCTCACCACGGCTCGGTCCACCTATTACTCAGACCTCATACACTCTGGCTCCAACAACCCCAAGGCTCTCTTCTCCACGATAAACAATCTTCTCAAGCCCACTGACAACACTCTCAAAACCTTTACTGTCAATAAGTGTAACTCTTTCCTTTCATTTTTCTAAACTAAAATTGATACCATTTACAATAATCTGACCACCTCCCCTGCCCTCCTCAGCTCCCAAAGTGCGTCTCTCCAATTCCCCACTCAGCCCCTGTCTCAGTTCTCCTCCGTTTCCCCAATGGAATTGGCTAACATCATGGCGGGAATGAAAAGCTCCAACTGCATTCTGGATCCCATCCCACCCATCTTCATCAAGGAGTGTCTCCCGGTTCTCTCCTCACTCATCACATTGATCATAAACTCCTCCCTCAGTTCTGGTTCAGTCCCCCAAACGCTCAAACTGGCTGCTGTCACCCCCATTCTCAAAAAACCTGGACTCAACCCTGACATCATGCGCAATTTCCGTCCCATCTCCAATCTCCCCTTTCTCTCAAAAATACTGGAACGTGTTGTCGCCTCCCAAATCATAGCCCACCTCAGCTCAAACGACTTATTCGAACCATTTCAATCTGGTTTCCGTTCACAGTACAGCACAGAATCGGCTCTGCTCAAAGTCACCAATGACCTACTCCTCTCCTCAGACTCAGCCACCTCAGCATTCTCATCCTCCTCGACCTCACCGCTGCTTTTGACACCATCAACCACACCATTGTTCTGTCCCGTTTGGAATCCCATGTTAACATCACTGGCACTGCCCTCTCCTGGTTAAAGTCATATCTCACAAATAGACAACAGTTCATCAATATTAACAACTGCACCTCCTCCGTAGCCCCTCTGTCCCAAGGCGTCCCCCAGGGTTCAGTGCTTGGTCCTCTCCTATTCATCCTCTACATGCTCCCCCTTGGCAACATCATCCATCAGCACAGTCTCCACTTCCACTGCTATGCTGATGATGTCCAGCTCTACATTTCTACCAAATCCATCACCACTGCAACTTACTCTAATCTGACCAACTGTATCACTGAGGTTAAATCCTGGATGCAAGCCAATTTCCTCATGCTAAACTGGGAAAAATCTGATATGATCATCATTGGTCCCAAATCCCTCACAAAAAATGCTCACAATGTCTGCCTCACCATCAGTAACTCCACATTGTCTCCCTCCCCACAGACCCACAATCTTGGAGTCATTTTTGACAGCAACCTCTCTTTTGAACACCATGTTAACCACATCACCAGAACTGCTTTCTTCCACCTAAAGAACATAGCACGTCTCCGTTCATCACTCTCCTTTTCTGCTGCAGAAACTCTGATACATGCTTTCATTACATCCAGGATTGACTACTGCAACAGCATTCTTCACGGCTCATCAACCAAAGTCCTAAATAGACTTCAATACATCCAGAACTCTGCTGCTCACCTGCTCACTCTCCCCCGTTCCCGTGATCACATCACCCCGGTCCTTCAGAAACTCCACTGGCTTCCTGTCCCTCAACGGATCCAATTCAATGTTCTCCTTTTCACCTTCAAATCCCTCCATAACCAGGCCCCCTCCTATCTCACCGACCTGCTCCATCCCCACGCTCCTTCCCGAAGCCTCCGTTCCTCTGATGCGAAACTCCTGTCAGTACCATGCAGGACCAAGCACCGGACCTGGGGTGATAGAGCCTTCTCCACTGCTGCCCCCTCCCTCTGGAACTCCCTTCCCCAACACATCCGAGACTGCACTGAACTGTCGTTATTCAAATCCCTCCTTAAAGCCCACCTCTTTCGAACTGCTTTTAATCTATGATTAACACTGCGTTATTATACCCTTTTATTGCATCGATTTTACGACTTTTTAGTCAAGTGCCTCTGACACTTCTTTCTTATTTTATTGTTTCTTATGTTCTCTTATTATTTTTCTTATGATTATGATTCTTTTACTGATTATTTTATGCTTGTCAAGCGACTTTGAGTATCATGAACAGTGCTCTACAAATAAAATGTATTATTATTATTATTATTATTATCTGTTTCATTTGGTGTAGAATTTCTGCTGAGATGCATTTTTTTTTGTAAAGATAAATTAGTCATGAATTAGGTACTAAATCATTGAGGCCCCAGAAAAAAGGTCTGCTAGCCTGGATACTGACTTGTAAACATGGCTTCTCCTCTAACAAATGTTATAAGATCAAAACTTTCAATCCAGCAGGTACAGGGAAGGGTAGTATGTCTTTTGTAAAATCATTTGACACCCTGCCCCTGTTCTCTTATTTTACATTTTAGTAACTGTCTGACCCGTAATTTGAATATTTAGTTGTGTAAGAGCCAGATATTGTTATTGTTATTTGTTCATAGTGTTTTTGTTTTGAATTATGCCATTTTTGTTGTGCTGCCTGATGCATGTGGTTGTGGGGGTAAATTGTGGAGTCGGGATTGGTGTAGATTCTGATTGGTTCATGGTGGATCCCCTGGTGCGCATGTGTGGAATTGGATTGGTAAGAAAGTAGGGACACGGCTGCAGGGTATATGTTTCTTGGACACGTGCGTGCATGGTGGCAAACAGCCTTTTGACCGCTATCTGTAAAATTGTTATCCTGAAATGTAAATATGATCACAGTTGCAACAACCTTAAAGGAAGACTGATGTAACTGCTGGACACGACTCTGATTGTTTGATGAACCTGAAAATAAACGACGTCGACATTCACCTGGACGTGGTCGTGAGTAGCCAAAGCTCTGGTGAATGATAAAAGTTACAAGTGGATACGGATGCAAGTTGAAATGACCCTTTGTGCCCACGTGAACGAAGTGGCTTAATTATGACAAATGCAGGACCGAAATTTTACCACTATACGTTGAAATACTATTTTCATTTTCTTTGATTTATTTAGCATGAGCAGTTCCTTTGTCAGTCGCTAATTTCTGTGTGTGTGTGTGTGTGTGTGTGTGTGTGTACAGGTCTGATGTGAAGACTGGAGATGGGAGAGGCTTTATTTGTCAGACCAGTGATGCAGGCCTGAGATGATGTCTAACTAGGGCTCAATGCTTTTGTCTGTGTGGCATGCAGTGTGAGTTATATCAGCAGAAGAATCCTGAATTTAGTTTTTCTTAATGTTTTACTCTCCAGTTGCATATTCTGTCTTGCATTGCTTTCACTCTTCAAATTATTCTGTATCAGAAGAAACTTAACAAAGCAAACGGTCACATGTTCAAACACAATTCTATCTATTACACAACCCTGATACCTACACCTTGCTTTAGTCTTTTATTCTGTGCGCGTGTGTGCATGCGTGTGTGCATGTGTTTGTGTTGTGTGTTTTATTCATACTGGGATTGTGCTGTTTTAAAGATTTGTGTCAAAAGACAAACAAGTGACACTGCTATTGTGCCTTATCATAAATGTACATCACCCTTCAGCGTTTGGCCATTTCATGTGAAATTATGAACATTACATTTACATAACATTACTTATATAAGTTTATTTGCCAAGATGCTTTTCAGAAAGGCTGGATGGTGTTAAACTCCCTGTGGAATTGCATTTTTAGCCACACGTTACTTTTAAGAAAATAAAGAAAAGTAATCTCATGAGTTTTTGGAACTGCCCCCGTACTGAGAGTGTATGAGATTCTGAATATTTACTAATCATAGGCAGACTAGTTGTCTTTCCATTAACCCAATGTGCCAATGTTTGACGAGTGTGAAATGATTAAATGGATGATTAAAACTCATCCAAATCGACAGATACATCTCTGAAGCCAGTACAGTTCTGACTAAAGGTGTATGGAGAGAAAAACTCTGAACCATTGCTTCTCGGAAAACGCTTTTGGGTGAAAATGACCTATTTCTATTCATTCACATTCAGTGTTATTGTGGTTCTGTCCATTTTAAATACAATGGTGAGTACATTATACTCAGTTAACTCCTTTTTGTCTTATCGCTTCACTCTAAAGAGGAAGTCTAGAAAAGGAATGTCAGACAGTTTAATCTCTTATCCAGGAAAAAATATGTAGGTCTGAAGATATAAAGACACACAAACAGAAATGTGCAAAAAATGATGTTTATTAAAACAGTTTTGTATAAATAAATAAATAATCATTTGAAAAAAAGTAATCTGAAGTCTATGTAATTAACAGTTAAAAACTAAAGATAAAAAAAAAATAAAAAAAAATTTGTTCTACAAAAAAACCCAAAAACAATATATAGAATATTTCTCATACATATAATAAAATATTTTTTAAATATTATATAAGTATATTAGAAGTATATGCAAAGAAAGACTATATAAGAATGGAGTTAATACTCAAAATACCAATACATCATGTATATGGGAAAAAAAACAACTAAGGTGAAGTAGTCATTGATGGTGTGATGTAAAGGAGGTCAAACACATAGAGAGATGTTGAGATGGGGGTGTTTGGGAGCAATGAGGAGGGTACAAGGTTGTTGAAGGAGACGTGCTGATATAGGTGAGAGGGCTCGTCGGGCGCAGGTCACAGGTCGTCCATTCAGTCCATCAGCAGCTGGACGTGGTGATCCAGAAGGGTGAACAGGCCTAAGAACAGAGAGGCCGGACTGGCGTAAGCCCCCAGATCCAACGAAAACACCTCGTTCAATAAGGCCAGCATCTCCGCCTGAAGACACATAAATACAGAGAGATACAGAAGTCAGCCCCAGAATACATGGGCTCAGATAATCTGGACATGCTTCCACACTACCCTTGCACTAACAGATCCATAGACACTATACAGCTGTGTGACTGAGAAAGGTCAGGAGATGACCGTAGTGAAAGTTCTCACCTGAATCATCAGCAGACACCTCTGTGCTGCCGGCTGCCACCCTCTGGGGGATGTGAGACTGCCAATCATCCTCATTAAGCAATACAGGAATCCGCCTCGTCTCTGAGAGAAAGAGGACAGAAAACACACTTGTTTATGCATCTGTGCACTTCGTTTACATTAGTTCAATCACAGTAGCTCACAAAGAACCAAAACAAGAACCTTTTACACATATATGCCATCAAGCACACGCTTTATCATCCAAAAGCCCATAATATTACTCACAGGGGTCAGTGGAGGCCTCGCTCTTGCAAACACTCCAAAAAACACTAATTCGTACACGATGTCAATGAAGTTGAAATGGTGAATCTGAACCGGAGATAAAAAAGAAACATGAGAATGAAAAGCAAAGCCTCGGATAGTTGTCAAGAGCGATCAAAATGGCTGAAGAAGCTAAGTGCTACATATAATATATGAGAAAATATAAATAGAGAAGTGTCATATGTCAATGGATAAAACTGTAAACGGGTAAAGCTGTGGGTAAAACTATATGATACTACATAGAATATTAACATACTCCAACTTCATCCAGCTCAGCCATTATACCCTCTCTATTGGGTGGATGTAGAGTAAAGGCCACAAGCTGATCATAGGCTTGCTGGAAAGCAGTCAGATCCTGAAAGACAGCAACAGACAGATATGATCCCATAACTCAAATGTTCTCTGTATTGGATCGTTAGGAGAATAAAGGTCAGTGCGCTACCTGTCCATTCAGGGCGGCCAGTCGAGCGAGGAGGATCCTTCCTGCCACGATCACGTGATTGCGACATTCGGCGTTGCTCAAGAGAAGCTGAGGGCAGAGAGTGAATGGAGAATGGATGGACTGATAGAGAAAAGCAACCAAAGCAGACTCAGCCGCCGCGTTATGAACTGCTGAAATGATGGAAAACTCACAGTGAAAGCTGTACGGAGTCCAGTCAGTCTTGTAGGGAAGTCTGTGATCCTTTTCACAGTGATGTAGTGACTGTAAAAATGGGAGAAAGAGCTGTGAAACTCAGACAACACAGGTCAGCTCAGCTGTAATAACACTGTTCTCTAATGGATCTCCATTAAGACCAAAACACTCACCTCAAAGACGGCACCTCTCTGGCCTCAGGGGATACAACCCCCACATTTTCCTCCTACATACAGAGTATTTTATAGTTTAGGTCAATATTTGTCACAATAACACGTTTTTAAACACAGTTAGACATTTGCAACACCTATATAACTATACAAACTATCACAGCTTCAACTTCGAAATGTAGTATGATATGCTCTGAGCTGGTATATAGCTGCTGGTTGTAGTGTGCACTGCAGTGTTTTAACGTGTAACTGTTGTGTGTTGTGTGAGTGCAGTGCGTCAGAGCATAAATACTGTGTCAGCAGTGTGTGGTGCAGTGTTTCAGTGAAGGCCAGTGACTGTCGTGTGTGTTACCTCATCTGTGCTCTGATTTGGTTGAGGAGTAGCAGCAGGCTGATTTGGCTGAGGAGGACTTGTAGACTGACTTGACTGAGGAGCAGTGGTGGACTGGTTTGGTTGAGGACGAGCTCCAGACGAATTTGGCTGAGGAGGAGCGGTAGACTGTGGTGACTGCGTTGCCATGGCAGTGTAGACAGTGCTGGTCTCACTGGATTCTGTCCGGCAGAAATCTCCATTCCGCCCAATGGTGATTCCTTGGTAAGTCACCGAGCTCTTCTTTTCCTGATCAAAACAGAAAACACCGCGTTTTAATTGCTATGGAATATTTTGGATTTGAACTAATGACATGGATCTCCGTCAGTGCCAGTGTACTGGATCAACATTTACCATAAAACCGTCAAACACAGTGCTGACCGTCAAGTCCGTCTGAAGGTATGAGGTCATTTTCACAACCTCACTTCCGGTGCGCTGAACATAGAGACCGCATAGGAAATGGAAACAAAACAGAGAAAAACAAAGCATAAGAGAGAGAGTCTGAAAAGAGATTGTGTCAGTTTTAGTGCAGAACCAGGACAACCTGTGTGGGCTGAGACAGTACCTTGATAAAGGCTTCCGCACGCACAGTGGCGTAGCGCTGAGGAGGAGCCTACAACATAAATAAACAGGAGACATCAGACACATGTCTTAAGAAAAGGAACATCAAAGCCAAAAAGGAAAATTTAAAATATGTCAAAATAGGGCCACGTTCTACTTTCACATAACTACCTCTGGGCTCAGGGTGTAAAAATTGTTGGTGAGAACCAACCACATCTTTGTCTCCAAGCCTCTGACCTTTGTGACAGACTCCAGAGTCACCTCCACTTCCTGTAGAAAGCATGTGCAAGACAATGTTTTTCAGCTACTGCTACATTTGCAAGGGACTACACACACAAAGATATAGCCTATGTAAAACCCATAACAAACTTTACATACCCTCAAATCTTCACGAAATTTCCTGGTGAACACAAAACGCACCAGGCTGGAGGTTCTCATCACACTCTGGGAGTAAGGCTGTGAGGAGTAAAACCAACACAGAAGCTTTTGAACATCACTATAAATCTTCACCAGCAAGATGTGACTACTGAAAACAGCCTTAAGAATGCATTCATGAAGGTTACTCAAAACCAATCAGTCTTCCGATTGCCTCACCGATGGATGCACCATCTCTTTAATTCACACAGGTATGAGGAAGAATACGCAGAACCTCACCCGAATCAAGTCCAGTGCAACGCAGCCTCGTGGGTTGAGTGTAGTGGGCACGTCCTCATCCTGTCCATTGAGATCAACCTGCAAAAACGGAAGATTTCATTTTAGACCAAAAACCGCCAAGAACGCACCTGCGTGGAATTTTCTCATCCCAGAGACCTAGTGTAAAACAGAAGCATTAAAATGTTACCGGCTCCACCAGTATACTCCCTCTGGTAATGGAATCGCTGAAGTCAAGGGGTGTGGATAGTTCCAACGTCCGTCTCGAGAGCCAAATTTCTATCAAATGAAAGGTAAGAAATGAGCGAGGTCAGCAACATTTCATTCCACGAAAGCAAGGCTGAGAAACGAGAGGGATGCCACGTCCCGTTAGAGAAGCCATTTTCAAAAGCAGTTCAAATTAAACAGAGTAAATGAGAAATTACTAAGTTTGGCCCACGTGTATTGTTGTGGTTTCGAAATGCCGTGGGATCACGCTATATGCACGTGCAAGAACGTGGCAACAGTTGCCACAAGAATGGAAACGAGTCAGTGGAAGAGACGTGCCGCGTCACTATGGTAACGTGTCAACTAAACTAGCTAGCTAACTGGCTAGCTAACTTGCGAAATAAACAAATAACTGAATGAATAAATAAAGAAATAAATAATTATTTTAATCGATAAATATAGCGAAATGTTGCTGTGCCACCAATTATGTCTTTCTGAATGTCAGAAAGCATTTTAATCTGTTCACTGACCTTCACAGTCGGTCTGGCACGAAGTCTCCGTCGTTTTAGCAGTCCTGGTCCGTTCTCCGTGGTCCCGCCACCTACAAAACAAATAAAAAGCCCCGACAGTCGCGGCAGCCGCACTCACGGTACATACCACTGGTCGTTGCCTCAGCTGAGCGAAGTGCCCGGTGATCCCTGAAAATGTAACTTGCATTTTGACAGATTAAATGATTTCAATAAAACAGGTTACAAGTTAAGAGCAAATCCCTAACTTTAGCTAAATCAAAAAATCAAATAATACTAAAAAAACTAGTTAGTAGCCTATTAACCAACTAGGCTACCTAGTCAGCTAATCTAACTTAACTGATTGTATGATATTATATTTAGATTCTTGATTAATCCGTCAATTTATAACAAAAGCTTGGAAAGGAGAAAAAACGATTATAATCGTAATAATATTTAAATGAATTTGCCAGACTGAGAAGTAGCTCAGAAGCGCAGGAGAAAGGCCACAGCAGTGCGTTCGTTTTTGGGTCGGTTCACGACTGACGCACTTCTAGCTGTTTTCCAGTTTTTAGAATTCTTTCGAATCTTCGGGTTGTTCTAAATCTTGCATCACAACAATCAGCGATTTTATTCAAATGTGTTTGTGGAGGCTCATTTTATGGTTGCTGTGCTAATGACTGATCCATTTCATGGCTCCCTGAAGAAAAGATGCTCAAATCCAAAAACTTTAATGCGTTTAATTGAAAACACCTCTGACTTAAAGACCACGTGCTTTTCGTATGTCTCATTGACTTTGTCACAAGGCAGTCTGTGCAATCTGACAGCAAGACCTGAGCTCAGGGTGAGGTGTGTGGACCTTTCAGCACATACTCCTTTGTCCTTCACTATCTGTCAGCAGCTTGTAACAGGAAAAACACAGGGACCCACAATGTGCAAAACAATGCGGTACACCAAATATTGCAATGGATCTTCCAATGATGAGGAGTAAAGATAATGCCTTTGAGATGAACTAAAATGCTCCTAGATATGTGTGCCACGCAGTGGTGGAGGAAGTACTTAAGTACTGTACTTAAGTAAAAGTACAAATAAACAGACAAAAATGTACTTTAGTAAAAGTACCACATTAACCTTTTTACTTGAGTAAAAGTAAGTAAGTACCTGCTTTTAATTATACTTAAAGTATTGAAAGTAAAAGTACTTGCTGAATGTATTCCCTAATGCAATGGTCTACAATATCATTAAGTGTGCCTACTGTATGTATATTTTGTTTAATACATCAATAGTATGGGCTGTGCCATTTTAATTAACAATGCTGCAGATGATGCTACTGATAACACTGGCAAACAATCTCTTATCAATTATTTGAAAGGTTATTGTTTTTATTGTGTTTACCCTCTGTGACACAGTTCACACACAGAATTGGACTTACGATTCTGTGAATCAGAATTTCAGGGGTGACCTGCAGAGTTAAATGCCATTAAGCAAAATAAGAAAGAGGACTGATCATACCTTTGAAAGTTTTTATTTAACTGTAAATAAAACCAAACACAATATAACACAATGCAAAACCACTGTGTTATACTGACTGCAGTAAACACATTAAAGTCAAAGTTGTCTGCCTGAAAAAAGGGGCATTAAACACACCTAACAAAGGAATAGGCACTGATCCTAACACAGGATTTCAGCATATTATCTATTACAAAATTTATACTTTTGCCAGACTGTTCTTACAGGAGACGGAAATTTGGTTTGGCTCAATATAAGCATGCCAAGTAGGGTTGACAGTCTGACTTTTAAATTCCATTTTAGTGTAATTAAGACAAAGGTATCTTTAAAGTAATTACTACGATGTTAATCCTGTCATTCTATAATACTAACTAATTTTAAACCTTAACTCTGAAGGAGCACAGGGCCAAAGAGCCCCTAGCCACACAAGCAACATAACCACCGCTGTTCCCGGGATCTAGCATCCAAGCAAACACCCAGGACCAAGACTACATTGCGTTAGCAACATGCATGTGTTACTTGCCGGTTAACCCTCGATTATAAAAATTTAATCGTGTTTACTTGTTGCTAGTGGTGCATTTGAACAAGAGGCTAGCTAAGGTTACATAAGACTTCACTAACCTAAATTAATTTAACATGCAAAAGTCAGGTAGCATTAAGCAACCTAATTTACCTCAATATGTTTCTTTAAATTTGACGGCAAATTTTTGAAAGCTAGTATCTCGTGTTTTCGAGGGAGACAAAGATGGCACCGGAATCTCCATGAATCATTTTTAGAACCGGTTATCTCAAACAACTCTTTTAAATAAGGCTATGGGTGGCGCATGTCTAATGGCTGAAACTCCGTGGTGGCCTCTCTCGAATCCATTTTGGGTGTTTTATCACCGGTTAGTGCTGCTGCTGATGCGGGCGCGCCCCGCTCTTGTTGAAGGAGGGTCTAGCATTACCTGCCGGCTTTGATTGGTTCAGTGGACCAATTCCCCTCTCGCCATTGATCACTTTAAAACTAACAAACAAACAAAAAAACGCAATGTGACTGTAACGTGTAGCGCAACGCATTGTAGAAATGTAGTGGAGTAGAAAGTATAGATACTTGCTGTAAAATGTACTGGAGTAAAAGTCAAAAGTACCCACAACTAAATCTACTTAAGTAAAGTACAGATACATGAAAACTGTACTTAAGTACAGTAACGAAGTACTTGTACTTCGTTACATTCCACCACTGGTGCCACGTGACAACAGGATGGCTGTTTGGAACCAAACATTCGTGCATTTGTGACGTAAATTTACTTCTTAAATATTTAAAGATAGACTCGGAGGGTAGCTGCAGAAATATGGACAAAACTATTGATTCTTCTCAATTTACTAATGTGAAAATCTATGCCACCAGCAACAACTAGCAGAACAATATATTCTTTTCAATAATTAAAAGTAAATTTAAATTTAAATTTTCATTAATCATAATTTCAAAGTTCCATTCCCAGAAGTCATGTGGCGTGATGATTTTAATACAGTAATGAGTGAGTCAATAGACATATGACCTATCTACCTTACGATAACAGCTGGATAAGATACATGAAAATAGCTGGAAAAAGGTGAGAAAAAGGAAAACAGACTTAGACGTCAGTATGTTATGTGGCAGGGATATTAGTAGTGGAGAAACAAAAGAAGGTGTTACATGCTGTAAAGATGATGGACTATTTAGTGAGTTCTGTTAAAGTGTGTACTTGACTCCCTTTGTTCTGGCTGTGTTCAAAGAAACCCTAGAAAATGAAGAAATGTCTGCAATGCTCAGGTAGGGTCTCAATACCATAAATACCAAGCAAATTGATAAACAGCATAAAAAAAAAAGATGGCCAGTTACCCCATAGATTAAAGATGTTAATAAGAATATTAGAGCAATTTTAGATATGACTGATTGTTTACCAAATGATGGGTTTGTTATGTTTATTGACTTTTACAAAGTCAACCATAGATATGTGTTCAAGGCTATTCAGTCCACTGGTTTAGAGAATTCCTTCCAAAAAGACTCAGATACCCTACAGAATGGGTGTAATAGTTTATGGGTGTAATTTTTCATTAAAATGGTACAGAAATTTGAAAACCAGTCAGTTGTTTTGAAGAATTTTCATTTGTATGTGGTCTTAAAATGAACATAAACAAATCAGTGTTGTTTCCACTTAAGGAGATGGGATTAAACATAACTAAATGGTAGCTCATTTAAAAACACAATTACATACCAAGAATGACAAAAATAAAGATGAAGATGAAACAGTATGCTCAATGTTAATCTGATACTTGGTAATGGTAAAAGAGACTGAATACGTGCTTATATAGGGATCTAACATTGAATAACAGGATTCGATTATCAAAAGCTGACAGTTTATCAAGATGGGTTTGTGCATATTTATTACTTGACATGTCCCATAATGTACAGGAGAAATTAAATCAAAAGTTTATCAGTGTCACATGGGGAAATAAAACTCACTACCCAAAGACAGATTTCATGGAAAGAAAAAAAAAAGAAATGGCTGTCCAGAGGTATGGCTTTTTGAAACATTAGTTAATTGGATTATTAAATGTATTAAAAGAAACAATAATATGTGGAATACATTTCCAAAATATCTGTTTAATTTGGTGTAGAATTTATTCTGAGATGCATTTTTTGTAAAGATAAATTAGTTATAAATTAGTTACTAAATCATTGAGGCCCCAGAAAGAAAAAAAAAAGTCTGCTAGCCTGGATACTAGCTTGTGAACATGACTTTTCCTCTAACAAATTTTACAAGATCAAAATTTTAAATCCAACAGGTACAGGGAAGGGTAGTATTTCTTTTGTGAAATCATTTGACACTATGCCCCTGTTCTCTTATTTTACATTTTAGTAACTGTCTGACCTGTAATTTGAGTATTGAGTTGAAATACTATTTTCATTTTCTTTGATTTATTTAGCATGAGCAGTTCCTTTGTCAGTAGCTAATTTCTCTGTGTGTGTGTGTGTGTGTACAGGTCTCATGTGAAGACTGGAGATGGGAGAGGCCTTATCTGCCAGACCAGTGATGCAGGCCTGAGATGATGTCTGATTTGGGCTCAATGCTTTTGTCTGTGTGGTATGCAGTGTGAGTTATATCAGCAGAAGAATCCTGAATTTAGTTTTTCTTAATGTTTTACTCTCCAGTTGCATATTCTGTCTTGCATTGCTTTCACTCTTCAAATTATTCTGTATCAGAAAAAACTCAACAAAGCAAACGGTCACATATTCAAACACAATTCTATCTATAACACAACCCTGATACCTACCCCTTGTTTTAGTCTTATATTCTTGCATGTGTTTGTGTTTGTGTGTGTGTGTTTAATCATACTGGGATTCTGCTGTTTTAAAGATTTGTGTCAAAAGACAAACAAGTTTCAAGTTTTAAGTTTCAAGTTTATTTAGAGCGCAATATCACTGTTTACAGTCTCAAAGGGCTTTACAGGCCACAACAGCCAAAATCAAAACAGGATGGCACCCCCTGGCTTAATCCTCATGGCGGGCAAGAAAAAACTCCCCAAAAATCCAAAACGGAAATGGGAAAATGGGAGAAATCTTGAGAAGGACCACAGAGAGAGGAGACTCCTCCTTGGCCAGACAGGTGTGCAATAGGTGCTGACCACGTGGGCAGTTACAATTGCAAGTAAATTGGAACATGAACAAAGGGGATGGCAATGCTGACAGGAGGCTGACAGGGGGATGAAAGATGATAACACCAGGATGGATCAGTCCAGAGGGCAGGAGGAGTCAGGATCACTGGTGTCGCAGGAGTAGCATGTGTGGCGAATAGCATGTGTGGCTCGACAGAGACAGAGAGAGAGAAAGAGAGAGAGAGAGAGAAAGAGAGAGACATTGTTAGATGTTCATTTCCACATAATGGTTAAGGGAAAATATACATCGTGTGCCGAGTGCAGGCAGGGACTCCAGCAAGACTAGCTGTAACAGCATAGTTAAAAGGGAGAGCTATAAGGTAATACGGACATGATGGCACTCTGGGACACAAGGCAGCCACCCACTCCACCGTCAACAAACCTGAGTGAACATGTTAGAGTGGGGGGGCGACAGCATCCAAACATCCCAGTTCACCAAACATTCTATGCCCAAGAACCCTCCAGATCTGCTCCTTTACCTAGTAAAGAGCTGTTAGCGAAAGGCTTCGCTAAACAGATAAGTTTTCAGCCTTGACTTAAACATAGAGACTGTGTCTGAGTCTCGAACATTAATTGGGAGGCTGTTCCATAACTGTGGGGCTCTGTAAGAGAAGGCTCTGCCCCCTGCTGTAGCCATCACAACTCGAGGTACCAACAAATAGCCTGCACCTTTTGATCTAAGTAGGCGTGGTGGATCATAAAAGACCAGGAGTTCATGCAGGCATTGTTACTGTGCCTTATCACAAATGTACATCACCCTTCAGTGTTCGGCCATTTCATGTGAAATTATGAACATTACATTTACATAACATTACATATATAAACTTATTTGCCAAGATGCTTTTCAGAAAGGCTGGATGGCATTAAACTCCCTGTGGCATTGCATTTTTAGCTACATGTTACCTTTAATAAAATAAAGAAAAGTAATCTCATGAGTTTTTGGAACTGCCCCCGTACTGAGAGTGCACGAGATTGTGAGTATGCACTAATATAGGCAGACTGTGATGCTACTCAGTTGGCACCTACTAACCCCTGCTTGTGTGAGGCGGTTCAGGTTTCAATAATTTCACATTTTCTGGAAGGTAAAGTGGATTTGAAATTACTCCCCAATTGAGGATGCACAATTATTTTCTTAGTTAATTAAATGTAATATTTTAGTAGGTGATCATCGAAGGCTACTATATCCACTTGTTTGGCATCTACAACCACCTCGTTGCTACAAAGGCAATTCAGACCTTAGCATCTACACATTTTCTGAAAGGTCATGTAGATTTTAAATCACCCATGTTAAGGGCGATTTTAAGTTGATGTTTTCCTAACAGCACATATTCAGCTGTGTCATATATTCAAAGGATCATTAAACTTATATATTTCAATATTTCTGTTATTTCAATTGGTATCTTAATTTATATCATTACAGGTGATATAAATTAAGGTACTTTACATTTGTATACCAATTGTGTGAATTTTTGTTTCCCAAGTCAACATCAATACGCTTTTATTTTGAAATGTACACTAAATTTAGCTGAACAGGCTAATTTCCGTTTTCTTGTTAGTGGTGCTAGTTGTCGGTATTTGTTCGTTACTGGATTTAGCAACATGTCTATCAAATTAAACGCTCTTTATAGCGACTCATACATTGATGTTAGTCAATACAGAGACCAACATTTTAAGGTATGTAATCGTGCAGCAGGGGGACCACTTAACGAAGAGTCCACACCACTGTTTGACTAGAAGTAGTAGTTTGTATCTAACCTAGCTGCTATGCCAGTTAGCTAGTTCACCATACTCACGTTGCTTATAAGAGAACTAAATGGGTGCGAAGTAGTTTCACATTTCTATTTCTTTCATGCCAGTTTCATTTGCTCAGTGATTTATTATTCAGATATAGATTTGGTCCAGTTACATCAGTGAGTAAAGAAGCTCACTGACTGAGGAGCTGATGGTTTTCGTCGCATTAGCTACAACAGAGATAGACGTGAATACAACTACTATTTGTACCTCCATGTTTCCATCTCACAGGGCAACCGATACGAACAAGAAAAACTACTCAAACAAAGCTGTACGCTATACGTGGGAAACCTTTCATTTTATACAACAGAAGAGCAAGTCCATGAGCTGTTCTCCAAAAGTGGCGATGTGAAGAGAATCATCATTGGCTTGGATAAAGTGAAGAAAACAGCATGTGGATTCTGTTTTGTAGAGTATCCTTTGAAATGCGAACTATGGGTATTTTAGGGGGCTTTTGGAGAACTGCTTTAGCCTCATGTGAAATTGATGAAAGTGATGAATCCGTGACATTTAAAATCCATGTCTTGAATGATCGTCATGTAAGTTCTTTAACTTTGATGTAAGATATTACACCCGTGCAGACGCTGAGCACGCGATGAGGTTTATAAATGGCACTAGACTAGACGACAGGATTATCAGAACCGATTGGGATGCGGGGTTTAAAGAAGGGAGACAGTATGGTCGCGGGAAATCAGGTGGTCAGGTAAGTGCAGTTTGATCTGCAGTCAAAAATCACTTGTACGCTTTTTTTTTTTTACTTGCATGCAATAGTAATGTCCTGAATAAAGCAAAAGAGTGACACTACATTTTACACTGCCTTATATTTAAGAAGCATTACCTTTCTAGTATTGGTGTGGGCAAGCACAGTGGTTCTATTTTGATTGAGCTACAGTTGTAAAGCTGTAGTAATGTTTTCAACGAAGTCTCTTTATCTCCTCAGGTCAGAGATGAATACAGACAAGATTATGACCCAGCAAGAGGAGGTTATGGAAAGATGATTCAGAAATCATGAACATTTTTTCTGTACTCATTTTTTGCCTTTTCCAGGTCAGAGATGAATATAGGCAAGATTACGACCCTGCCCGAGGTGGATATGGCAAATTAGCTCAATTGTAAAGAACACCAGAGACCCGTCAGAAATTTTAAATGACCAATTTGGCTTTAAAATGGACAGAATGAATTGGAAGACTTCTTTTTTTAAATGGTAATGTTAAGCGTTGATTTAAATGTTAGCTGTTGTTGCCTGATGGAGACATTCAGGATTGGCTTACATTCATTTAGTTTAGAAATGAGTATGTTGTACATATATTTTTTTTTTTTAAATAAACATCAACCTATTTCAGTTGCTTTCATATTGCCGCTCTGTATTAATCAGTAGTTACATTTACGTCATTGTTATGTGGCATGACACAGAATACAGACATTCATTTATTTTCCAAGCTGCTTGTCCTAATGAGGGTGGTGGGGTCCTGGAGCCTTTCCCAGCGCTCATTTAGCGAAAGGTGGGGAAACACCCTGGACAGGTAGCTGGTCCATCACAGGGCAGACACACAAACACATTCATACCTAGGTGCAATTTACTATCTCCAGTTCACCTGACTTAGATGTCTTTGGATTGTGGGAGGAAACTGGAGCTCCCGGCGGGACCCACGCAGACACGGGGAGAACATGCAAACTCTACACAGAAAGGACCTTGGCCAACCGGCCGAAAATTGAACCCAGGGCCTTCTCGGTGTGAGGCTACAGCACTAACTACTGCGCCACCCAGAATGCAGACAGGTTACATATATCTAAATTCAAAAGAAGCATTGTCAGGACAGCAGTATTTTGATTTTATTAAGGAAAGAGCAATTTTTAGCATGGAATTTGCAAGAAAAAAACCCATACAAACATTGTAATCCATTATGGTCTAATGCAGTTTCTTAAATAGTGACAAATAGTAGTCTACCAGAAGAGACGTGAACCACCTCACTCACCTAGGCCAAACTGCGTGAGTAGCTGAACACTTCAAGTAGCTGAAGATACAGTAAACCACATATCTTAATGATAAGGGACCACACTGACTCAAAACAGATGGTCACTGAGGCTGTCAACAAAAATGGACAAAGGTGTGCTTGGTTGATAATGCAGATAGATGTGTTTGTACCATGCTACACTCACAGTACACCTCCTGTTACAGACAATACAAACATAAGGCCATTATCACAAAAAATGTATTGAACCATCTCTCCTAAATTCTGTTAATCATTTTTGCACCAGTAATCGCATCTATCAAAACTGCAGTATCCTCTTTAATAAGGCATGCACCAATAGCCTTTGACCTGTCAAATTTACACAACCACTTCTTAAAACAGCAGCCTGTCATCGTTACTGTCAACAAAATCAAGTTTTAAAAAATCCCACATAGTCATTTACAGTTTAGTTTTAATATAATTAAGAACAAGAGGAAAAAAAGCTAATTACTTTGTGTTGGTTTCAGCAGAAGTTCTTAAAATGCCTTGGTCTGTGGAAATGGAATCTGTTTAATACTGTCTTTGCGGCAATGGCTTTCGAAAGCGAACGTTAACACAAAGGAGCTGAGAGATCAGTCTTAAAAGAACAGAAACAAAAACGTGACTAACTTGAAATAGCCTGAGACCGCGTCACACTTCTGTTTTTAATGATGGAAAAGGTATGATTTAGAACCTCTCCAAGGGGGGAAAAACTTCATTTTCAGTGGTACATTCGTAACTCAGAGCTTGCCTTTGTTGTGTACTCTCTGCACGGGAAACTACACTAACAGTCATACACAACAAACTATGAACTTTCAAGTTTCATGCAATGTAAAGTACACTGCATTATTTTGAAGAGGACCCGGTTAAAACCACATGATTTATATTATGGCTACGAACATTTAATAAGCTATTTGAGAAGCTTTAGACAGACGGCAAAAACAGGGAAAACAACGGACAAACATAAGTTCATTAGGATGTTGATGGAGTGTTAATATTCTCTGCATGGATTCAAGTCAAATTCTTAAAAAAAAAAGAAAAGAAAAAAAAAAGCTTTCAACAACCAATAATTCATAAAGAGGTAATCGAGCCTAATGCACAACAGCTAGCATTTTTCAGTAGCAGTGCCTCAAATGTCAAAACAATGGGAATGGTAGGAAAGGCTAGGCTAGGTTTGGCATCGCTAGCCACTTCCACTTATCCACAATCTCTTCAGTCATCAGTCTGAGAAAGTTAAGAAGCGCTTCCTGTCACGTAACACGAAGACCATGATCCCTGTGGCAGCCGGTAAGAAACATCAGCATCTTAAACTCGTGCTTCAGTCAGACGACAAGTTTGCATTCACAGAGCTCCTTATAAATCCTCTTACGGACTCGAGGCATGTCTTCTTGCGTGAACTGCAACGGTTCTGTTAATGCTAGGCACTTGCAGTACTGCAAATAAAAATAAAAAAATTAAAATAATTAATCAGTTATATAACCAACATCTACAGACAGAAGTGAAAACATCTAAAGGAAGACGTTTGTCTTGGTTTTGATTTTATATGCCTCTGCTGATTTTTTCAGAGTGTACTGGAGACTGTGTTGACACTAGACGATGTTGAAAAGTTTCTCACCTCCAAGACAAAAACTCCACAGTCGCTGTCATTTTTCTGTTGTGGAATACACTACAAGAAAAAAAAAAAAAACCAATACACACATACATACATATGAGAAGAATCTATGAGTACAGCGGTATGACTGTCTACAGTGTAAGAGCCATAAAGCACATGTATCTGAATGAAAATACCCTTTCCTCATGAGTCTGATTCAATTAAAACATCCAAACAAACCTTGTTTACAATCATCTTCCAGCCTTTTTGAAAGACAGTCTGCTTCTTTTCCTTTGCCTCAGCCAGAATGTACCTCAGAATGTTCTGTTAATGGGAAACAGTCGTAAAAAGATTTTAAAAAAAAACAACCCTGATGCAGACAATTCCAGTTTTAAAAAGAGATCTGGGCTCATGAGTTTGAGGCATTATAAAAGGAATGCATAGTTTGAACAACAGCACTCACATCAACAGCATATTTGAACATAATTCCTTGGGAGTCGTAGAAGTTGATGCTTTGCTTGGCAATGTCCACGGTTATGAGAGACCAGTGAATCTCCAGATGGAGGGGAATTAGCAGTAATCTCTTTGAGAACAAGTCTACCTGCATGCCAACGACACAACAAATAAAATCAAACTGTGAAAAGTGTACAGGAACTGAATGATTCACAAATGTGACATAGTGTATCTACATACTGATCCCATGATCATCAAAGACATGTATGCTAGGATTAATACTCCTGTCAGTGACCTTGACCAAGGCACTGGCAAAAAGACCTGGAGTTGGTCCCCAGGACCTGCCCAATGCTCCTAGCCCCTAGTGTTTGTGTGTGTGCTCACTAGTGTTTAGGATGGGTTAAATGCAGAGGCTGCATGTCACTGCTCACTGTTCTAGTGTGTGTGTGACCACTAAAGTACTTCTTCTTCTCCTCCATAAAATGTTGTTCATCATGTCCTTACCTTTTTGGTCCATCTCTTCACACCCTCATAACCTTTCGCCACCAGCTGTCTGTGAAAGAAACTGTTGAAGAAATGAACCTGTAAAAGTAATCAGAAATGAGTTTAGTGAGCAATAAAATCACATTCTTTATGGTTTATGGGATAAAAACAGACATTTCCATATGGTTCTGTACTCTCCCTCACTATTGCTGTATGTTTATACATACTCACTTTGTGGTTTGCAGCCTCCATGATCAATTCACCATACATGTTTATCACCTGTAAACAGCAACAAGACAAAGTCCTCTCTCATACTTGTAAAGTTAAACTCCACAGAACAGTTAAATGACATTTAAAATGCATAATCAATTTAAGAGTAAGAGTATGTTTAAATAGCAGGGTTTTCCTAATGTTCAACAGCTCATTTGAACATGTAAATATACCCCATCCTCCCAGCATTTCTCCTGGAGATGCACCGATCCACTTTTTTTCAGTTCTGGTCCGATTTCGATACCTGAATTTGGATATCTGCCAATACCAATACCAGAGTTCTTTTTTCTTTAATATTATTATTATCATTATTATTATTGTTGTTGTTGTTGGTGGTGGTGGTGGTATTATGTGTTATGTGTCTTTTAACTGCGCCGCTAACTGTGATGACAATGGTTGTATAGTTTGGTTACAGCAGCCTCTGATATATAAGCCTACTTCCTGGATGGCAAACTATACCTTGGCTCTAAGCATTCCAACAGGCTGCGAAATCCGACATTTTCCATGACAGATAGTAGTTGATGATCATCGAGTATGATGAAACTGAGCAACTTCTCGGTAATCTCTTTAGCCATTGCGTTGTCTGCTAGAAGTTTACCATGCCTCTGGAATGACTCAGTGAGTGTCTGCTGCCTAGAGTTGTCCTTTTAGTTGATGGCTAGCATGTTCTTCCACGTGATACTTTTGCAGACGCTTAATTAAACTGGTAGTATTATATGATGCAGCACAACTTCCACCTCTTGGAATGTTGGCTTTACACACATTACAAGTTGCTGTCTTGCTTTTCTGTGTTTCGAGAATAAAATATCTCCAAACTACGGACATGTTGACTTGATAGCCAACTGTTAACGTTACTAGCTCACTCAGTTAGACTAATGGTCCAATAATCCACCCGTACGTCTAACTCATAGAATTCTGGGAGACAAAAAATGTGGGGACATCTGGATATCTTTGTAGAACTGTTTAATTACTAATTAATTAATTGATTAATTAATTTGTGCTACAACATTTTGGCTATGGGCTTAAAATTCCATTATTACATATTTATAATTCATAAAAACATCAGACCATGGAACCTGTATCAGTGTGTGGATCAGTATTGTCAGCCCAATATCCAGTGAGAGAATTACGTCATTATCGGCACCTGATACCGATATTGGATCAGATCAGTCCCAACTCTAATTTCTAATTCAGCTAGGAATATCCAATAAACTATGATCTCTTGAGTCTTTCCTTCAATAGGCAGCTATTTTAACCAACGTGAGTGAAGTTGGCACACACGTCCGACAAACATGAAAGCAATCACTGACTTTCAAACTCCGGAGTTGTGCAGCATTGTCAATATAATACGCTTAGAAGAGAATCCTGTTCAAATTATGATACCTGCAGCTATATATGGAACTGAAAATCCTGTCATCACCACTGACAGTCAATGAGAGGCAGATTGACCACAGCCCATTCATCTGACCAAGGACACACTATCAATTGTGTTGCCACTGAGGCATGATACTTATTTGAAGTGTGAATCCCAAATGGCAGAACCGTACCCAGGTGTGTCACTCACAGTCCTTATGCATTTAGATCTGAAAACTCACCTGGTCATTGACCCAGTTTTGGTCATCAAGTGTAGAAAGGTCCTCAAGTGTCAGTGTGTGCTTGTTGTAAGTCACTTTGAAGTAGTGCATAGGAGCAGAGGCAAGTCCATCCTTATACTTTGTTACTTCAGCATTTATCAGTTTCCTGCTGAGGGAAAAGGAAAGTCAGACCAAATGACACTTTGAACTGGCAAATCAGGAAAGAGATACACAATCATGAATTTATTCACGGATAATGAATTTGCCTGTCTTTGAGGTCAGCGTTTAACTTCTGATTCAGGTACTCAACGACATCAGATTCAGTCAGTGGGATGAAGCTCCCGTACTTCTCATAGAAGTTTTCAAGGAATTCTGAAAAATAAGAAGAGGAAGAAATGAAGAAATGATTCATGCAACCATGGCAGCTTTTTTGCCCCCAAAGCCTGGGAAAATGACATAAACCATACCATGAATGAGGTCTACGATTCCTTCATTGTCGATTTCAGACAGCTCCGTTCCTTCGGATGGACCCTCCTTTGACCCGGAAGGGTCCTGGAACCAAGGACTCTTGCAATAACCGTGGTCCCGCAGAGCACTGACATTCCGATTAAGAGGAGCAGGATCCTCAATTTCCATGTCATCTCTATGTGTGGAAGAATCCTGCTCTACGTTAATACTTTCTTCAACAGGATCTATGCTTTCAGTGTGCACAGTAGAGTTCTGTTCCATACAAGCACTTCTTGTGGCAGGTTCCTGCTCTGTGCTCTCACTTTGCAAGGTCTTATTATGCTCAGTGCTGTCAACGGTCATGGCAGGATCCTGTTCTTGGCTATGGCTCTGTGTGGTAGGACCAGGCTCTGTGCAAATGTCCGTGTCTGTGCCGTTTGGAGCGGTTGCTGTGTCACTGACCGAAGGCCAAATCTGGTCCAATGTCTTATCAGTAACTATCTCAGCCTCAGGAGATGTTACCATCTCCATCTCTGAGGACGTTTCTAAGTCCACTTTTGGTGCCATGACTAAGTCTACAACAGCAGAAGAGACCTCCACCTCAGCAGGCACCTCCACCTGGTTAACCACAAGCAACTCTTTCTTCTTGCGACCCCTCTTCTTACTGACCTGGTCATGGCCTGAGGAATGAGGTTTACTGTTGGGACCACAGCAGTCACAAGACTTGGGCACACGTTTCCTCCGTGAGCGCCCATACTCGGGCATCTGAGCTGGAGGTAATACTGTGGGCTCGGAGCTGTTGTGAACCAGGACCATGTCCAACCTTACCCCATTCCTCAGTGGCTCCTCCCAGCCCCTGGTCTTGCGTTTCAGCAATCCTCCACCATTGACCACACAGATCAGGTGTCTGGACCCTTGGATAAAGCTGGACAGGTATGCGAATACCTCTGCCTTGAGCTGTCTCTCTAGTGGCTCTTAAAAGAGAGACTTCCTGGCTGTGATCCAGTGCTAGAGTTTGAATAAGCACTGCTTCGAAAGAAACAGCACACTCCCTGCGTCATTTAACGTGGGTGATGTCAGCTTGGCAATGTCTACTCTTGTTGCTCCTCTTGTCTGACCTGTTGCGGAATTAAAACACATTGAATAAGAAGTCTGGGAACCTGGTGTAGGCTATAGCCTTATTTATTTTCAGACATTACCCGCATTTCCATTCGTGCAAAGTGCTGACATTTCACCTCAAACGCACTATACCCAAGACTTGTTTAACGCCACGGTTAGCAAACACCGTTTGTATAGGTTGGCGGCAATGTTATGGCAGTACCCATGGTAACGTATCACTCACAGTTTTCAGTTAAATGCTGCACACCACGAAGAAGGCAAGACAAAACAAACGGGTCATCAGTTGCCTCTTTTAAGAGAAGATCAGACTAACAGATACTGCTATGTTCCTATGTTTAAACCGCAAACATTCTAGGTGCTAGCTCGGTTAGCTATACTGGGCTAACTGGCAACCATGGAAGTAAATGTGCTTGCAAAACTGAAACGGACGTTTCACCCTCTAATTTGCAATTCGAACAATGGCATCGAACAATCGAACAATGCATTTACCATTTCGACGTACATTGTTACTGACCGTGCTGCACAGGGCAAAGTTTATTTGCCTGTACCAAAGAAGCTGTAAAATCTCGCTCACACAATGAGTGGATAATTCAGTAGTTTAAAGTGTTTAGTTCTGCAGCTAAACGAGCTAACGAGCCTGCTATTTATTATTATATCTTAGCACAGCACTGCAACTTAAGCAGAAATATTTTCGGCATGTATTTTACCGTGTGTTTGTCCAACTTCATGTCAACATAGAGGCATTAAGAGGAAACTAAGGAAATCCATGCACAGTATTTGCATACTGCATAGCCAGACAGTTTTCGGGGAACCACGATATCTAAATGTTATGGTAAAAAAAAGGTCCTGAGTCGCTTAGTTTATACGTCACATGCGTAGCCCATGAGCAAGGAGTCACTCATTTTCACCCTCTAGCGACAAGGAAGGCCGTGACGACCTGTTGCCAGTAAACATCTACCCTAATCCCGAGCGCTACCTGTGAAATTATCTGCAGTTCACCAAGGAATGTGTTGCCATATTGGAAAGTGGCACACAGAGATCATTTTACTCCTAATAATACATCGATATGGAATAAAAGTTACATCTTACACCACAGAAAATCACATTCATTATTCACTGAATGGTCAAGCAGAGATATATGGTCAGTTATGGATGCAATGAATAATAATGGTAATATTCTTAATTATAATAACTTGGCTACAAATCATGGCTTTGCTTGTCATCCAGATCAGTGCTGTATTTTGATCAGTGTTATGACTTGAAGTATTAAAGTTACAGTGAAGGGTACATGATGTCATTATGCCCTCTCATCCTTATGTGTGGCTGAATGTGACTTCATAGAAGAGAAATGCACAGAATGATGCATAAACAGACTGATATCTGTTAGCAAGACTGAATTTGTATAAGTAATTTATGGCAACGGTTTGATTAGGACATCATAAAATAAATAAGAACAGAGTGTTTGTTTTCAATTTCTCCTAAAGCAAAGGAGATTCACTTTTAAGATTCTCAGTGATGTACACCCAGCTAATGAATTTTAAGGTTAAAATTTTACATTCATAAAAACACTTGTCACTTCCATGTGTCTAATCCTAATGCTAATGATTCCATGTCTAATACTGGAGACACAGCATATTTTTCTCATGTGTGCTTTGTGGTACTTTTTGGAGGAAATTGCAGGAATGGCTGATACAAAACAATGTATTTCCTGGTGCATGATCTTTTGAAGATTTGTTATAAGATTTGTTGTATGTATCTCTATTGTATTTTGTAATTAACAACACAATTTTAGCAAACTTTTGTATCCTTAAATGTAGATTTTTTTCCCAAAAATCCCTCATTATTTGTAGTAAAACTAAAAAAAAAATTTTAATTTTTCCAGCCTTAATGAAAATTAAGGAAGTTTTAAAGCTATTCAACATGTTTGGAGGATATATTTTACAGTTAAAGTAGTTATGATACCCCATATGAATCTTTCTTTGTCCATTTTATACTTAGCACATACTCCTGCGACATATGACTATGTTGTCATTGATGCCAAGTTTGGAATGCAGATATATTTTTTTTCCCTCCAAAAAAAAAAAAAGAAAAAAAAAAGAGAATTTATCCTGTGTAATTGGGAAGAGCCCCCTTTGCTACCCCTGCTCACCAATCACCTTTTAAGGATGTGAACAGCTCTTACCTCACTCGCTGTGTCAATCATTTCAGCCACGTATCTTCTCGCTCACCCTCCTCTTCTGGATCTGTGTGCAAGTGCTTTGACAGACTGTTTTTTTTTACCTTGGAGCTTTTTCTTCATTAAACATTTTGTATGCATCAAATGATCTCAACTGTCCAATCAGAATGTGTGATGTCAGTGGCACTACTTTTCTCATTTTATGTGAAACTACAAATATAAGGATATCAGTTGACAATAATGATGCTATTAACATGCATTTACTCATCAGATGCATAAGCAGATGCACACCGAGGAAAAAAAAAACATTTGACCATTTGTCCTGTTGGGTCTATGACATGTTATCAGTTATTAACTGAGTGATTGCTATTTAAAAAAAAAGTAAATAAAGAATTTCCAGTAGCTTGCCTCATATATCTTCTTAAACCAGTGTAAACTGTGAGGCTGTTTTTGGGTGACACATTCCATGTCAGCTTCCAGTTTTACCATTGCCAGTTGTAATAGCTGAATTAAATGTTCATCACTGAGTCTAGACCAGGTTGGAGATCCAAAGCATTTTGAAAATGTTTGCTCACAGATGTAGGGGCTGCCAAAAGCTGACATTCTGAGTGAATGCTTGTCTAAATTGGGGTTCGTCTCAGCAGAGCGAGAGGCGGCACAATCAGTAAGAGCGTTTGACTTGAATGCGTCGGTCAGATTGTCACAGTTTTGTAATTTGGCGAATTCAAGCTGGTAAAATGGCCTGATACCATTAATATTGACTGCAGAATGGTTCTGAATAAGTCGGATGTCTTTCGCGTGGACGTGAAACTCTTGAAATCTTGTTTGAAACTCACTTAGCAACATTTTCAGGGCTTCCACAAATTTTTTCGCTGGGAATGTAAGCAGTGGTCTCTCAGTTGACAGCTTCTGTGTAGTAGGGAGATGGCAGAAGTTTTCCTCTTTTACTTGTTCAAGGAGGAGACACAGTTTTACCATGAATGCATTTATATGTGAATGTATATCACAGATGAGTTCTCACTTGCCTTAAAACGGTGCAGTGAGACTGTTCAGTAGTTCTGTTATATCCGTTAATTTATCCATCCTGCATCTGTATATTCTAGCACAGATTTTTCGACAGCATAGATGCTTTAATAACAAGTAATAAAAGCTTTTTGGAACCTGCCCCTGCCTCAGCCACTGGATGACTGTGGGGTAGAACACATCTCTGTAAACAACATTCAGCCCATACGACTCCGGCAGCTGAAAAAGACTCAAATGTGAGCAAAGCAGTAAAAGTGCCAGATAAGAGGATGACGTTTTAATGAGGTACTTGTCCTATGACTTGCTCACACTAAGTTAAACCAGAGGATTTAAGCACATTAACCAAAAACCAGCAAACCAGAAAACCGACTATTGTATGTAATCACATTATTTGCTTACAAAAGGTTTTGTAAATCAGTAGTATTGCTGGAAAATCAACACTTGATAGGTAATGTTCGGCCACCATTTTGTTTGAAACAAAGCATGTTTCATCATGTAAATTAGACTTCACAACCTACATTTCCAGGATTTTCATGTTATGTGTGAACAAGCTCGTACCGACAATTTTCTCGGGATGGTAAGCAGGTGTGAAACTAAAACTGAACATCGATGTGTTCAGCCTGGCCATAGAGGTGGGCAGTGTTATGACCCTGAGTCATAAATGTGTATTATTTTGTGTGCTGTTATTTTTCTCCCCCTGCCTGTGTGTGGTGCTGTTTCCTCCCCTGCCTGTCTGTGTTTTCCCCGTATGTCTCTTTAATGTCTTACTCCGCAGGTGGCGATCGAGGATTGGCCCACAGTCGACGGCGCCGGTTTTAAAAAAGACGCGCCATCCAGATGCCGGTTGCCTCTCGTTTTGTCCTGGCCACTTTGTCCGTGTCCGTTCATTGTGATTTGATAATCCGTTGTGCTTTGCTAATTCGTTGTGTGTGTTTCAGAGATTCGTTGTATCGTTTGTAAAACTTTATATGTGTGTATGTGATTTTCGTTGTTGTAATATAGTTGTAAATATTTTCGTGTTAACTGTTCGGGTAGTGGTAGGGGGTGTGAAGCCATTTTTGTTGGATCTTCTTTTCTCCTGTTTTTCGTTAGGGAGTTAGGGAAGTTTTCTGTATTTCCTTTTCTTTTATTTTTGGAAAGCAGGTTATTTAGTTTGGGAAATATAGATTGTTTGTTTGTTGTTTTGGCCGCGCTCACCCCCGAAGCTTTTTACTACCACTCTGTAAATAAATCACTTTTTGGATTATAATTCGTGGGCACGGGTCATCACTGGGTACAGGAAAAGGGGGGGTCACATTTGTTATGCTCGGTACCCCTAGGCTGGGCGTAACAGGCAGATACAGGTAAACTTGGCTGCCAGAGATGACAGTCTCTGCTCCCACTGTGACCAGGGAATAGTGGTGAAGCTGAGCGTAACTGAATGTAAACAGCATGAACAAACTTGGCAGGAATGATCCCCCCCCCCCCACCCCCCCCACCCCCCAAAAAAAAAAAAAAATAGAAAGCATCTTCCCTGACTCCCCTCTGAAAAGTCTCTCCTGTATTACTGGGAGAGAGGGAGGAGTGCTTCAAGTTAGCAGTCAGGTATGTAATGGTCTGTCACAGCCTGAGGCTCTTTTTTACCTTATGTGTTTTAGCATTCATCGGAATTTTCAATTCATGATATTTCGTTCATCGCAACTGTTCCAGTTTTCAGGCCTTTAAAGATGTCCACTGATATTTATTTTATGGTCCTTCCAGGGACAGGTCATAATCCTATGAGGTTCCAGGACATAAGCATCTTTGGATCCTCTCCTCACCTCCACACAGCCAGAAGGAATGCGCACACACACACCCCATTGCTATAAAATACTTGTGTTATTAGGGCATCGTGTTAATACTTTCATGAAAACATGTTAGAATTTTAATATTCCACAGAAATGGTGAGAACAAAATGCCAGGACCGGTTGGCAAGAACTTCCCTGTTAGCACACGTACATGTCCAAGATTGTCTACGCGATGTATGCCAATGGATAATTGAATATGTAAATTGTAACATTAATGGAATGTTTGCTCATCAGCACCATGCTTCTGAGACGTCGCCTTTGGACAACAGAAAATGTCACTGGTTTAACGTCAAACTGGGAGAACAGCTAATACAGCCACAGCCCTTGCGATATTTTGCAGACTCAGCAGGAAACAGGCCTAAAACTTGTTTACAGCTGAAACTTCACGTCCGTGATAATAGTTCTTTTTTGTTTTTGTGGTCCTGTTAGTCTGAGTTAGAACAGTCTGTTTTCCTGTGTCAGTGGAGATGTTTTGGGGGGGGTTCTAAAGCCCACCATATCAGATTTCTTATAGACAGAAATTGCTCTATTCTCTCAGTTTCAGAAGAGGCATGACATCAATAAAGAGTGTAAATAACGCACAACATTTTTTTTATCAGTTTAAGTTCATGTCAGTACGCAGTAGGAACCAAAATAATACTTTGAGATACAGTTGATTTGTGAATTAACTTTTAGCATATTCCAGAATCTTGTAACAGTTATTCCTAATTGTTAGTAACACAGACTGATTGCACAACATCTGGTTAAAAAGAAAGAAAAATAAAAAAATGTCCATTTTGCAGTACTTTTACCAGTTTCTTTGGTTTGGAAAAATATCTAGTGCCTGGAAACTTAGTGCTCTTCTTGTCAACTGCATATATCTGCACACAAGCCAATAACTGTCTTTTTAAAAACAACAACAAGAAAAAAAGCACTGGTTATGTTACCATACAAAATTGAAGACCTGTCCACATAGTTACATTTGTATCTGGTAAGAGCAGCCATATTTCAGATGCTTACTGGTGTTTTGCATTCTGTTCTACTAACAGTTTCAACAATTTGGAATGATATCTAGCACTTTAATTCGATCAGGGTCCCACACGCAGTCCTCCTCTAGTCCACTGTTCACCATTCCACATCTGGGTGGAACCCAGGCAGTATCATAACCTGCCTCATGCCAGGTCTTCTGTAAAGGGTGGCCTTGGTAATTTATCGTAATTACGATGCCCACGTCGACGATGAGTTTCAGAACAGCAAGCTCCTGGCATGGCGTTCTTGAGATTGGGTAGCGACTGGCTTCCTCAAAACTGCGAGTGACATAGATCCCAGGACCCAGCATCCCATCTAAGGAGCGAAGGAAACCCTCACGTTCGACTTTAAGAGCTGCATCCATGGTCGTCCCGTGGTACATGATATACGTCCCATGGTTTTTGTGGTTTGAAAAGTTTGTTAAACCAAGCACATACGCTAGATGCTGCATTTTGAATCTCAGAGGCTGAGACAGTTAACTATACCTGAATTGGCTTCAGAGCCTCATGCTGAACATCCTCCAACAATGTATGCCAAACACCTTGCATAACTGTTCACTGCCCTGTTTGTGTTGAAAAGAATATTTGGGCAAAAAATGAATGTGAGATCACAAATCAGGGAAAGTTAGACTATAGTGATGCAAGGCAAGGGAAAAAACTAATAGCATGTGATTCTCGCCTGTACGGAAGGGTTTTGAAGTTTTGATTTTTCTCAGTGTTGCTAGTTGGTGCAAGTGTGAAACATTTACTCATGCCCTCAATAACTTTTTAATCAGCTGACTTAAATTAACTAACTTTTTAGCATCTTATCTGATGAGACAGCTGACAAAATGTCTCCAGTTTGCATTGCCACATCTAATTAAAGGTTTAGAAAGATCCAAGTGAACTTCATTGATGCTGAACATTGGCTTAGCCTTTAGCATTGTCTTTTAAGACATGCTCAAATACAAAGTCACAGGTTTCATTCTTTCTATTGTGAAGAGGGTGGGGAGTAGAAGTAAATGTGGATCTGCAGACAGCTTATTGGATATGATCTAAACACTGTAAATAGCTGATAATAACCCTATTAATCATAAATGAAACCTCTCAAAGAGTAATGGCTGAATTTAATTAAAATCTGGAAGAGCAAAATATGGCTTAAGAAGTAGTCTCTATTTTGCGAAGATTTTCACTGTAAATGTTTGTCTCATCATCTGTTATATTGTGTATGAAAAGTACTTGGACAAAGTAAATTTTAGGCATATTGTGCTGTTTAATATGATGGATATGTAATATATTTGAAAAGGATCTTTTTCACTGATCGGCATAAAAGACTGTTTCATGTCAAAATGAAATTCAAAATTCTAAATTGAAGAGACAGAAGAACATGAGACATAAGTAATACTCTAAGGATTCAACCTGCTTTCTATTGTCCTAGTAACCCAAAACATGCTATTCACCAACATCTGAACTAACCAAATCAAAATGGTGAAACATCGATAGTGGGTATGAAAGTGGAAATGAAAACTGAAAGCCAGACATCAATTATGTTTTTCAGTTCATGGTAGTTCCACTGAAGTACATATAATTAAATCACATTTTGCTGCATGAAATACCATCCTACAAGTTAACCAGTTCAGATGTTAAAATATGTCTTAATGTCATAAATAAAACATTGTTCTGAAGGGGATGCCTATTAATAGTATCTATATTAATATTACTACTAAAAAGACATTCAATAAATATTCAAAAATTGTTGAAGTCAGTAATGACTGAAAAACTGGACATGGCACATTTGAAATTAAATCCTGAAAGCCAGAAAGTACTTACCTTACTCAGTACCCATAAACTGACAACACAACTAGGTTTCGTGAGGTAAAGTCCATCCTATCAGTCACACCTGCTCAGACATTAGAGATAAAAACCAAAAGCACCAGAAAGTCCCATACTAGAACTTCTGTTACTGACGTCACACAACAGCACCACTGGAATGTACAAGTCACTCTATCACATGCTTCGTGATGTAAAAGACCGTCCTACAAGTTGGTTGTTAAAATGTGAAATAATGTCATAGACAAAACATTGTTTTAAAGAGGAGGCTCTTGTGTAGAGGAAGTGTCTTACGTAGAGACTCAGACAAGTTGCTTCGAATGAACATTTGTGATGAATTAAAGAAATCTTCAGTTAATGTCTCTGTCCTCCACAGGAAAAGCCTTAATAGCAATGTAATAGCAACTTAATAGCAACTTTTTAATGGTTTCACTCATTGAATTTCCATTTTTCTCATGCTTCTTTTGATGCAATGCTGATTGCACTTCCCTGACAAACTTTCTTCCACTGTGGTAGACATCAGGCATCAGATAAGCTTCATGAAAAAAACCCCACCTTTTCAAATGCATTCTTTTTCTTTTATTTTCAGAGCAATGAGGATGCAGAGTCTTAGCTTTGCTGTATGACGCATATAAACTTGTCAAACAAGTTTTCGCTGTCAAGATATGGTTGGCTCAGCTTGCCCCATCAAGTGGTATGACACCAGAAAACTTGAAAAATACAGGCTGAAAATTTTTGTTTTAAAATTTTATTTTGTGTTGAAACTGTATTTTATGAACCCGACATCTGATCCCCTTTTAGGATACCTATATCTGAATCAAGAGGAGGACTTTAACAAAACTCTGCACTATGCAGCTCACACAACTATGCCCACAATAACCCAGGTCCATAGTATCACAAATTGAGAGGTGCAGTCAGATATGGAATGTTAGGGCTGAAACCACAGCCTACATGAGGTTTGAGTGACGCCTGACAAAGATGTGAATTTGTTCTCTTTGACTGATATTATTCCCTCTGTGGACAGAATATTCTTAAAAGATTTTGAATTTTATTCTAAAAGACTCTATATACTTTACAATGTCTCTGGCAGTTTTTCAGATCTGTTCCCGTTAATTGGCAGATGAGTTACCGCAGGGACCTTCTCTGAGGGAGGTGCTTAAGATATGCACTTCTTCCTATATGAAAACCCAGCCCAGGTTTGTTAATGTACCACCTTGAATGCTATCATAAAGATCAAGCAACATGGATTCATGCACGTCTCAGGAGATATGGTGGGTCCTGGGGTCCATGTGACTTGTAATTTCCAGAAAGCTCTTCGTTACCCAGTATATGCCACAAGACAACCACGCCTTTCCAAATGATTCACCTGAGTCCAAATTTGATTAAAAGAAAAAGTCATCAGCTATCTATTGATCTTACAAATTCTTAAGACATGTTTTCTTATGCAGCAAATCTGAGATGTAATAAATAGTTACATAATCACAAATAATTATATCTGTGGATCCTTCTGGTTTCATTGAGAAGGGTTGACTTTATCGTTTTATTAGAGAATCTCTTTATAATTGTTTAAAATTTGACAAAAAGGGAGATGTTGTTCAGATGCAAGCCATGGGACTGTAATGTATAGTTAAGATTACCTCAAAACCACAGGACGTAGTTGTTTCTGTTGATCTGGGATGGCTTGTAGATTTGGTGGGTGGAGAACCCAAGAATGATCCATTGAAATTGACAGCGATACCCTCTGGAACAGTCTTCCAACAGCAACTGGATATCATCTGTGACCAAACTAATTTACCCATTTCATAGTCTGTCCTACTTTTCCTCGACCCAGAGACGGAGAACAATTTCACATTTTCATTATGTTACTTTTCTGCAAGACTTAGAAATCATCTGGGTAATAAACTTACTTTATTCAAGGCATTGACATACACTACACAACATCAAGTGCAATATTTACAGAAAGTAGAGTATATTATGATACAAAGGAACAGCGGGCAAACATTGATATGTCTGGGAAACATTACCTTTGTGTCTAGACATATTACAGACTAACACAGACTAGCTTCATGGTATATGACAGGTTGTCTTTTGGTTTTGATAACTTGTACCTTGACACGTTATATAAATTTTAAAATCCAAGAGTTTAACCTTCTTGTCAGAATCAGGCCCCTCTAAAACAAATTCCCTCTGCATCGTTACATATGTGGTGATGTTTTGGCATGATGCAACTTAAAGGAAACATATCAGTGGCTATGCATTTGAACTAGACATGACATAAACCACAACCACTATTCCAAGAGCTAAGTAAATGTCACTGAATTTAACCTGGCAAGAGAACATCTTACACTATTCAACAGAACCACAGTTAATAAACTGAAGGTTTTTTGACTGAATGCCCAGATTAAAGTTCACTGTAGACATTGACGTGTTTAAAATAATTTATGAAGATCACTCTGATACCCGCCAAGACAAATAAAGAACAGACAGCTACGGATGTCACAGCAAGGCCACTACGCTCATTGGCTTTAAATATTTTTATGAAGAGTGAAATATGATTGTTGCTATGAAACCACCATAGTTACTAATTATAAATATTTCTTTGAAAATGAAAGTACAGCACATAGCCATGACGCAGCAACAATCATACACTTTACACAGCACTACATACTAGACACACCAGTGCTACACATTTGTACATGATATTTTTTAAGGTATGTTTGAGTTATACATGATTTGTTTTCTTAAACATTTTACTTACAGTACATATAAAGTCCTGGATATTTTAAAGTCAGATTTTTAAATCTTTTACCTACACATCCCAATCTGTTACGCAATGTGATGTTTCCATGGATACTAAGACAGGTAATGACACGGAAACGGATGGAGAACTCCCTTTAGACAGGACGACGGGAAGCAGCTTTGAGAGGACGTTTTATAAGTGCCTGAAACGCAAAAAAAGAAAAAAAAAAAAGTCAAGAACGCGGAGTTTAGTTGACGGCAATATCACCAGAAAGCCTCTGCTGTCACACAGACACACACCTGGCCCATCTGTTCTTGTTGTTGTTGTTGTTGTTAAAGAGTAGCTTATACAGCCTTTCAGCTCAGTACAGTTTTTTTTTTCTACAGACTGTGGGTTTTTTGACACTTGACATCTCCATGCTGTAGAGACTACATTAATTCGTTTCTTTCTTTGTTTTAAAAAACTTGTTTTTTGCGATGCAGTACGGCAGGGAGAATCCATCACCGGCCTGTTTCCGGATCCTCAAGTGGCTTCTCATGTGCATTAGAAGTCTTAAGGTGATTGAAGATTGTTAATTTGGTGCTATCAGTCTCACAAACCTCTCTGATGGTGGCTTTTCTTTCCTCTCATCTACATGACGGCTGTCTTTTTTTTTCTCGTGGACATTTCTTTGGGCTTCATCATGACTTTTGCTGACTGACTTAAGTTGAAGACTTCAAAACACTATAGTTATGTCTAGCCCTTCACCTGTCTTTTTTGTGGGCAAAAACAATTTAACATGAAGAGCAATCAGCTATCTGAGGCAGCTGTAAGACTTACAGTCCTCTACTCATCTGTGTATGCGTGTTTGTGTGTGTGTGTAGGGGGGATGCTATTGTTCTGTTATGCTGAAATGTGCGTGCGTAAAAATACACAAAAACAACAGTGCACAGTTCCTGCTTTTGCGTGCTTATTCTTCTGCTCCTGATTCCAAATTCCTGAGCAGACAGCTAAAGTTGACTCATTTGACCTCTTGTCCCAGTTCTCTAAGAGGGCATTGTATAAGAGACATTCTCAGGAGGATGTCATCATTCAAATACTTCCTTTATAAACGGACCAAATCTTTTTGTTTTGAACGCAGAAAAATGGGCTCCTGGGAACACGCCCCATTCTAAAATATGCTTTACAGATTTCAGAAATGTATTCGCATGGTCTTAGTCTGGCAGAGGAAGCGCACCTTTAAATCTATGTATCTTTGTGGCTTTCCCTGAGGTGAATCTGCTATTTTTGAGATGGGAAATATATGGTGGCAGTGAGATCCCATAGTGAGTGTGTGAACTCTGTTTTTGCTCTTATGTTGCGTAATGCATCATAATCATGTTAATGATGTTTGCAATGCTGTGTGTTTTCTTTGGGTGCTCTCCTTGTAAGGGCTTTCAATTACTCAGCTGCTTTTCCAGCCCAGCATGCAGTTAAATCATTACCTTCACAACAACACAGCACCATCTCCGTTTAAACGGCCTAAATGTTGAAAGAAGCCCCATACTGGGAGATCAAAGCACCAGAGACCTCATTTGGTGATGTAAGGTTGGCATGTCGATTCAGTATACCTTTGGCAGCTATTAACTACATCTAGGCCTTCTGGATAACATCAGCTTAACATTGTTGGGCTGGAAACTGAGCTGAAGGGCGGTTCTGTGTTCCCGTCATTAAGAGATGCCGTCATTACACACACTGTAATGTGAAATCTGTAAGTGTTTGGAGGAGCAGAGGGCAAGACATGTTGCTGATGTTCACGCATAAAGAGGTGTGTGTGTGTGTGTGTGTGTGTGTGCAGGAAAAACCCAAGTACCTCATAAAGATGTGCCATTGAGTTGGGGTGTGTGCAGCATTCTTGCTACTGATGGGCCGTTGCCTGTCTCAGACAGAACCTGCACCTGGGCTTTATACACACTCTCCGGCTCCAGGTGGTCCACAGTGAGCGACAACTGGTCCTGAGAAACACACAGCATTCATCAACAAGGAATTTAACAGCTACTTCACTCTGTGTTCCATCCCTCTTCTCTGATCTATAGATACATATCCCTCCGTTATGTCCTATCATATCATATCATATCATATCATATCATATCATATCATATCATATCATATCATATCATATCATATCATATCATTGTTTAAACTACATAAAACTTAAAGTTTTCTTTAAAACATCGACATGACTTTGATTTGAATAGTGTTCTTTTGATGAATCTTGTATTGAGAAACTTGTGCAATGTCATAACTCACTGGGGGTAAAATATGAGTTTGGGAGATGAGTGTGTCCGGGGGCTCGTTGGCTCTGTTGTTGCCGCCGGACACTTTGATCCAGGAGAACTGGAAGCCCGTGATTGGGATCTGGCCTGGGACCGCCTCTGAAAGCTGCCAGCTAAAAACCCCCTGCACGGAACTGTTCACTGCCTGGAACACAGCTGCCAGCCTCTCCGGACGTGGATGGCCTTTCTTCATCTGCAGGGGGCGCTCTAGGGTAAGGGACCCAACCAAAGACTGTAAGGCAGTGGCTCATCATCTATGTAAGCATCATTGCACTGAATGACTTTAACATTCTCATTTAATGGAATATGGATGTGTGGGCAGCACATGACAGAACAAAATGTTTAGTGTGGGTAAGCCCGAGCGCTAAATATTCATGGTTAATTTCAATATAATATTTCCAACAGCGGTAGTCTTATTGACCATATAAATGTTCCAGAAGCTTGGATAGCATTTTTCATAAGTCTATTTATTGAGAAATATCTTTTTTTTAATAATAGTATTGGAACAGCTGGCTCAGAGGGTATTTCTGGCTGTTAAAAAATGTAGACACATATAAAGTCAGCAACATTCATTTTTGATCTTGAGGTTTCCAACAGCAGTTGGCTTTCAGTCACCTTCAAAAAAATACTATTGCGATTGAGAAACTGCGAAATGGACTGCCGATACCTTCCTTGGCACAGGAAACAGCTTTCTTCCCTCTGCCTTTCAGTGAGGAACACTGAGGGGTCGTAACAGAGGTCATGGCCTCCAGCCTTTGGCCATGTTCAGATACGGGCATGACACCCACCCTGTACTTACAGGAAAACAGCAGGCCAGTGATGACAAAATGGGTTCCCTGAGAAGAAGAGAAAGAAATTAGTATTATAATTCAAGAGAGTGTGCAGAAAAACTAATGAAAGCAATATAACCGGTAATGGAACAAGTGATAAAAAAAAGAGAGAGAGAGAGAGAGAGAGAGAGAGAGAGAGGAAAACAAAAAACAAATCACACACAGACAGAGCGGAACACGAAAGAGAGGAAAACGAATGGACCCAGAAATATGGATGAACTGAAGTTTGTGAAATTGAATTGCACCCAATGTTACAGATGGAAAAATCAGATATTTTGATTCCTATTATCTGGCCAGTATTTATGTCATAAGGAGGCAGGTCGTACTTTTCTCATTGTTTCTTTACGCCGGCTGCCAAACGATGACAGATCACTTTCAGAAATATAACTCAGCTGGCTGCTACAGTGGTTTTTTGGTCATATTTGTCAAAGTTTTTTTTTTTTTTTTTTTTTTTTGGTACATCATCCCTTCAAAAACAAAAGAACAAAGCAAGGTGTCTGTCTTCGCTCCGAGGACACAGCATGCTGAAAAAAACAGCAGATGTTTACAAACAGGGTGTAGCTGTTTTTCAGTGACGTTATCGTTTCTTTCGTCGCGACGGAAAAGTAAGAGGTTATTAAAGATTTTTCTGTTTAATATTATGATGAATGAACTGTCTCTGAATTCCTTTTGTATTTGTTGGATTTGTTTGGCAAAGCTCAAACGTCAAACCCTTGCGCGGTGAGGGCATTTCAAGAGTGTTTATGAAAGTCGCTACTTTCCTCAACCGAAAGCACGTTTCATGGGCTCACCACATCATAAACCTTTATATCTGGAGTTTGTTAGTGATTAATATGCTTCTGCAGTCAGACAACAATGATAACCTTTGAAATTGTACAGCTCAAGTGGTAAATATCATGCATTCCTATGTTTATTAAGCAATATAGATTTCCTCTCATATTCTCACCGGGGTTCACCCATGGCAGCACGCATCCATTAAATGATTCGGGTTCCTATCTAATTATCCAGCTGTCACCAACATCCTTAGAGTGTGGGGATTTAAGACGTGCGTGTGTGTGTGTGTGTCTGTCTGTGTGTGTGTGTGTTTTAATCTATTTAACCACTAAAGGGCAGTTGCGTGCCAATACTTTTTTTCAAAGCTGCCTTGCTGGTGTGAGGAGGAGTGGGGTAGATAAGACAAGGATATCACACACGAGATTTCTCAAAGATTCTCGAGATTCTCAAAACCATAACGGAGGCCATAATACATTACCCTGTAATCGTATATTGATTATCAGTTCATTGTGAGGTTTTCAGTGCCTGACATGCATAGAGTCTCTGTTTGACACAGGGAAGCGGTTAACCCACCTGAACAGTAGCTTGCTTCTCTTTCTTGGTCACATTATTGGCACACACCTCTGGATACCATCTCAAACGATACGAATGGCTTTGGCTTTCTCCTGTCGACACAAAATAGGATGAGTTAGGTGGTTCATCCAGAAAAGAATGCAAAGTGGAAAGGAAAAAAAAAAAAAAAAAAAGTACTTTCGGAGGCCAAGGCGGGAGAAGCTGCTTTGACAGTCCTCCCTCTTTCCCTTCTTCCCTCTCTGTATCTAAGCAACATTACATCTTTCATCAAACCCATCTCCCACAGTGCACCAGGTTGTCTGAAAGCCTGAGGAGCCATCTCCTTCACATCTGTTTCCCATTCCAGAGCCATATTGATATTATTAAATCTGTCTCCATGCTTTTCTTTCTCTCTCTCTCTCTCTCTCTCCGAGAGATAACAGTAAATCAGCACCCGCTATTTACAACATTCACTGGTTCCAGCACAATCCAGCCTTTGAAGCCCATTGTGTCGCCAAATGGGTATTTTTGGAAAACTCTAACTAAGCAAATTGGAGATCATCTGTCGTAGAACTGATTAAGAACATGCACGGTTCAGACAGTCAGGGAGACTCAGTGCCTTTGTAAATGTACTGCATCGTGGCCTTTCTCTGGCTTTTTGCAACACCCTTTTGAGTTGAGATGTGAGTTAGACGTTCAATACTGGTTCATGTTATTGCAAGAGAGTCCGTGGATCTGCTTCGAAACTGAAATGAAGCAGAAATCCAAATCATCAAGCTGTGTCGTGATTTTTTTTTTTTATCCGTTTATTTATTTACTTGCCTTGTTGCCGACTCTTCCAGAAGACCTTGACCTGGAGCTGGTTGTCATGGTAGTGGGGCGCAGCTGCTTCCAGCCGTAGGATGCTGGGAGTGGAATGGGAGAGAGGAAGCTCGTTGGAGAACTCCCTGGTAATAGTCCCTCGGTGTGGAGATCCTGAGGAATCTACTTTTAGGAGGATAAGATTTAAATTCAGAGTGGGATTCGTTTCAGTCTCAAGCTTCTTCAAGCTGAGTGATCGCTTGGCGCTGAGCATCACTCTTTGCAAAGAGATCAAAGACAGGGAATGTTTTTCAAAATGACTGTAAGGTAGTGTAAGGTAAGAGGATGACAACTCAATTCATATGGATAATCTCACAGCAACTGTCAATGTAATACACAGGTAATAGCTGCTGACATTCCATTATAATCATCTGACTTAATAATGAATCTATATGCTTTGCTGTAAAGTCCACAAATAGTTATAATATTAGTTTATGAAGGAATAAGATGTGGGTTTCTTTTTCCCAGAATGCCTGTTGCTTAGACAACGGTCCATAAAATAATGAGACCCTCATTGTATCTGCACAGGGCACTGAGAGAGAGAGAGAGAGAGAGAGAGAGACATATCAACATAGCAATGTTTTATATGCCAACAAGGCTTTTAGGGGCCACGTGAGAGAAACACCAGACGCGCTGAGAAAAAGGAACGAAAAAATAGACATATAAAAATGTGCGTGAGGGAGGAAAAAATAATTGGGAGAACCGTGGAAATAAAATACATATCTCATTTAAAAAGTATTGTAGCTCTCTGTGTTATTTTAGTTTGCCATAACACATTCTAAAAAATACTGTGAGATGCCACAGCAAGAGCTTGGAGGTCTTAAGCTTCTGCTTAATGCCTCTTTGCTGAGTGTCTGGAATTAGTTTTGGCAGAATTAGTGGAAGATTTATAAAGGCTAATTAAAAGCAGAAACAACAACAACAGGGGGAAAAAAAATCTCCCCTTTGCTGTTGACATGTAGCCAGGTTTCTTTGGGGTGAGTGACAAACATAAGGTTAACTGCTGCCCTATTTTTTTTTGAGGGGGGGTGTGGAGGGGAGGTGGGGGGGGGGGCTATATCAGGGCACACTCATCTCAAAGTCTCCCCTTTGGTGACCCATGACTGAATTGGACCCAGATAAGCGCTGATCCACAATGCTGATACAACAGAGGAATTTGCTACTTATGGAACAGGTTAACTCTTTTCATCTTTGGAAAATAAAAAAAGGCTGAACTCAATTTAGGTGCCAAAACCACAGCTCTGAAGACAAGGAAAGCTTCCTCTTACACACTAGTCTTTGCTGCCTAGTGAAGATTTCCAATGTTTTTCCGAAAAGCTTTGGTATTCCGGAGTTTTAAGTTAAAATACTGATACACTGCAAATGAGAACAAAATTCATCTTTTATTTAATGTAGGTTCAGTTTAACTACTTCTTAGCCCTTTAAAACTCTAGATATTTCACATTTGACAACAATATCAAATTTATACTTCTTGCACAACCACTTTTGACATAGCTGTAAAATAAAGTTTTGGCAAACGACCTAAAAGCCCATTAATGGATTATGTTCTACTGAAAAAAACCCTTCAGACACACCCAAACATACATGGGTTTTCATTTCCATGGCTGAGGTACAGTCCTTACCTGTAGGTGCAGTGGAGAATGAGAACTGGGCTCGGCTGCTCTTCAGGCGTTTCTGACCCCAGTAAGAGATTGTCTGGATCTGAACCAAATACGGTGTGTTTGGCTGAAGACCATGGAGCTCCAACTCTGTCTTAGCCTGAAGAACATCAAACAAACAGGGCCACGCTTAACATTAGAACAGGTTACGGACATCAGGGATCTTACAGTGAGATATAACATAGCGGCACTGAATCATTAGATCTGCGTCACATATAATATACTCATATAATCCATACACAGTAATCATCAGTTTGTGATGTGAAAACAGGTTATACTGTCAGTACAGTCCAGTGTCGCCATATTATGACTAATCGAAAATTATACAGTCATTCTAAACTATAACTATGTTACTTATCATGTGAATTTTGATGGACATAATGTCACAACACTTGTATCTAAAGACTGTTTGTGCTCTTTACAGTCTAAGTCAAAGCACAGTGGCCTGTGGGGTAGTTGATAATGTTGTGACTTGAAGAGTTAAAAGCAAAAAATAATAGCAATAATAGCAAAGCCTGTCGCACGAATGTCAATTCCGACTTTAGTGGCGAATAATAAAGTTGAGGCTTTTCATGCTTCTCCATATCGCCAAAAATATTTCACAGCACTCGCATGAAGAAGCCCAGAGGAATTTCTTGAGTTGCCCTCTCATGTCATTTTAGAGGACATGTTATGATTTCCAGAAACCGTTGCCTCTTTTCGCTCCTCTGGAGTCCATGACAAATCACGTTTCACTTCAGATAATGTAGCGAAAGGTGAGCAGGGCCTCGAATGTCACGCTGTAGTCTCTGGTCTCGCTGCGGGTGCTTTGGTACGATATGTTGTGATTTTAGTGAGTGTGGAGAGAGAGAAAGAGAACGAGAGAGAGAGAGAGGGAGAGGGAGAGGGAGAGAGAGAGGAGGTACTGCAGCTGCAGCTATTCTGTGTGGGAATGCGGTGGGAGCTCTTGTAAAAATTCCCGACAATCTTAAGCTGGAGGACCCGACTGCCATCGGGAGATGGAATAAAAAAAAAAAAGGTTATGAGATTTTAACTGAACACAGCCAGATTCTCTGTTACCCCTTAAACAGCTCATGGAGAGTTGGCTTTCTGGTTTTGGAGAGTAGGCCTATTCCAAAACAAAACTCCCCTCCATGAATTAGACCTCTGCTGTTAGCTTAATTCTTTCTAGAAATTCTTTGGGCAAAAGTAAAAGAATTTACCGTGTACAAGGCATTTCACGATGTGTACCTACATTCTCATTTTGCCTTGGAATGACAAAGAGATATCATAACACTTTCTATATATAGTAAATTCATTTGTGTTTTTCAGAGTAAACAATCCTTTTTATACTCCCAGGCTGTTTAACTGTGAGGTCTCACATCTCATGTCATTTTCAATTACTTTTTATAATGAAAAAAAAAAAAAAGGAAAAAAAAAATGTTTTTTTTTTTGAAACCTCACTTTTAAGTAGTATATGAAAATTGGTTTTCTTTATGGGCTACTGTTCAGTAAAATGGATGATTTTCTCAGACCAGAAGTTATTGCATTGTAAAAACAAATTACCTAATCAAAACCATTTGAGAGCAACGGCTTGAAGGAGACTGCTTAGGTTACAGTAGAGTACGATGATCACTAGAACAGCTGCTGTCTTTGTTCCCTGGGCTTTGTGGGGAGACATAAATACACCAGCTTGCACTTTATTAGAATGCAGGTGGTGTGTACGAGTGTAGCACCTGCGGAGCAGCAGATGAAGAGAGCTGCTTGACACTGGGCAGAGAAACGACACATTCCAATAATATTCTACTCTATTCACTCCGTTACCTTTGCACCCCTAAAACGAAGCCTGGGAGATGCCGTCCTCCTGCTAAGGCAACGGAGTTAAGTTCATTAGGTTCAGCTTCAGTGAGGGCTATTCTGATGCACGAGAGGGAAAATTCAAAACTAGCCCGAGAGAAACCTCAAAACCAATGTCAATACTTGACCGCCTACCAGGTTTAGCAGGAACCAAGTCTGATGTGACTTTGCTGTACTTAATATTTTTTGACAAACAAAATTCAGTTAAAGTACCCACAAAATGAAAAGGTAAGACAAACAATACAGCAGTAAGATATCAGTGTGGTGCCAGAAGGCCCTGTTCTATTCAGAAAGGTGATGAGTAGGAGCTGTGCTGTGTGGGCCTTACCCCATCCGTCACCCTGGCGTTCTCCCTCCGAGTCTGGCCCAACGGGGGGCCTGCCCCGCGGGCACTCCAGGTCACCTTGTAATGGTGGACCACCAAGTCATCCTCTTTGGGGGGGTCCCACAGGAGGTGAACGGTCTCTGTTCCATCAGCCTGCACGGTGTGGTTCCCTATGCGGATGTTCTGCGGTATCTCTGGTGGGAACGGATCTGTGGACAGAGGGAGCGGAACTGTTTTTTTTTTTTGTTGCTTTTTTTTTTAAATTACTGTTCCCCATCATTCTTCCTCTGATTATTTACACTCACCTAGCACGACCCTGAGAGAAGGGGATGGCCACAGAAACCAGGAAAAGCACTGAAGGTTGCAAAGTGAGTGCCTACAGAATTTGACAGCTCAGCATTACAGAGCACTGGAGAGATGAATTTACCTCCACGAGGTCAAAAAGTGGAGAGTATTTTTGGCCGACTTTGATGTTGCTGTACAGAAGTTGTCGGGGAGACTTTTGGCACAGGGTGGGGGAGGGGGGGGGGGGCGGGGTCAGCAAAAATAATCAGCTTTGAAAACAATGAATCTTACCTCTATCACTCTTCTGTTGTCTTTATCTAGGAGTCAGAGTGAAATGTGAAGGAAGGAATGTTTTGTCGATTTCCATTCGTGGACATATCTACTGGGTGGACGGGTGCTTGGGAGGGATGTACAATTTTTGACAAATTCAGTTTCAACATTCCAGTATCTTGGATTTACTTACTCTCAAGATAGTGTGTCTTTACCATAGTACAATATTGCTCTCATACGTTTAATACCCTGTGTATATAAGGAGACCTTGGTTGTCTAGAGGACTGTTCTTTTATCTCTGTCCAGTAATATTTTTGATGAAGTCTAAATCCTCAGCACTGTATCAGTTAACATTAATCTAGTCTAGTAAAACCAGCGCTGAAGAGTGTTCTACCTGAGATTAAAACCTCGTCTGAAAAGCCAACACCCTTCCTCCCCCCACCCCCCCCAGGTTTACCGTAACATAATTTAACTTGGCATGTTCTCAAGACGGTTTAAATTCAGCGTCTACGGGCTGTGTTACAGGACATGGCTTTGATATGGTGTAGGAGCTACTGTATGTGTGTGAGAGCTCGCCAAAGGTCAGAGGGAGATGTAAACTGTTACAGCAGTTTGCCTCCGGGGGTCGGCTTCTGAACAGGCCCCGTTTGGTCTCCTGCTCCCATTGAAGTCGGCCAGCGCTTGGCATCTTTAACCAAAACAAAGGTTTCATTTCATACCGTGAGGTGATTCTAAACAAGGCAGAAAGGCCACACGGCGAGTTTTAAGGTCACCAGAGGAAAACTGTCACTTGGATTTTTCCTCACAGAGTTATAAAGCCCACAAGGGAATACTTTCATCTCCTGGTTTCCCCTAAACGACGGCAGTCGCTCGTGTGACCCTTGACCCCTACCATTCTTCATGCTCCCTTCATCTAATGGTAATTTGAAGAGTGCTGGATGTTTAGTTGCTCAGTGTAGAGAAAACAAAATGTGTGCTGTCTGGACGAGAATTTCTTTGCTCATGTTAAATTCATTCTTCCTAAACAACCAGGTCCGTTTTGAAGTGTGCTATCACTGTATTAAGTTATTAATATCTTGTTAGGCTGGAAAACAGGTAACATTAGAGTAGCTTGGCTAGGGCTAAAACACAGCCATATTCCAGCTATTCGCTATTCAGATGGCAACAGAATCCTATTGAGTGAAAAGCCTGACTAACAATAAAACTGGCTGAGGTTTATTAACTGGGGGTGGGGTATAAGGCTTTTTTGACTTTTTTTCTCCGTCTAATTCGTTTCAATTCCATGATAATCCCTGAAAACACAGAAGAAGGGCTGGTTCCAGCCCTCACCGGCATTGGGTTCCGCATTACCTCAGTCTGTGTGCAATTATATTTTGGATGAAGTCTTAAGATGGGCTTGTCTTTGAAATAGTAAAATTCCAGCATCCCTGTGGTCACAGATGATTTAAGCCATACTGTTCAGCACCAAGATTTACCAAGAAGTATCAAATGAAATCAGATTTACTGATCTGAACAAACATGGCAACAAAATGCAAGTTGGGTTGCCTTGCGACTAAAATAGACACCCAGGAACAAGAAAAAAAAAAACATTCGAAAATATTATCCATCATCACTCACACATGTTTGTTGCATCCATGGGAAAAGTTTATTTCTGGGTGCCTTCCCTTTTGCCATAAAACATGTTCGACATCAGAATTGTTGTGTGTAGGCCTAATATTTTAAAGTCAGCTTGTGTGTGTGCGTGTGTGTGTGTGCGCGCATGTGTGCGTGTGTGTGTGTGTGTGTGTGTGTGTGTGTGTGTAAGGGACTGTAGCTTGTGTGGGTTTGCCCTTGAATAAATGTGAGTAGGAATGAGTAAGTGTATGTGTGTGTGTGTGTGTGTGTGTGCACACGCTGACTGGAGCCAGATCAGGGGGCTGTTAGGCTGTGATACATTGCAGGCTGTGGATTCCCGAGGTTTGTGGGAGAGAGAGAGAGAGAGAGAGAGAGTGAGAGAGAGAGTTTGACTGAGGTGGCGGACTCTGGTGTTGCAGTGCTCTTGTGGTCTTTCATTCCTCTCTGGGAGGATTTGGAACCTGTCCCACTACACCCCACTCATTCTCAAATGTGCCAGTGTGTCGCAGTGAAAAGTTTTTTTTCTTTCTGTCAGCACTGTTTGGCTGTTTGTTCCCAAACCAACAACTGACAAGGGCTGAACTTTGAAAAGGTGCAGAGGACGTTAATCATTAAAAGCAGTAATATTTGGATGTATTAAAATGCAAGACTTTACGGGAAAAATACCCGTAAATGTGAACACAGCCCCTCTGATACATTCATTACAGAGAAATTACAGAGAATTTTCCCATCAGTGACTAATACTATGCATGCTCCAGTGTGTTCCAGTGTATGAAACATTGCTAAGTGTTTCAAATATGACTTGATCTGGATTAAAACAAAATCCAAAACAATTTCACATAAATCCATAAAAGGAAATAAGAGCCACTTTGTATTCAAATATTTACTCTATTCAAATAGTGACTCTCTGAGAGTCTTCAAATAATTAGTCACATCTTAATGGATTAACTTCAAATATTATAATAAAGGGACAAAGGGTATTCATATAATATTTATCAGTCTTCAGCTAATATTTACGTACCATAAAGCATAGTCAGCCATGCATTTATCTCTGGTCTTTTTCTTGTTCAAAAGGTTCAAAATGTTACCTCACAACAAGAAGCTAACAGAGAAAAGGTTGTATGTGAACGGCCAATTGTGTGGCCTGTAGGAAGCACAGACGCCCTCTCACCTCGTGCTGAGAAGAAATGCTTGCTGGGAGTGGTGAAGCCGCGTGTGCCCTGGCTGTTAACTGCACTGACCCTAAACTGGTACCACCTGTGGGGACGCACATCCTTAAACACGGCATGATCCTCCATAGTCTGAGAGACAGAGAGGTGGAAAGAGAGAGGGATAGAGAGGGAGAGAGAGAGACCGACAGATAGAGAGAGAGAGAGAAAGAGAGAGAGAGAGAGAGAGAGAGAGAGGGGGTTTTAATTGAGATAACTCAGCCCCTTACCCAAAGGGGGAAGGTCTCTATTGTCATATGAGCACTAATAACAAACTAGGAGTGCTGAAAACCAGAGAGCCACCACCCTGTCCATTCTCTAGCTCCTCTATACCATTATATCTCTAAGGTTTTGTCCACACACTCAGAAGGAAAGGACCCAGTCAGCTGTTTGTTCTGCCTTTCCTCATTTCCACAATCAATACTCACAGGGTTATCTCACTGAAATGCTGACAGATGGCTGATTATCAATAGGTCTGATTGAGAGTTTGTCTAAGTGGAGTTTTGGGTGTGTTGCACCCATATGCATCGATGCATAGTTTGAATTTCATTGTTCCGTCTCCTTTGGAGTCTATGAGTCCAGTAACTGATGTAACTGATTGCTATAGATGATGTAAATATCGTTCACTGCGTGAAAAGAGGTGTATTCGGCCTGGAATACTCCTGTATATTCTCGGATACTCCACAGATTATCGGCTGTATCCGTCAGTTTGCAGCTCTGTTACGCGGCATGGAATACTCCTGAATATGTACCGTGTTTTGGGGTCTGCCTAGAGCCCTTAGTTGCCATGGTGAATAATCCCTTGGGGGTGCTTGGAAGGGAACATTTGCACTTCACACCTTGGGCCACAAGGTATCCTGCAATTGGTCAAAAGTCTTTCTTTGGATTGGTGGAGCAATGTCTTGCCCCTCCTCTAAAACCCTTCCCCATTGGTCCATTGTGGGTCCCCAGACATGAATTCATATGGTTTATATAATAATAATAATTATTATTATTAATATTATTATTATTGGTGGTGTTGTTTTATGTTCATAGGTAGATTGTATAGATAGTCTGGCAAACAAAAATGAATTACACAAATTTTATTATAAATAAAGCACATACAGTATAATATAAGGCATATAAATTGACAAATTTTATATAATAAATGTACAATATATAATAGAATAGAATACATTAGAACAGAATATACTGTAATATCATAGTATATAATACAAATGCTTTTGGGAGCATAAATGAAACTCTAAATGTTGAGCATTCCCAAGAACAACCCAGCTTCCGTGGTCTCTATTCTGAATGCAGACAACTCTGTGCTAGGCGGGAGGACCCACGCTGGCCTTCCATCCAAAATGGCGGCGTCCTCTTCAGAAATTATCTCTACTGATGCGGTCCTCCATATGGCAGCCTCTTCCTCAGTTTAAAGACCACTCGCTCTGGCCTTGAGCAGATGCAAAACACAGTGAAAACAGAAATTAGATCACTGAAAATAGCAAATGGAGAAAAAGTCTAAGTACTACTAGGGAAATGATGTTTTGACTTACTCTTCTCCTCCTTTGCCTCATTCGAGTGGCGATCCTGCCCCCCTTTTTGTTCTCTGGATTCACCCGGTAACTCTTTCGAATAGTCTCAGTCGGTCTTTCAGGATGCTAGAGAGAAAAAAAAGCGGAGAAGAAAGGAAGATTGATTAAAAGTTCGTTTAGAATTCCAAGCATTGCTATGAAACAATCGCGACGATATAGTCTACCAACAAAACACGCTGTCCTACCTTGTCCGTGGATCATATCTGTGCGTGTTGTTTTCAGCATTATGCATTATCCGCACAGATTCCTGTAGAAGCAAAATTAATACAAGAGTTAAATTCAACCACATTAAGGGATAAAGCAGATAAAGAAATGTGAACAGAATGCGCGGCAGTCAAAGACGAAAGCCAGAAGGTTACAGAAATAAACTTACCGAAACAGAGTTATTCCCCGCTCGTCTTCTTTTCTCGGGCAGACTCCTCTTGCGCCTCTTTGATGGGACTCCATCCTGTCCAACCGCCGATTAACATTCTCCATGAGCGTTTACTGCTGTTCAGACATCTTCTTAAAAAATGCATTTAACGGGGACACCAGTTGTTTGTTTTCGTTCGGACTCGGCGTTGGAAAAATTGGATATTCCCGGCGCACGAGTAGCCTCTCCACACCGCTGTCCGTTCGAAAACTTAAGTGTTCTTTTGCAAGCCATCTTCAAAATGCACACTATCGACAAAATACGGAGTACAACTTCTGTAATCCTTCAGTGACTCGCTTCTCCTTACCTTACTACAGGTAACCCCTTCCCCAAAGCAAATTTCGCGCTGCAGTTGCACACAATGCTATTGGTTACTGTCACCCTACGCCATGCACGCACAGAAAACTGATTGGACAGGACTCAACCTTAGATTCTAAGTGGGTGGTTTGAAAACGGGGCGCGTCCTCGTACTGAGGAGAGACATTCCGAACAAACAAGCGAGAATCAACAACAAAAACTCCTATGCCCTGTAAACTTTTTTTTTTTAAGTCCTGTATCCTTTGTCCCGCATCCTTCATACTGAGATAATGTCCCGCATTTTCGCCGGTCGTTTGGTTTTTAACTGTCAGAAATAACAAATATATGGATCCATTATTTTACCCGCCCGCACATGAGCATAGTTTCTAATCTATTTAATAGCGCTATGTCAAAAGCAGTAAAAATGCAACATAGGCGAGTTTTTTTAAAAGCCTTGCTTTCACCAAATGGCTGAGAGGAGAGCGTTGAGGGCGGTCATCAAGAGTCTGTGGCGGCCGTCAATCAAACTGTGCAGCTGTGGGGCCGACGAATTTCTTTGCTACGTCACAAAAACCAAACTTAGTAAAACTTTACAGATATGAAGATAAACGCTGTCAGCCGACGTCATGGTCAAAAAGAAAGGAAAAAGTTATTTTATCCCTTCTGACCATGCTTCTCATCCAATAGAGATTTTGGCTTGATATAAAGATTTGCATTGAAATTGTTTTATTTTATGTAATATTTTATTTTGAGCCTTATTTATTCTTATAGTTGGATTTGGTCAGGGGTTTAACTTGAAAGACCTGAGCTGTATGATGCCTGCTGCTTTGCTTAAGTACAGTTGCCTTTAATGGGCCTGTAATGGCCAATGCATGTTGGATGTCTATCAATACAAGTGTATACAAGTGTTTCTTATACAGTTAGACTGACATTATATCTAAGTTTTACATCATCTCTCAGCATTAGTAACATGTCCCATATTGTCCCACACAAACTTACTACTTGTCCCCCATTTGGTCTGTTTGCATCTGGTCACCCTGTACCTTTGACCCCAAGTAAAGGACAGTTGCATAACCATCAAATATGTAATTAATGAACCTCTCATTTAGACTTTTTTTAAATTATGTTTTCAGTGTGTTTTTGTATGCTCCATTTGAAGTGTCCATTGTAATTTACCTGCACGACAGAGCAATGACATAAAAGGCTACATGGGCCTACCACTGCTATATTATACACCATGCAGCACCTAAGAAGTTTGTGTGGTTATCAAAATATTGGCTAAATATTACATATAGGCTAACTGCTAGAAAGTTACAGTGAGGAAGGGGGGCAGGCTTCTATACCCAGTCCCACCTAGACCACTGACTGTTATTAGCATTTGAAAGGCCAAGCCATCAGCTAACGACTGTGGTCACGCGGATGCCTGAAAACTGCCGTCTAACAGCTGTATTCGGACATTTGCAGGAGTTTTCAGGTCCGCATGACAAAGTTCTGCGGGCATCCGAATACCTCCGGAAAACAGCAGGTTTAGCGGAAGTTTACTTTGTCCGGACATTTCCGAATACACCACTTTTCACGCAGTGGTTAATGTGCTGGAATAGATCATTAACAGTGACTCTGAGTCAAACTAAATTAACGGCAGATGCATGGTGGGCTTTTGCAATGCTCTAAATCCTTTGAAACTTATATAACAGTCAGTATGCTAAGTGACCATTTAGGCTTAAAATTACTTCATTTCACCCATGCATGGTGCAGTTATTACCAATTTTCCATTCATACTTCATAGAGACTGAAGTCAAATTGGCTTGTTAAGCTTTGCTCATATAGCCAACGCAATGTGAGTGTGTGTGCGTGTGTGTGTGTGTGTGTGTGTATGTGTGTGTGTGTATGTTTATGTGTATGGATGTCTGTTCCCACCATAAGCACAGTCTGCCAGGTGGAGGCGTCATCCTCGCTGGGGTGAATGCCATAGTTCCATCTCCTCTGTAGGACATACAGAACGGGCTCAATCGACACGTTGAACTTGGACATCCACATCACCTCTAGTTGTCCATGCTGGTCTTCTTGGAAGGACATGTCTTTTCTTGGCTTCAAAGGGACACCTGAGACAGTTCAAAGAAACATTACAAAAAATCTTGCCTCTGATGTCCTGCAAAAATACAATTCAAGCCTGAAATAATACAATTCAAGCCGTTATTTTCATAGAAATTAGTGGACAGTGTGTAGAGAGTAGCCAGTCCTACCCTTAAAGAGGTTTGCAGGGGCCTGGCAGGTGTGGCCACAGCCATTGGGGCAGCACTTTTTGGTTCCAGAACATTCTCTGTCGGCGCTGCAGCTTTCCACGCAGGCAGCGGCGAAACCCGAGGCTCTCTGAGGAGGAGGGCAGTCGCCCTGTTTCTGAGTTTGCAGTGACACCAGGAACTCAGCACTGGTCAAACACTCATAATGCCTCTTTCAGTGGAGAGAGAGAGACAGGGAGAGAGAAACAGAAAGAGAGAGAGAGAAAGAGAGAGAGAGAGAGAGAGAGACAGACATACAGACAAACAGAGAGAGACACAGAGAGAGAGAGAGAGAGAGACAGACAGACAGACAGACAAACAGAGAGAGAGAGACAAAGAGAGAGAGAAAGAGACAGAGATAGAGAGAGTGAGAGAGAGAGAGAGAGAGAGAGAGAGAGAGAAAGAGACAGAGAGAGAGAGAGAAAGAGAGACACAGAGAGAGAGAGAGAGAGAAAGAGACAGAGAAAGAGAGAGAGACCGAGAGAGAGAGAAAGAGACAGAGACAGAGACAGAGAGAGAGAGAGAGAGAGAGAGAGAGAGACATACAGACAAACAAAGAGAGACACAGAGAGAGAGAGAGAGACAGACAGACAGACAGACAAACAGAGAGAGAGAGACCAAGAGAGAGAGAAAGAGACAGAGATAGAGAGAGTGAGAGAGAGAGAGAGAGAGAGAGAGACAGACAGAGAGACAGAGAGAGAGAGATATGGTGGTTAAAACCAGCAATGCATTTGGAGCCCTGGTGTATGCCACTGTGGTATTCATTAGCTCTGTTTCTGTGGGGGACAGACATTCTGTGTGTGTGTGTGTGTGTGTGTGTGTGTGTGTGTGTGTGTCTGTGTGTGTGTGTGTGTCTGTTAGTAATGTCTCTCTCTCTCTCTCACACACACACACACACACACACACACTTGCGCTACTCCTGGCAATGCTTATCGCCTCACAGAAACTCACTGAAAAGCAAGGGCTCCCCTCGTAGGGCCACATCTGGCTACGAAGGCCCTCTGGCAACTATGCATTTGCAAAACATCTCCAAGAATTACTTAACACTTCTCCGGTTTGGAGCAGAGAACATGTTTCTTTCATTGGGTGAATCACAGAGTTGGGCAAACAACAAAGGACCTTAAGGCTTTGTCTTTAATACTGGGAGTCTGCAACTTACGCCGAGGCACTTTTTTACCCCAAAGGGTTTCATACACACAACAGTGAGGCTGACAGATCTCAAACTCTGTGGGCGTGATGGATGTCTCAATTAGACTGCTTCTCAAAGATAATGATCTTTGAATCTTAACAAGATGTGAATCTTTTGTCAAATGTAGTGTAAGGGCAAAAGGACATATCTAATATGCCCGAATCACCTTCTGTTTTCTGTTAGAGGAACTATATTCTCTTTGCTAAATACACTACTGCTGTGAAGTGATGTGACCAAAGGCTAGCCTTAATCAACTCTGAAAAGTGGTGACTTTTTTTTTCTTTAGTGTAATGATTTAACATCACCTTTCAGAAACTTTTCTTTCAAAGACACAGACACACACACATACACTCTCACACACATACACACGTACGCACGTACACATGCGCACGCGCGCGCACACACACACACACACACACACATCTGTCTGTGTTCTAGAAGGATCTCTTTGCCTTAGCATGACTGTACTACCTGTCTCATATGATATTTTACCATCTGCTATTTGGCAAATATTCTTCACTCTGCTGGTTGCTTATATATTGGTTCATTTAGTCTTCTGTCTCTGGCACTGTATTAACAATCTCTAGTCATCCAAACATACTGTGAGCCTAAAACCCATTTTTGGTTGGAGAGACTTACCTCACAGGCCTTGTGAGACAGGGTTCTTCTTGTTTCCCATAGTTCTTTGCATGGTTGTAAGCACTGCAGACAAACAAATAAACAAACCTGAGGATGGCATGTAACCTTTTTAAAATGCCACATCCAGCGAGCCACAGAGAGAAAGAATGTTTGGTAGTGAACAGAACACACAAACATCCGCACCTCCACACAAGGACAGCAGTGTTACTGTGGAGACTTTTCAAGGTCACATTTAGTGTCTGCGTTACGTTTAATTAGCTCTGTATAGACATTACCAGATGAATACAGAATACATACATTTGCATTAAAAAAACAGCCACTGCGGTTTCAAAGATTTGTCCAGGTTAGGACAAGTAGAGGCAAAGACACTGGATATGTTTGTTAAGAGTTTAGTGGATATGAATATGTTTACTGAGAGTCAAATTTAGTGAGTCTCTGTGCGTGTGTGCATGTGTGTGTGTGTGTGTGTGTGTGCGTGTGTGCATGTGTGTGTGTGTGTTTGTGTGTGTGTGTGTGTGTATGTGTGTATGTGTGCAGGCTGTGCATTCATCCATTTTCCCCCTCTGCTCTTTTAATCTTCTGTTCTCTTATTCTCCCCGATTGCTTAACTCCTCTTCAATCAGTCAAATGCATCCACTACCAGGAGGACGAGCTCACCCCCACTGGTCAGCCCCAAGTCCAAGATGTCCTCCGTGGCACACACTGCAGAATATTACGACATCTGTTGTGTGTTATCTGATAGATTATTCCGACATCTGCCTCCATCTATTCTGTTCTCAAGAAAACACAGATTTTACTTGGCTGACCTTTCAAAAGCCGGGGCTGCCTTGCAGAGAGTAAAAAAAAAAAAAAGCCATCTAGTAAAAGGAGAATTAGGTTTCACTTTACCACAAAGAATACTTCCACAAAGGTGTAAATTTGATTATCTGGTCCTATCACCGTGTCTGTAAAATGGGATGCCACAGTAAGTCATACTAAGGACCAGAGCTTACAATCTGAGTGAACTGATTGGTGTGTGAATGCCTATTGTAAAGACACACTAAAACCATTCAGAATATTTCTGGTTTTTAAAAATGTGCTCGCTTGCACCGGCATTCAAGAGTTCACTGGCTCTTCACAATCAGCAGACAAAAATGAGAAATGTAATTAACTGAAACAAAGCCCTCCTAAAACCTTCAGGGAGATGCCGTGTAGACTGTCATCATAAACAATCGTTTGAATTTAAACATAGCGACAGCCAAGCATAACGCGCCGTTCAGCACTGCTCCAGCACTGTGCTGTTAAGTCAGGCCGACTCAGTCATAAAGTCAAAGGCCAAGGTGTGTGGTGAGTGGCTGTCTACCACGTTGCCAAGGCCAGACCGCTCCAAGCATGCATTATGTCCACCTAATCATCACTGACAGCCTTCCCGGGTCACCTTCACACCCAACACTTCAAAAAGAACTCAGACAACAACCAAAAAAAAAATCCATTCACTGTGGCTAAAAAAACCTGGGAGTCATCAAACTGACAACGAGAGAGGGCCTGGGGAGTTGGTGGCAAAAAAAAAAAAAAAAAAAAAAACGAAAGAAAGAAAGAAAAAGAAAAAAAAATCAAAGTACCGACAAGGAACCCATATCCAGAACTCAGAGGGTTTCATAAATACCAGGGGCAGCATCCAAACCCGTGGACCGAATTTACAGGGCACCCAAATGCCCCCATCCATCAAAAGGACATGAGAATTCAACACTGAGTGGATTTAGCACAGGTTATCAGTGGCTAATTTCTCTAATACACAGGAGGTGCTGGAGTGACAGACACAGCATCCTTTCCAGACTGGAGAGAGATGGCTAACACACCTGTCTGGCCCCGAAGATAAGATTGGGCATTTATCTCATATGTTAAGTGCTAACCTCAACCTTTTACAGACGGCCCCCGCCCCCTCCCCTTTCCCCCACATGCCTTTCATGTATTTGACTTGTAAAAAGTGCAAACCACATTAAAAAACTCCTGCATACGCTATTTAGTCTGTAACTCTGAAATGATTTATGTTACACTGTATTATATGCTTAAAAGTTCACAATCACATCCCCATGAGTGGAGATCATATTTCAGTTACTGAACCTAATGATAAGCAGGCCATGCGCCAAAAAAAAAAAAAAAAAAAAAAATCCAAAAAAACCCGAGAGGGACCTGACATCGTTCTGAGTGTAAAACAAATGTTTTCAAGACTTCCCTTTGGGATGAGATCTGTTTCCTCCCCTGCTCTGTGTCTCACTCTCTCTATGGAGGGAAGCTTAGACAGTTTCAGTTGGAGAATAAAGCTGACTTCTTGGCCTTGTCAAACTGCATTTACTGCCGTCAAAACTGACTCTGCCCGAAAGGAACTTTTCCCCCCTTTTGACAGATACTTAATATTCATTGACAGGTTTGCAAAACTAGATATCTAACGAGACAGAAACATTTTTTTTTTTGATGACACCGCGGGAGGTTTCTGCATTTCTGCATTTGAATGAATTCAAGAGTTTTACGATTCAGCTCGAAGTTATCGGTCATTTCTGAAGAAAATGAAAAAACCCAAACTGCTGTGTGGTTTTAATTCATTTAATTATTTTAAACAGGTAGGGTGTGTTTCCTTTAATTTTTTCCTCCTTCTCAGAATTCACGAGGTCTAGGCATTTGATTACGCTGTCTAAATGAATTCTTACTGACTGTGGCACACTAATGCTCTACCGTTAGAAGAGTTTCCATTCTCAGACTTGAACACTCAATCCGGTCTCACCAAATGAGCCTTGAGTGTTCAATGGAGCTAATCCAGTGGACTAATGGGATGATTAATAAAGAGTAGTTGTAATGGCTTCTGCCTTCCTGTTTTTCCTTCATCCTCTCGTCTGCTTCTCTTCGGCTGGCCGAGACCCCCGAATCATGACGTGTTCCCGCGGGAACGCCGTGCCAAGCCGCCCCTGTCCTAAATTCCAGAACATCATCTCCTCTTTGTTGTAACACGAGCCTCTTTTCGCTGCGACGGACGGTTTGGAAAAATGACGGGCATTGCATGGGAGATTCCCGAGGGTCTCGTCACCAGCGTGCTCTTCCGTCTGCACGTTTAGCCATGGTTCAACTTTTTTTCACCCACCGTCAATCGCTACCTATGGCTAAGAGTGCTCTTTTGAGATCTTGGAATCCAAGTAATGTGCCATCTTATAAATTATAGTAAGCGGGACAATGCCACGCCTGCACTTCAACACTATAAGGTGAACCAGGTGCAATTCTCGTATTGACGCATGACAAAACCGAAGACATTCAGAGAAAAAAAAAACCCATAATAGATCATTCCAGAAAGTGAGAGCAGACTGTGGTGTAGCATGGTGTCTTAATGATGGCATCATGGTATGGACATACCTGTGAGTTATTGAGCACATAAATTGTGGCATGGCCTGTGGATAGTCAGAAATATGTTACTGTTTAACACTCCCAGGGTTAGACAGTAGTCTTGGGGAATGATTTATGGCTTGGCTTAGCAAGCCTCAGTCTTGGATTTACATATCTATCAGGTGACAGACATGAAAGTTACTTGCTCTACCCTCCCACTGTTTCATAGGTTGTCCTGGGACAGTGGGGAGTGGGGGTGGCATCACAGCCTGTTTGACAAATGAGAGAGTGAAACAAAGAGAGATAGATAGGCAGGGTGTAGAGAAAGAAAGACAGAAAGACAGAAAGACAGACAGAAAGAAAGAAAGGAAGGAAGAAAGAAAGAAAGAAAGAAAGAAAGAAAGAAAGAAAGAAAGAAAGAAAGAAAGACAGACAGAAAGAAAGAAAGAAAGAAAGAAAGAAAGAAAGAAAGAAAGAAAGAAAGAAAGAAAGAAAGAAAGAAGTAACCAGAGAGAGGTGTGGACTCAAGGGCTGTAAAAAAAAAAAAAAAAAGCATGGAAAAGTCTTCAGAAAGATAAAAGCATTCTGTTCTTCAGTAATAAAAAAAAGAAGACCATCACCAGATGGACAAAACTGTAGAGAGAGGGTCCAGTGACTTCCAACCCACTCTGTCTTCACTTCTTACATACACACAGGCTGCACAGCATTTGGCCTGGACTGTGCAGTGACAAGTTAGCCCTATAGCGCACTCAGCCAACATCATCCTCATCCACATCATACCCCACCCTTAAAATGTTACCCATAAATCACATCACACAGGCCTGTTTACTCCCCCATGACTTCATCTAGCTCAGATTGATCTATAGGTGCCCAGTCATACAGGGCGGCCTCAGCGGCTGGCTTAAGGCTTTCGCTTTCTGCCACAGTAAAGTGGATCCATGTTCTGCACTGGTATATCCACATAATACTGGTGTTTTTTTTTTCTCCTGACATGTCAGGCAGTGTATGTATGCTTTGTTTCCATTTTTTTACAGTGATGTTCAGTTGCTCTAGTACACTGCAGTTTAAATTACCATTCAATAAGAACCTGAAAACTAGCCTCACACTGAAATGGGTAAGGCTACTGAGAGCAAAATAAATAAATAAATAAAATCAAGAAGTTGTCATTTTTTGTTGTTGTTTGTACTTTTATTTATAACTGACATAGTCAGTTAGGACTGCATTTATGACGGACACAGCTGTATGCTTAAACAAGTATGCGGTCCCACTTCAGGGAGAGCTCATGTTTATAACTTAACACAACGCTTTCTATATCAATCCTTCCATTCAATGCATGAAACAGAACAGATTTCAAACTTCAGCTGGTCTGTGGTTCCAGCTTTTAAAGGTGCTGACAACAGTGCTTTACGGACAAAGACTGGACCTGCTGAGAAAAGTGGTCCTGAAAGACCAGCATGTCCATGTTTGCAGAAGTTATTCCTCTGTTGTTTAGGAGAGCCAGCACTTCTTCATGACCAGTTCCTAAATCACTTGTAAATTCATGGAAAGTAATGGATTCAGTCTATCTGGGGTGAAAGAAAGACAAGCTGACCTGCTTGTGAACTCTACACAGTAGTACAATAAGCTGTGTTTACGGATCTGCCTTCCGGCTGTTGACATAGCGGAGAGGACACATCCTCAGGCATGTTTCTCTCCTCCAACGTTTTGATCAGAGACAGCAGACACAACAAACAGCGTGTGTATCATCAGCCACGTCCAGGTCTTCAGCACCTCACCAAACGCCCGTCCGAGGACACTCAAAACACGACCTGTTGCCACCATTTGTGGCACGCAAACAAAGGCCAGTCAGCTGTCACTTATCTGTCTTCCAATGTCACCTTCTCTCTAATGACAGATGTTTTCTGGTCTCTCTGAACAGGCTTGCGTTAAACCTTTCTCTTGAAGTGAATGATACATTGGGGTTTTTTTTAACTTTCTGTAAAGAAAGCACTGAAAACAGAGGGGATTTGAGTCGAGAATGCGGAATGTGTTTTACAGATTTATAAGGCTCTGAAAAGGAAATAAGAAATGTAAAGGAAGGTGCTGGACAAGCGCCACTCCACAATCATATCAAGCTCTGGTGTTTTTGGCAGGTCGGGACATTTTGAGAATTATATATTAACTGAACTATACAAACATGGTGCGTTTGTGCGTGCATGTGTGTGTGTGTGTGTGTGTGTGTGTGTGTGTGTGTGTGTGACACCGCTGTAATCAGGAAATATAACAGGAATGGTTTTGTGGATACAGAAAATATGGAACACAAGGGAAAGTTAATGTTATGTTTTATTATATTTCACTATGATTGTACCAATATTTATTCATATCTCTTCATTACCAAACATTAAATACAGCATCTATCATGAACCTTAGGCAACTTAGAAAGAGGTGCTTTTTCTGTCAAGAATGAAAAAAGGAGAAAAAATGACTCTTAAAATATGTATGCTGTAAAGTTTTTCTAAACTGCATACTGAATAACTAAAAAGTGCAGATGGCAGATTAAAGAGAAAATGCAAATTAATCCAGATCAGACGTTTCAGCGTTACGTGATTTATTCACTGCTCTCTGTGGAACAACACAAATCACCCAGCAGATAAAGCCATGGATAACACAATTGTTTTCAGGTGGACTAATTAAGAGAGAACAATACCTGTTAGAGTGACAAAAATAATAGAGATGGCACTTGGGCAACAACAATGAATAAACAACAGCTAATTTTAGGATACATGCTTGTGGGGCCTCTGAAATGTGAAAAACATATTTCAGAACTGCTTTTTGGGTAATATTAATATTATGCATGACTGCATGTTTATACGAAACTAACGGTTATTATAATACCAACTAAACCCAACACAAGCTGGCACAAAAAAAAACCCTCTGCCCTTATTCTTGGCACTCACAGTGTAGTCTGAAGTCCTCATTCAGGGAAAGCAGCATTTCTGAGCCGCATTCATCAGCTGAGAACCAAGACCAGCTTTAAGAGGGTTTGTGAAATGTGGCGGAACAAGGTCTAAAAATTGCTTTTAAAAAGCCAGCGCAGGGATCTCAAAAGAAAGAACTTTTGACACTCAAGTAGAACAAGATTGGCAACACAAAAGGGAAGGGCGCGAAGCTCAGAGTGTGAAGTCAAAAAACACAGAGCAATCGCCATCTCTGACAAATCACGCGTCGCAATTTTTATCCATCAACACCTGCAGATGGTTACTCCGTCTGAGGGGAAGCTGTTCCTGCAAGAGCTGAGGCATAAAACACGTCCATGAGTCCCCGTGATAGACGGCACAGTCTGTCCTCTCAATATGGAAGACATCAACATATGTTCATAAAGTGGTCGCCCCCCCCCCCCCCCCCCCCCCCTTTTTTTTTTGTTAGCTAGTGTAAATCACCCAGTGGCTTCAATTAAACGAGACTGTCCGAAAAAACACCCCCTGACCTTTCGTTTCTTTTGTTTCGACATTTTCATTTTACCTGGAGAGAGAAATTCAAAAGTTGAAGGTTCTGATTTAGTGGACCATCACGCGAGTTTTTGTGGGCTCGAACTCACAGTTCCGACGGGAACCATATGTGGAGAGACCTTGTCCACTAAATCTAAACTCCATGAATGACTTCACAGCTTCAATCCAAGTCTCCATCCAGAACAGGACAAGACGATCATTAAGGTGTCAAACAGGGCAACAAATGAGGTGGAAAACACTCGGTGCTTATTTGCCGTTCAAAACCGTCCAGTTAGCAGTTGACAACAACTCATGTCATTCTTCTTGTGGGAACTGCTTGTGTGTTCCAAACGTCTGCTAAACCTCCAACCGTTGCATGGGACAAATGTCTGCCAAACATCAATGGGGTATATGTGTTTGATGTAACTCTAAGCGTCAGGTGTTCGCACAGGCCACACACAATAGACAACTGAACCAAGGAACACAAGTTGCTCAGGAATGAGGAAAAGAGAGAGAGAGAGAGAGAGAGAGAGAGAGAGAGAACCTGGACTGACAAGGTTCACCAACATGGCAAACCTTGTAAATCCACAGCGGGAAGCAGTTGTGTAGCTTTGCTGACAAAGCTTTAACTTTTCATATGGTTTGAATGAATCCTTCATCATAAACAATTTTACATGCCATTAAAGGTGATTGAACACGGTCAAAACATTCAAACAGTAACCAACCATGATTCACAACCACGATTCACTTCACCATTAGTTAGAGACCCTGAGTGGATTTTATTAAATCTGTCAATAGGCCACAGAACTGTGCATCACCCTGGATGCATTGTCTGTTCCAGCCAAAAGCCGCTGAAATGGAAGCTTTAAATGCCTCTAAAAATAGACTGGCTTGGAGGGAAAGAAAGATTCTGAAACGTTATCAAGTTTTATTTGGTAAAACTACAATAGCTATGAGTAACTGTTTGGAAAAACTACTTACATCCGTCCATGCGATTGCAATAGAAGCCGTGTTAGATTAAGAAAAAAAAAAAAAACGCACACACACATCAAAAGTTGCTTTTTTTTCTCAGTCTCATGGTAGAAAGCCTGAGTGAATATAAAAAGCAGGGACATCCCACTGTTTTCCTGTGTGAACTGAAAGCCACTGGATAAAGCTTTGCTCACTAATTAAGACACACTATGCCAAGCAAACCTGGAAGAAGACAGTCTGAAAAAAGCCAAAACTGTTTCAAAGTAGGTAATGAGTTCTTAGAAAAAGAAAAGGAAAAAAAAGGGAAACAAAAAGACAAATACAGCAATAAAAACAGGAAAATAGCTGGGTAAACAATACTCTATTACCCCCAGCATACCTGCCTATGGTTTAGTTTGGGAGAAAGCTAGAGACCCTGCTCAGTTGGGGAGAGGCCCCCGGAGAGATGGCCACACAGGGAGCGACCTTCCAGCACTGCCCCCCGATGACTCAGCTCAACATCCAGTCAGCAGGTCAACCGACAGGGCTGCAGCTCACCTGCTGAAAGGGAGAGAGCTGGAGGGGGGCTAGGATCTGTGGCCTGCTGCTGACAGACCAGGCCCAGGGTCAGCTTAACGGGGAGCAGTGGGGTGTGCACAAGGCCTCCAGCTGCTGCTAAGCCCTCCGTCCAAGCAGCAGGGAATTGGAAAAAAAGAAGAAAATAAATAAATAAAAAGGTTTGGGTGAGGTTAATCTGGGTCCGAGAGCGTAGCGACCAGCATGTGCTGTCAGGCCAAACCACGGTGGAAGGGAACACAGGACATAAACTTCCAGTTTTAACCCCTGGCCAGGTCTCCTTGGGGTCACCCCTGACAGATGGGATCAGACAAGGGCAGGGATGGGTCCAGATCCTGAAAGTGCCCTGTGGACATCTTTTTGGCTAGATCCCCCCTTTTTTTCCGCCAGAATTTTCCAGAACCTTAACATCACACAACTACAAGCTTTCAGGAAGATGCTTTGACAAATGTACGTTAATATGTGCTTGAGCTCTAGAAATGTTTTGAAAGAAAGCAAAGATGAAAAAGCGTAGAAACTCTTTCATAATCAAACAATAAATTAGTGTGAGAAGGAAAACAGATGCTTAAAAAGCAAGGTCTTTGTGGTGTGTGGGGTTTAAGTGAATAAGCAGTAACTAATTTCTAAGCTTTTTAGGAGGAGCTCTACAGCCCAGGAGGATGTGAAATAGCTGTCATTATTTTTATAAGAAGCACAACATTTACTTTACCTATTATTGGAAAGACTGGGGTAGCATAACCTCCATCTGAAAGCAATTAGGACAGCTTGCATGCTTGGTGTGAGAAACATAGCCTTCACAGAGGAAAGCTCTACCTTCTCTCAGACACTTTTAACCTCAGTCCCAGAGGGCAAGTGGTGGAGAACGGGGCCAAAGATGTCTGGGCTTAGGGGCAATTACTATTAACGAGCTAACCATGTTTACTGGCTTATTAGAGAATGATCATAGCTGAATATCATTTCATTCTGCAAACTCCATCGCGGGGCAAGCTTGCATGCTCTGCTTGCATCTTTATTCCTCTGTTTTTCGACCTACACATCTAAGGAGCTCTCGGTCGACTTTTCCAGGGACACAGAGCTAAAAGATATGCTATGTGGCACAGAGTGAACCTAAAGCCTAACAGAGTAAGAAAAACATTCGGAAATCCAACCAGGAAGAGGGTTATTGTTCTTTCGTGGAAGCTACTCGATCCAGATTGCTGACCCGTGTCCAATCAGATTCCAGTATTTTTTTTTTTTTTTTTGGAGAGGTATCTTAACTAATGGATTATGGTGGGAGATCTGTACTCTAAGCATTCCCTACGATGATTTCTTCCTGACCTTCATCTTTTACAACCCATTTCAGGCAGCCAATTACGAGGAAGTCTACCTGGCTTTCACATACCATATAAAAATGTCATACAGTCAGCTGCAGAGGATATAAGGCTCCCTGTGCAAGACGCTGTCAGATCAACAAGAAAAATCTGATTGCAGAAACAGTCCACAGAATTCGCTCGTCCTGTTAACATCCTACAGCTGAAAAGGATGACAGCCGAGGGTTATGGGAAACCGATCCGCTATGATGTGTTCATTTCCATCAAGGACATTGCAACGGATGTTATGTGGCAACGAAAGTAATCTAGAGCAGATACTGTGAGAAGGTTACAAAAAAAAGAAAAAGAAAAAGAAAAAGAAAAAACAAGACCCTGACCTCTGGAAGAGCACATCTCTGACGAAAGCATGCCTGTGGTACAATGCCGAACCTCTGTGCTGCCTTTAAAGGGTTTACAGTAGCACCCAGTTAGGGGCTGTGTTTAGTGTACATGTATGTCATGTGGTTTGGATAAATGGCTTGACCTTTGGCCGTTTCCTGCTAATGGAGTGAAATTGAATTTCGAGCGAGCTGCATCGAGCCGTGTTGAGGTGAACTCATGTGCAGTGTTGGCAAACATCAGATGAAATGAGATTTCGAGGCAATAATATTACTTAAGCAGTAAAAAAGCGCTGAGGAGAAAGTGGGGGATCGTTTACCTGAGAACACCGTCTGTGGTTGTCACACCAGCCCAAAACGTCATCAGTCTGCAAAAGGAAACAGAACAAATTAAAACTAACTACGATGACACGACTTCTAAATTGATTTTAAAATGAACAACTAATGCTCACAAATCATGAAAAGTACTTTTTAAAAACGATGTTTTCTCATTATGTCGACTTATTATGTTACATAATAGAAAGAAGCTTCTAGAACACACAGAAGCTCTAACTTGTTTACCACACGGTAAATACGATCATTTTATGTTGGTATTTTTGTATATATGATCATTTTATGTTATCCCAAACATTTAGTTGTCTGAATTAAACCAACATTGGTTCTCATGTGAGGTGTCAGACTCGGTTTGGATGAAGCACACATGAGGTAAATATGGGAGTTTTTTTACCATACACTGAAACCACTACTGCAAGTGTAGACGTCAACACATTACCACATATGAGTAACTTTCGGAAAAACGGCGAAAAGGGAAATCAACCATAGCTAATGGTGAGCACTGTCTGTGTTCTAACTTTAGTAAATGAGTGAAATTTTATAACAGAGCGTTTGGGGCATCATGGAAATCCATCACAATTTCAACATTTTGACAAGGATTTTTTTTTTATTAGGACTATAAAAATGCTACTGCCCCGCAATATTTGGGGAATGAAATGCATGTCAATAATAGACCACGTTTAAAGAACAGAGCTCTGCCCAAAGCCATTCTTAGGTGAGCTAATTACCCAAACCCCAAATACTCCCTTTGGCAAACCAGAATCGAGTCTCTTCACAGCAAACTCAAATTAATGCCACTTTTGAGCTCCCAAGCGCTCTTTGTGAGGTCTTAGTTATATTTTCGGAGGAAAGGAAAGCCTATTGTGTTTGATAGTGTGCCTCCAAGTCCCAAAACAGATCTCTGAAGGAATGCTTAAGTGTCATATCATCTCAGGAGATTAAATCAACTCCTTAAATCCTTGCTGATGAGCTTTCCAAAAGCGGTTGAAACAAAATAAATAAATAAAAAAAATTAAATTAAAAAAAAAAACCCATTGTTAAACCAAAATCCTAATTGAAACACAATGATACACTAACATGAATACAGAAAGGGAAGGGCTGAATTAATAAAAAAAAAAAAAAAAAAAGCTAATCCACCAACTGGGCACGAGCCTTGGAACATCAGAGGTAAAACTATGTGGGCAAAACCAAAGTTAAATCCAAGGCCTGGAGGTGAATGCTCTTCTCTCGCCTTTCAGGACACAATGGGGCTATTGTAGGCCCTTAATGAGAGGATTAGCCTAAGTGGATCATTGAGAGACTTTAGTTTGGGAGATGCATCCAAATGATAATGTCTTTTCCTTCTATTTCATTCCGTTCCAAACTAGCACATAATTGTCAACATTACTCAGCAGAATGAGCCCTTTTCTGGGCTAAAAACTGTGGCAGAAATGTGGTGAACATAACTGCAAAAGATTTACTTAGAAACAGTTCAACCACACAGGTATTTGAAAGACCATTTCTAGCTTATTTGTGGATCAAGTGAGGCTGAGTTTGCGTATCACTCTTATTTACAGAATATAGATTTTTTCAAGCTATGAAATAGCCCTAAGAAATTTCTGAAAGTTTAGATTCTGGTTACTATTGATTAAAATTCATGTACAGAGGTGTACAGCAGTCCATTCTCAGGACTGCGTTCCCATGCTAACTCAAGGGTATATGGTGTATTGAGACAAACTGTGTTTGCACTGTGTGGCAGGCAATAATAAACAACACGCCCTCTTTCTGACCTCAAACATGTTTCCAGCTGGCTCGAAATGTATGCCATGGACTGTCAGTGGCAGCTTATTACACCCAAACAAACACTTCATGTTTTCTGTTCAGTCTGTTTCTCCCTAATGTATTTCCTTACTTATTGAAACAACTAGCAAAACATCATTCATGGGAATTTCTCTTGGGTTATTCCAACTATATACACACAGGAAACCCTGACAGCACCCATCAAAAAGATACCATCTGGGAGGCATGGGAGGGCCACTTGGAAGGCGAGAGAGAGAGGGAGAGGGAGAGGGAGAGAGAGAGAGAGAGACAGGGAGAGGGAGAGAGAGAGAGAGAGAGAGAGGGATAGGGGAGAAGTAGAGAGAGAGAGAGACAGGGAGAGGGAGAGAGAGAGAGAGAGAGGGATGGGGGAGAGGGAGAGAGAGAGAGAGACAGGGAAAGGGAGAGAGAGAGAGAGAGAGAGGGATAGGGGAGAGGGAGAGAGAGAGAGAAAGGGGGACAGGGATAGGGGAGAGGGAGAGAGAGAGAGAGACAGGGACAGGGGGAGAGGGAGAGAGAGAGAGAGAGGGAAGAAGGAAGGAAAGAGTATGGAGACTGGAGATTTAGGCTCCGCTGGGTTAGGATCATCATCTGCCATACCGTGTGTGATCCTCTAGACCCCTCAGATTGATTCTGTCAGTCGGAGCGTTGGCCCATCGCTTTGTTCTCAACCCCTATCCCACATGTGCAGCTGTTTTAGAGCAGTCACTCGGGACACAACAGAGAAAAACACTTACCACAGAGACATACACACCGACATATCTAAACACACTTTATGACATCTGACAGCAAAAATGTCCCGTGAAATTGTTGAAGGGGTTAGCCCTGCAGACACGGGAGGAATTTTCCCTCTGTAGTCAAACGAAGAGCTGAAGGAGCTCTAGCAGGGTGCTTAATGTTTTATTTTATCTTTATCTCTCTAATATTGTCATTATCCTGATCGATTCTAATGGCTTCTGTCTGGGCTTCATTGATGAAATGTGCTGAGGTGGATTTGTGTTTGTCATCTCTTGACTACTGTACTTCTTCTCCACCACATGGCCACTCACCAAATGCAAGCGGCATTTTGCTCTGTTCACTTATTTATGTGGAGTGTGTGCATGTGTGTGTGTGTGTGTGTGTGTGTGTGTGTGTGTGTGTGTGTGTGTGTGTGTGTGTGTGTGCGTGCGCACATGCACTTGTGCGCATGTGTGCGCTCTTTTATGTGGACAAAAACACTCCATTGGGACATGCTCAGGAAAGCACACATGGCTCCACTAGAAAGCATGGTTTTCATGCATGTAGTACCAACTGCCATGTTTAATGGTCCAATTACACATCAACGGATAAAGGCGCACAGTTCAAAGCCAGGCCCTTCCAAGTGCTTTCTGTTTGACTCTCAACAATTTGCAGATAGAGATAAGACAAGGTAATCATTTCTAATTGCAGTAATACTTGAGCTCAACACAAGAAACATAAGCCATTGTTATTATGATTGAAGGACATTTATGAAACACACAGTAAACCTACAGTGTGACGTAGTAGCTAATCAAAAGTTAACCTTCTCTTGGAGGGGTGTGTGTGTGTGTGTGTGTGTGTGGTTGAAACAAGCTTACTTTAAAAAAATTAAACTCTTTTGTTGTGACTGGTAATGGCAACTCTACAAAGAGAAAAACTGAAGTCTAGAAAACAAGTTCATTACAATATTTTTTATTAAAAATAATAAAAATATTTTATTAAAATGTATCCATGAAATAGGACTTGAACTGAAATGATTGGGGGGGGGGGGGGGGGGGGGGGGGCACACACTCACACAAAACTCATCACATTCGATCAGAACAAAGCGTCCATGACTTCTCTATGTTGCAGTATAGTAGAAGAATGTGGCAGAGTGCTTTAAGGTTCATTGTTTCATTCTTCGATACCATTAGAGTGAGAATCTGCGTATGTCCACATGGGATTATGAGGACAGTTTTTAGGCTACTTCTATCCATGCTCAAAACTGATCATAACCATCACACATCTTCACATATGTTTTCTACCCCACCTCCTGTGATCTCTAACTCCCACTGCAAAAACAAAACAAAACAAACCAAACAAACAAACAAACAAACAAAAAAACCACAGGTAAAGGATGTGGGAAAAGATTGTTCTCTCTCTGCGCTGCTTTGGTTAATAACTGTTTTGGTTCCTTCCACGCCTTATTAAAACAAAAACATTTCTCTTCACACCGCTCACACTGCACCTCTGTGTGTATCACGTTCACTCCTAAGGCTCAACACGCACGTTATAATTATACAGCTTTGTCTCAAAGCTCATTCACAACCACATTTCATGCCTTCCCCCCGGTGTGGGTTTTCACACGACGCAGCCAACAAAGACGTGACAGCGTTTCCCCGAAAGGCCATGCGGGGGGAGGGTTGGGTTTTTTTTTTTTGCCACTTTTCCTATTGGCTTTCCCGTTAAAATATTGTTATTAGTGCACAGCCAGAGGGAAAGCAAAACAGGATGGTATACGGTTCTTTGTGGTCCCTCCTCGTCCTGTAAACAAGCATTTTGACAAAGCAGCAAAGCCCAGTTTTTATTACCTCTGTGACTAAGCAGCACACACATTTTTACCACAACTAAAAAACAGCTATTAAAATTCTCAAGAGGCTCTGACTGTGCAAACACTCATGCCTATAATCGAGTAATTAGACATTTCAGTCAAATACTCAACTACAAAAGGAATGAAAACCAATAAACAATGGGAACTATGAGAAAAACATACTGCGCTCTCTCCATGACCGATATATAAAGGCAAATGATGTTATATCTGTGTACAGTGGCACTAAATCAAAAAAAGAGACGACAGTTTCCCAGACAAAATCCAGACACCTGTCTCAGATTGGTGATCAGTGGATTCAAAACCCAGCCAAAGTTTTGGGGTTAACCAAAGGAATTCCCTCTTGTGGGAAACACACACACATATATCTACATCTATATATATATATATATATATATATATATATATATATATATATAAACCCCCCCCCTCCTTCAAAGAGGTGGTTTACAGTAAACCTGCCCTGTGTATCTGGGCATAAAGAAAGAGTTTTCATAGATATTGAAGGACCTACTCTAATTCTTCAGTCTATACACCGCCTCATTAGTCAGCAGGTATGGGAGTGCAAAGCCTGACAGTCGTGAAATGGGTTATTTGGTAGCATATGGAGCCTCTCCTGTGGAACTCTGTGGCCAGAAAACTTTATGGGGCTCTTCGCTGGTATATCACAGTATCAGAGGATGGAACGATTATCTTAAAAGGATACTTCATTTTTCCACAACAAATAAAGAGAAAAATGTTTCCTGTGTCAACGCTGAACAAGAAATATTGTTATTTCCTCCACCCTCCCTTGCTTCCTGAATAGACTCGCTTCTCACACGCAACCCAGAGGGCCTTGGTTTTTACTTGCGAAGAGGTGAGAGGAGCAAAGCTAAAATTTAAGAATTACTCTTCGTCTCCTGGGATATCCTATCCTCTATCCAAACGACCACAGACACGGCACGGTGCTTGTGCTAAATCCTTTTTACCTTATACCCCTCTGATTTGATTGATAGCCGAATCTTGAATTTTGATCCTGGAGACAGCCCCGGGCTTGGAGCATCAAGAGGACCGCGGCCGATATGGTTCTCATTTATTCAGATGTGGGATACGACACACTCGATTCGATGACACGTTCTGACCTTTTGAATTATCATAATTTATGCCCACACCTGCAACCAAAAGCAGATCGGAACGCTCAAATTCATTCTGTAAGTGAGAATAACAGCTAAGGAAATTATGACACCGTGGGTTCTCAAAAATTCCTTTGTCACACTAACCCAGGGATAACCGAGTGCTTTTGATCCGGGATAGATTAATGCAATTAATCTAACCGACTATTCGTCTACTGCGGAAAATAAAAGGCAGATGCATTTTCAAAGCAAAAACTTCTCAATGTTTCGCGAGGCCAGAAATGGCACGCTAACATTAGAGGTCACTGAAGTAAAGTAACCAATTGTTCATCCGATAAAGCTTTAAATATATTAAAGGGGGTAACAAAAAATACTCGTTTCCTGACAACACATTTTTCTTTTTCACCTTGCAGACTGCATAAAAAGCCTAGCTTATTGTTTTGTGAAAATGAAACTTTCATTTTTGAGTATAGAGCAATACATCCTCTTACTGCAAACAACGATCGTACAAATCTGGTCTCCTGGGCTCTATTCTCCAGATGTCATAGGAGGTTCTCATTAGCCAACTTTGGATCTCTTCTGCTAAGAAATCTCCTCAATCAGAATAGTCCGTGTTTTCATCCGTATATGTAAATCACCGGCCGGAACCAACAGGAAGCGAGGGGGAAAATTAGATCAGGGATAAATTTACCGTCTCGGCTCTGGGCGCTGTGTTGAACCTCTGAACCGATTCCTGGCCACCACAAAGAGAGAAGGAGAGAAGCTGGGCCTGCAGCTCTGTGACACACACTCTGAAAGCACACCACACGCGGCTTCTCGCGACGCTGCGTGCAATGACAGCTGGAAACTCTGGGTGACACATCACACATCACATCAAGTTGTGGAGAGTGAGCAAGCGCGAGAGCCATACGCTGCCTCTGCAGTGCTTTTTTCATAATGTGGCCTTGATTATGGCGAATGGTCTGATTTAATGCAACACAGTAACAAAAAAGGAAAGAATGAATTAATTCTCTGGAACGAATGCAAAGAGAAGATGATTTCAATTATAACGATAAATGAGGACAGCATTGAAAAATGAGAGAGGAAAGTCGCTCTGTTATCAATTTATTTGTGGGGAAACTTGCAGCAGAAAGCCAAGTTCTGTTGGGAAAGACCAAACAGTTTCACACCCTCCGGTTCAGAGCTACCTCCGGCAAGAAAGTCGAGAACTAGTACCTCACACTTAAATAATGTGTGAGGTCAAATAAATGCAATTTCCATCCAGTTCGGGGTCAACCTGATTACAGAGTCGCTTGCCCAGGTGGGCGAGCTGTAGCTGTTATACCAGCATCCACGGACTAAACAGCCACATGACAAGACCAGAACGCGCGCCGCAATTCATTCAGCTTAATGACTTTCCCACCCACCAAACTGAGCGCATATGTAGAGGTCTACATGATGTTAAACGCTCCGCGTGTGTCAAACTAATGTTGAAACCAGATGCTTGCTGCTTGCAAGAGGTCTGCACAAATTAAAAAAAAAAAAAAGAATTTGTGAATCACAAAACTCTTATGAAATCACTAAATTCTCGATCCATGTCAAATAAAGTATGGAGAATTTAAACATAATATGTTAGATTATACTTTAGACCTGGCTAGCGTATAGATTAAAAGAGCTTGCTGCATGTTTCTACCAAGATTTAGGTCGCAATCAAGAAAATGTATAACGCAGTTTACCTGTAGATGTTTAAAAGAAGCGGTGAGCTGAGTCATGTGGAGAGTCAGGCAGCGCGAGGTGCATCTTGCGCTGTTAATTTTTTCTAAAATCTCTCCGTCTTCAGCACCAGTTCTGCGCCCAATCGAGAGTCCCAAAAGACACCAAACAAACAACGCGAGTGTCGCATACCCAAACATGTTGTTTACTGATGCGCGTGAACGTACGTGAGTTCTGTCTTAGTCTTCGGCACTTCGTCTGCTGTCGTCTGTGTAAATCCCTCTCGAATACTCACAAACTCAGGTTTGAATAGTGAGGTGGGTGCTCGCGGTCTGAAACCAGCAGCCAGACACTCCCCCCATGTTTCCACGTGTGGCACCTCGTTACTTGCTGCAAGTCCAGTTGATATTAAATCTATTTTTGTACCGTTTATCTGTTCTTCTTTTTTTAATTTGAAGTGCACAACTCGATTGATTGCACAAATAAAGAAGTCGAAAACAGAATCACCAAAAAGTCCAAAACAGACAAACAACAAACCAAATGTAAACTATTTATGACTATTAACCGCTGAACTCTCTTTTCAGCGGAACACTGCTCGTCTAAAGCCTGTTGAAGACGTGTTTCTAAGGCATTACTCGCTAGCCAGCGAAAATGACTCACAGTTGTCGCCGTTATTCTTTTTAAACGATATGAACAGATGTAATTCGATTAATTTAGATACCACTGACTGAAATAATATCCTTATATACACTAGTGTAGTCTCAACATCTAGCCTACGAGTACTGTTTTTATTACCGTTGAAGCGCACATTATAAAAGTTTAAGTTCTTATGGATCAACGGGTCTGCATACAATTTCCCAGGTGGAAACTATTTTTTCAATTTAAAAATAAATAAGTAATAAAAGAGCAGAGAGGGAGCGAGAGTGAGGACAGCACATCTGACATGCCCAAGAAAATAGCCTTTAACCTGATTTGGATCATAAGATCTATGTGCACCTGGTTATTTGCACAAAATATGTATAATCATTTCTAGAGTACATAAATGGAGGGTAACAGAAATGAGAGTGCAATAATAGTTGTGACCCTTGTCCCTGAGTCTCTTGGGAGAGAGAGAGAGAGAGAGAGAGAGAGAGAGAGGGAGAGAGAGAGAGGGAGAGAGAGAGAGAGAGAGAGAGAGAGACTTCTCCATTAAACACAGACCTGCAGAATGTAGTGAACGACAACTGAAAACATTACTGAGTTTCCGAAAGCATTCAGATCCAGACAAAGGGCAAGGTTCTGAAAACATACCGTCAACTACAGAATGTAGGACAAGGGAAAGAAAAAGGAAAATGTTTTCCAGAAGCTTGACGTGATGCTGTAAGAAAATGCCTGTCACGTTCTCGGCACATCTTTTTTTTAAGTCAAAATTTGTTTGCCTGAAGTTTTCATTTCTGAAATAACTGTTCCATAGAAAATCACATTCATATCCGAATCCGCAAACAAAATGCGTTGTAGGTCATTGTGTTAATTTTATCTGCATATCCAACATGTAATACTGGAAGCAAATACCCTTCACATGTCCCCACAGAACATTCCAGGCTATCTGAATGGTATGAATGTAATTTATTTTGAATTTTTAGGGTATATGGAATGGGTCTGGGGAAAATGAACCAAGTTTGTTGTAGAGAGCAATCAGGATATTGTACAGTTAAATTTCTGTTTCTGACTCAGTACGAATCACGGTCAAATCTTTTTGGTGGCGGACATCAAATAATGTGAATCATCACATGTAAAACATCAAATGTGAATAATCTTGCTTTTGAAAGGATGATCCTTGGAGAGGCATTTGAATAGTAATTTTTATCAAAAAAAAGAAAAGAAAAGAAAAGAAAAGAAAAGAAAAGAAAAGAAAACAACTGAAAGAATGGCTTCATCTGGAATTGAGTAATAAGTGTCAGTTAAGATGTGGTCAATCCAGATATCTAGACTAGTTCTCTTGCCAACCGGAAATAAAAGCCCAATTGCCCAAAATTCCTCGGCTGTTTCATCGGTGTTTACATTCCATAACATCGGTTCCAATCAAAAGTGTCCTCTATCTAAAATTTTCTGATGATGTCAAATCCAAGTAAAGTCACAATCACTCGATCTCACTTGGCTGGCGACGCGTCTTCTTCGCCTCGTGTTACACTCATCCGATACGTCTATGTCTGTACTGTAAACGCATTCGCTTTTGGCTGACGTGCAGGCTACGCAAATATTGTGATTGAACCCGGGCTTGAATTAGGCAACGCTGTGCCCATCTCTGACAATAATTCTATACTTTGTCAAAACTTCACCGAACACTGACCGTTGAAAAGAAAACATTATGATAACACCAAATCTTTCCCTCATAAATTTCTTAATTCTGACAAGTGGAAAGGGATTTTTTAAAGGTAGCTGTATGAATTTCATCAGTAGCCTAAAAATGATAAACGTCTCAGGATTTAGATCGAGACAATAGCCTTGCTAACTTTTTGTATATTCTCTCTAATGCTTTTCAAAACGTATGTACCTCCACACAAAGACTAGATATGTGGCAATTTTTAAAGAACAGAAAAACATTTTTTAAGCTATAACATTGTGAAGAATGACCGTTCATGGAGATGGGTCTTTTTTTGAAGGAAGGAAAGACAAGTGAAGAAAAACCGTAGTCAAGTGCAAATCACAGAGTGACCGTCTTAACTGGTACTAACCTCAGATAAAGAGACACACCACCCTCCAGTGGCTGAAATATGTAAAACCATGAACACGAGCGAATAAATTCACAATGCGTGTCGTTTCAATTGGGCCCGTTCCTCTTTGATATATCCTACTAATTTTTCGTATATACAACAAAAAGTAAGTTATATCAAGTAGCAGGCTTCGCTGTGTTGTATAGGAATGAAGCTGACAGATATTTAATACGTCCAGTTTGATTGAAAATACACCTGCTGTGAATTTTTGGCTCATTTTCAAGAGCGGGCCTCTTCTCAAAACAGATTCCAAAAGTCATGTTCGAGTTCAAAAATAAACAGATGGGGAACAGCACTTGGGAATTAATGTTAGTATTAGCGTCACGTACTCATAAAGGGAATATCAGGATGCAAACATTTATCTGGATGTTTTTCATCGCACACCTGGCGTTGGTCTCAGCTACAGGAACTGTAGATTTGACCCACGTTCCTTGCGATGATAAAAACGTGGAGAAGCTGGCACGGCTTGCCATTACCCACATAAACGAGGACAGACAGACGGGGTACAAATTTGCCCTCAATCGAATCTCCAACGTTCAGCTTCAAGATCAGGTTTGGTGAAATATTACAAATTTTCCGAACGTACGGGACATTCTGTATCGTTCTTTAAACTTAAACTCTCATTCAATTCACTGTTGTTAGTTACAAGGTTAAGTCATATTTAGTATTATAAACACTATTCATTTACATCAGTGCACGGCTCTAAGCACAAAATTCCTATTAAAATACTTCCCCTCACAACAGATTCACATGTTTTTCCCCTATCAGTGGAAGAATCATTACAATAAAATCAAAATAAGATCAACAACAATGTAAAGAAGTGCTTCTTAAAACGTGTATGGTCAGTCAAAACCTTTATAGAGAAAAGCTGGATACAATCATCTTCACAGGCTAGGTAACATAGTATGCAGGGACAAATTTGATTTAACTGTCTTTATTTATTTATTTATTTTTTAAGATAATGGACTTCACCAACCAATCACATTTTAGGCAAAATGGCTTTTCTCTCCACGCTCGTAAAATGTAGTGACCTTTGGAACTGTGCGCTCTTCTCCTCCAGGGTCCGGCTGGAAAGGTCTACTATTTTGATATAGACGTACTGGAGACAAAGTGCCACGTGCTCAGCCCCAAATCTTGGAAGCGTTGTGACATAAGACCTTTTATGGAAACAGTAAGGTCACAGCGCCTCTCAGCTGAAATGCGTTTATGTGTCCCAATAAAAGTGCATGCATAATATTTTGTCATAAACTGTGATTTATGACCGGTTACTGAGTTATGGTTTTATAACAAATAAATGCACATAATCCACTTTAATGCATAATGTATAGCTGATCAATTTAAACATGCACATTTTATAATCTAGAGCAATTTACGTGGAAATATACAGTTATTACTACATAAAACTGAAAACATATTGTTTTTAGTTATGGCTTGCAGTGATAGTTTGTTTTTCATTTTTCCGAAATTGTTTCCATTCTTTGGTTTTAAGCGTGTTAATGTTGTTGCAACTCTGGGTTAAATCCAGTGACTGTGTCAGAACTATTTTGGCACCACAAAACAGTTATGGTTCGCCCCCCCACCGGAAAAAAAATACAATACGTGTTGGTAACGCAGAACAGTCTTGCAGTTGTGAGGTGAGACTATTACAAATACTGACATTGTAATGGACAGAACATGAGCTAATCCTTCACTTGATAGCAGTTCAATTCTCAGGACTGCAAGAAAAAAGAAGAAAAAAAAAGAAAAAAACCCAGAAGCCTGGACTCTGAATAATGGAGTGGATCAGCCAAAACTAAACCTCTGTGCCAATGTTCAATACAATGTCTATGCTTGTTCATGTTGCAGCAAATCTCTGGAAACTGTAACACCACCGTTCTTCAGACTACAGAGGGATTCTCTTACCTGTACAGTTACGACTGTACGCTGGTCCCAGGTACATGTAACAGTGGAATTGCCATGATCATGTGCTTTAAAATAGTGTCCAACTGATCTCACAGATTCATTTTGTTTCTGATATAGTGCAAACCTTTACATTCTGTTTTCTCTCCTTGTTATATAAAAAAGTGAAGCTTTGCAATCTATACTAGTGCTGTTTATTTATGGGTTCTGGCACAAGCATATACTATTGATGTATTATAAAAAAAAAAAAAAAAATTCCCAAGAATTCTTGAATCTTCTGCAACCTCTGTCACTGGCCATCCGAGACATTGTCATATGACAAAATTTTCTCTTCCGTTTCTATACAAGACCCTCCAGAGAAGCTGCAGCAGACCTGTCCTGATTGCCCCCTGCTCCTGCCGGTGGACAGCAGCGCTGCTGTGTCCACTGCTCAGATTACCCTCCGCCACTATAACAGACAGAGCACTCTGCCTATTAGCTTAACACTGGATAGCATCACTAGAGCTTCCCATCAGGTAGGACGAGAGGCAGGGCACCTGAGCACTTTCACTGTGTCACCATGGAAACGGTTTGAAGACACATTGTACTGTACGTGATTTCCCCCCCCCCATTGATGATGAAGTGACCATCTCAGTTTCAGCTCTACAACTATCCATTCTTCTGGAACATGCTCTAAAAAATACCATAAAAGTTCATTAAGTCCACATTTTTTTTTTTTCCATTTTACATTTTGTTGAAAAAAAAAAAAATATTGTCACAATGTGTTGGAAAACCTGGGGGAGAGTACACTTGCCCAGGCCTATTTTCTCGGCTTATGATTAAAAAAAAAAAAAAAAGTTGAGGGTGCTGTGTTGAAATCAAATATTTTGAGATTCAGAGGTTGTTCATGCACTGAGAACATTTGACCAGTTCAGTTTGGTCGTTTCTCTCTTTTCAGACTTCCCCAGTTACGGCCAGTTTTGTTGAGTACACTGTCCAGGAATGCTCTGTGGCGCCTTTACATGAAGCCTTGTGTGTGCCAGAGGATGCTGGGAAGGGAGTGAGTGCCAGCCATCGTTACTGCCATTTGATTAGATGTTACTGCTGAGGTTTTAATGGATGCCTCTCTGTTTGTATTCATCCCATGCTGACCATGACTGTTTTAAAAAAAAAAAAAAACAAAGAAAAAAAACAAAAAACTGAATGAGTTTTAGACTGGAATGCAATTGCAGTCTGTCCACTTACAACATTTAGGACATCGTTTTTCTAGACACTAAAGATACTTTTATTTCATTGCTTTTTCCGTAATTTATCATAAATTCGGTCCTCTCGCCGCCGTTAAATGAATTCTATGTCTGCTGACACACAATTTGTTCTCATTTCAGACCGTTGGCTTTTGCGTCGGGGCTGTTTTTGGCACTGGCAACATCCAGGAAGGCGTTAAGGTGTCCTGTGAAATATTTGACCCTCAGGTATTGTAAATATCCCTCACTGTTTGTCAGGCCAGTTCATTTGGACATGTTTCCTGGAAGCAAAACTTTCCATCTCTGAAGTGATAGTGAACGAAAGCCAGAGGCAGTGGGTGGCTGGGGCCGCACAACACCCGAATCGGGGGACTTGTACGAGTCAACATCAGCTGGAAAGGAGATATGAACTAATTACACTGCCAAGACTAACAGTTAACTCTGATGACCCTTGGGTGCACTCATTTAGCCTCTGCACATGTTTAAATTGAAATGATCAAAGCTTTAAATGTATGTATGGTCATGGCCTTAAAGTAACTGTTGCTCCTTTTCAGCGTGTTGGCATGTCTGTGGGCGGGGCAACGAAGCCTCAGGTTTACACGCTCAAGCCAACCAGACAACAGGGAAAGTCTGTCAACGGACACATACTTCTAGCACCTGATGTCCACAAGCCAGGTTCTTTCGGCCCGACCCGAGACGCTGGTGTCAGTGGACCAAGCCTGGTAGACCCTGTTCATCAGACCGCTGCCCCGTACGTGCCCTATCATAGCCCCACCAACCAAGCAGTGAGCAGCGAATCCAGTGAGTCCGCAGAGACTTCATCTTCTGAAGAGATGCGCGGTTCTGTCCCCATCTCTAGGCCTCCGGTGAATTTCCGCTTCATCCGATATCGTCCACGGAGAAATGCTCCTCCAGGCCCCCAGCCCACTCATTCGCCAGTGATCCTGTCCATCTTCCCCAGCGCGCCGTCCCCTTTCCGCTCCTGCCCAGGTCCTGCCCGCTATACCACCGCATAGTACATCCATGCGTGCTTCAAGGGTGTGGTCTATGACTGCACAGTTCCCAGTGCATGCCAAAAGCCATACACTGTGTTTCTGAGCGGATCTGTCGTCATACAGTGTATTGTCTTGAATAATCAATTTTGAATTCCATCAGGAGTGAACAAATCAGTGACTGATTGTTGTATAATTCAGATTCCGTTCTGGGTATTTCATGTTTTGATGGACGTGATTTTTTTTTTTTTTTTTTTTTGTAGCTTTAAAGAAACAGCACTGAAATTATATGCCTGTTACATGCAAAGGCTAAAAAAAAATCATTTAACATTACAATTCAAACTTGACTGTAAATTTGTGGCTCTCACTGTTATGTCACTCATATTGTGAAGTCAAATCATCTGTTAAATGGATAAATAAAACCCCTCTATTTAAATGAAAGACACTTCCTCAGTGTTTTGTTTCATTCAGTATGGACGAAATTGTACCATGCCCAAAACGAAATGCTGTCAGCCGAACAGTGAGCCGTTTTCTGTGGAAAATCTGAATGGAAATTTTTTCACTACGGCCTAAGAAATCAATGCATACAAGGTTATTTAAAGATAGGTTCAAAGTATCGGTTTCTTGAAACCTCCAACCAGTGCATGATTAAGCTAAACATCATTCAAGTTTTATTTGCTTTGGTTCACATCCAGTATGTGGGATAAAGTCTCTCTCCACGTCCTGGAGCCCAGCCAAGTGTATAGATCCATCACCAGACAAACTCAAGGTCAAGTGTTAGGTATAAATATATCAGCTGTTGGTTTGATACCATACCCTTCAGTATCTCTGCAGACAGGGTCCTTTCTGTAACACTGTGAGAATGAGGTCGGTGGTGATTCTGGGGCTCCTGCTCTTGTCGGTGAGTGTGTGGGCTGATGACGCCCCAGCCGCTCCGAGCAGTACTGATTTAGCGTGCGACGCCCCCGAGGCTGAAGAAGCAGCCATAGCAGCTCAGGACTTCATCAACAGCCATCACACTCACGGCTACAAGTACGCTCTTAACAGAGTCGAGGAAGCCCGGGTCATCAAGAAGGTGAGGTTTTATCAAGTTTTTTTTTTTTTTTGACTGTTACTTCTCCAGTCTGAGAAAACAGAAATCCAGTCAATGGTGTAGTTACTTGGAGACATTATATATGGGTAACATCACTATGAAAGAAACTAATGTTCATTTTTTACCAGACATGATAAAGGGCATCATGATCATACAGTGCAGAAGAGCATAGTCAGTTACAGTATGTGAATGTGTTCATTAAGTTTGAGTTTGACTTGAGTTTGATACAGCAAATTTGCAAGTGCTAAACTACCTCTGGGACAATATAAACAGTAACTTATTTAACTTTTGACATTCACTCTTTCTTCACAAACATAGATGAATGAATACATTTCTTTTATCCACTGCATTATGTAGTGGGCCACTGATGCCAGCTGTTGATGAGAGACAACCTTTTTGTCTGTTTAAAAAGTTAAATAGTGTTTTTAATTCTCTCTTCCAATTTGACCCCTGTAGGCTGATGGTGAGGAGACCTTTATTTTGGAAATTGATCTCTTAGAAACTAAGTGTCATGCCCTTGACCCCAAACCAGTGGCTGACTGTGCAATCAGACCCGAAAACGAGACGGTGAGATACAGTTTTTATAACCCAAGTACCATTTGTTTTTAACTGATTATTTCCACATAACTTTTGTACAATATTACAATAATTCCACATAACTTTTGTACAATATTACAATATTAAATATGTTTCTCTGAGAGCTCCACAGAGAAATATTGCCTTGCAGTGAAGGTAGTAATGAGATCAACAATTCCAGGTTAAAAAAACAGAAACAACAAAAACAACAAAAAAACTCCTATGATATTTCTCCATTAAACCTCGTTTTGGTCATGATAGTGATAATCGGCTGACACATCTGTTTCTCTGGTCCTGATATGTTTTTAGGCAGTTGAGGCACACTGTGATGTGGCGCTGTCTAAAGAAGCTGGAGTCTTCACTGGACTCGCTTTCAAATGTCGAAACAAGCCCGGTAGGCCGGATGCATATGTCCTGTGTGTCCTCTAACCTATTCTAAATGATAACATCGAGAGAAAAAAGTCGCACAACTGAACTCCTTATCTCCTCCACAGCTGTCATCAAGACTTTATGCGTGGGTTGTCCTGCACTGATACCACTCAATCACACAGAAGGACTGCAGATGGTGGAGGACGCTCTTGAACGCTTCAACAACGTGACAGAGGATGGGGTCCATTTCGCTCTGCTGGAGGTGGGACGGCTGAAGTCACAGGTGAAGCACTCTATACTTACCTACAGAAACCGTGATGTTACCTGGTCCTGGGAGTCCTGTTGCAAGGAGTGCTCGACCCAGTCCAGCTAACAATTCTCCTGTTGCTGCTTGATGTTCAAAGGTTGCTGCAGGTGGACCCATACTCTTCGCAGAGTTTGCCATTGAGGAGACAAACTGCACCAAAGAAGCGCATGATGTCTGCGTTCACCTAAACCATACAGTGGCTGTGAGTACCACTACGCTGTGTGTGACATGTTTGTATGCTGTTAGGAGTGAATAACTTGAGGTTAAAATGAATATAATGAAGTAAGATAGTTGAATGAGACAGTTGATTTTGTGTACTTGAAATATGAAACGAACATCTAAATTTCTCTTTGTCAGCGACGAGGCTTTTGTGTCGCCAAGGGTGGTGTGGTCGATGTTGAAGTGGACTGCGTGATTTTTACTGTGCCGGTAATTTTTTCTTTTTCTTTCTCTTCTTCTTTTTTTTTTGTTTTTTGCATTGATCTGCACTGACTCAGACACACACCATAGCCAAAGTCACAGGAAAGCATTTTCAATAACTATGATTTTCGTCTGTTGCATTTGTCACATTTTATCATGAACTGTACACAAAAGTACACAACCAAAATTATTAAATCATTAATTGTAGCTTATTTAAACAGAAATTTAAAATAAAATAATTGACGTTACTTAGCTTGATGTAGTTGTTGGTACAGAATACGTTACTTCAGGTATTAAGTCCTACCTTTATTAAAGACACTGGTGTTTCACTGCAACTAAATCATAAATGGAATTTTTAAATTATAGATTAGGTTGAAGGGAGAGTACAGATCCATGTTTTGATATCTGTTAACCAAAAGCTGTCAACACTAGTTTAAGCTGCGTTCCCTCTCTCATAAACAGGCGACAAATGACACGGCGACTCCGCCCCATCCTCCCCGTAAGCATCACCATCATCACCACCACCCAAGCCACAAGGGCTTCGATCACCACAAACTGACCAAACTGCACGACCCTAGCTCCACCGGTCTGCTGTCGGCGGAGTCGGCAGAGTCGGCCGAAAAGCTCCTGAAGCAGAAGCCCGACGAGGGAAAGCCCGCTGAGGCCCCAGCAGCAGATCCATCTTCTCCGGTGAAGTCCTCCTGTCCAGGGAAAGTGAAACACTTTTAGGTGGTTATTCTTCTGAGTTGGGGGGGGGGGGGGGGTGAGCCAAGTCTGAAACTTAGAGTGTAATAGACAGAGATGATCACTTGTTTAACCATAATAAAGGGTAAAACAGCAACAACAACAACAACACCATTGTTGTCTTTTATTTCCCCGGGAAGTTTTGAATTTGGTTCTCTGAGGCAAAGCAAGCAATGTCACTAAACCCAATGAGACGCTCTGATTATTTTACGGCGCATAGGCTGAAGTCTGCCATGGCTAAAAATATGACATAGTTAACACACTTCACACAATAATGCAAAAATATAATTGTTTTTCCCACGCTGACATTTATTTTGCACTAAATACCCAATCTCACCAAATCTTCCCCAAATTTTGCACTAAATGTTGAATCTCACTCTTCACTCTCACCTCAGCAGTTTGTAATTTTGTTCTTCAGTCCCATCAAAGCCACTTTTTGAGTCAATCGAGTGCCATTTCTTGCAAATTCCATCATCTGAGTTTATGCTTTACACTAGCAATGTGTGATACGGACTATGCGCTGCTGAAAAGCCATCAACTCATTTGTCTAGTAAATTTAAACTGTGTATTTTCTAATCACATTTCTCTATTATATGAAATATAATTCCACTTGGAAACAAAAAAAAAAAACAGTGTCAGGGTGGAAATGAAATGTTAGTTAAGATGCATTTTAAAACCTGCATTTTTGCAAAGCTGATGCGCATGCCTGAAAATTGTCCAAAACCGAGACAAAGACAGGAATATTAGAAGAGGTAGTACTTTACTGATCACACACACACTAGGAGCAGTGAGCACACACACACTAGGAGCAGTGAGCACACACACACTAGGAGCAGTGAGCACACACACACAAGGAGCAGTGAGCACACACACACTAATGACAGTGAGCACACACACACTAATGGCAGTGAGCACACACACACTAGGAGCAGTGAGCACACACACACAAGGAGCAGTGAGCACACACACATTAATGGCAGTGAGCACACACACACAAGGAGCAGTGAGCACACACACACTAGGAGCAGTGAGCACACACACACTAGGAGCAGTGAGCACACACACACGAGGAGCAGTGAGCACACACACACTAATGACAGTGAGCACACACACACTAATGGCAGTGAGCACACACACACTAGGAGCAGTGAGCACACACACACTAGGAGCAGTGAGCACACACACACTAATGGCAGGGAGCACACACACACAAGGAGCAGTGAGCACACACACACTAGGAGCAGTGAGCACACACACACTAAGAGCAGTGAGCACACACACACTAGGAGCAGTGAGCGCGCACACACTAATGGAAGTGAGCACACACACACAAGGAGCAGTGAGCACACACACACTAGGAGCAGTGAGCACACACACACTAGGAGCAGTGAGCACACACACACGAGGAGCAGTGAGCACACACACACTAATGACAGTGAGCACACACACACTAATGGCAGTGAGCACACACACACTAGGAGCAGTGAGCACACACACACTAGGAGCAGTGAGCACACACACACTAATGGCAGGGAGCACACACACACAAGGAGCAGTGAGCACACACACACTAGGAGCAGTGAGCACACACACACTAAGAGCAGTGAGCACACACACACTAGGAGCAGTGAGCGCGCACACACTAATGGAAGTGAGCACACACACACTAATGGCAGTGAGCACACACACACTAGGAGCAGTGAGCACACACACACGAGGAGCAGTGAGCACACACACACTAATGGCAGGGAGCACACACACACTAGAGACAGTGAGTACACACACACTAGGAGCAGTGAGCACACACACACTAATGGCAGGGAGCACACACACACCACGGACAGTGAGCACACGCACACTAAGAGTTAGGAGCAGGAGCCAGGAGCATTGGGCAGCCGCAGTGCCGCACCCGGAGACCAACTCCAGTTCTTTTTGCCGGTGTCTTGGTCAAGCGCACTGACAGGAGTATTAACCCTAACATACATGGCTTCAATGTCTTTGATGGTGGGTGGAAACCGGAGAACCCGGCGGAAACCCACGAAGAGCATGCATATAACATGTCATAGTGGCTGATGAAAAAAAGAACTTACCGGGTTTTGTCACATCTAACATAACTGGAACAGACTTATATGATTTTTGTTGTTCTTTGTGTGTGTGTGTGTGTGTGTGTGTGTGTGTGCGTGTGCGCACGCATGCGTGTGTGTATGTGTGCATGTGCGTGTGTGCGTGTATGTGTGTGAGTTAGCTCTTCATATGTTTTTTCTTTTAAAGGCTAAATAAGGACACTTCCTTCATGACATATTGTAATTCTGTCTACTTGGTTTACTAGTATTACCATTCCTGGACATGCAATCATTCTCTCCGTACCTGTTTAGGTGCTCGTGAAGATTATGCAAACTCATCAAAGCAACGTCCATGTTATGCAGCAAGCTGCTCAGTCCTCATTGGACATTTTGTTTGGAATGTGGCCTTATCTTTTAGGCTGATGGGGAAATCTGGAGGTTACAAGAGCCCAGAGTATTGGCTTTGAAACTTGCTCAACTCACCCACACAAAAGTTAATTATTCCAGTTTTTGCTTTTATCATGCTCTGAATAAATCATTGGAAATCAGAGGGGAAAAAACACACTTAACAAAACTGATTTGTTCTGTGATACACTCAGTTCCAAAGAAAGAATAATTTGGTACAAGTGTTTTAACAGTTACAAAGAAATGAACTAAGAGAAGTAAAACCTTAAGAAAAGTTAAGTATTATTATTAAGTGCTTATAACTGATATAAGTATGTTCATTATATTTTTTTTTATTATATTTGTGAGTATTTTAAACTTTTTCTTCTCTCTGTATTTTTAAATACTATTATTCCATTTTACTCTCGGTTCATATTTGTATTTGTTTTAATTCATTTTTTTATTCTCTTTTAATTGTTTTAAATTATTTTTTGTTTTTATTAATGTTTGCATTGAGCAACGACTAATCGAATGACTGCAGCTGTTTGCGTTCTTTTCATTGACATTGGCACGCTTCTCTGGGAGCATTGTTTACTTTCTCCTCTTTAAATGAGTGAGTGCCACATTCTCTCGACTTTATTTCATGGTGGTTTGTGTTCACTGAGCTCCAGACGACATCATGAAGGGACTCGTGGTCTTAGGGGTTCTGATCCAGGTGTTTTGTGCCTTCAGCGTCCCCTCAGATGAACCTTACACCTGTGCCCAGGATCAGGACGATAAGGCCGCCGCGGCCGCCGCGCAGTACATCGACGAACACCATCACCATGGCTACAAGTTCAAGCTCAGTAAAATCGAGTCCCGTACAGCGGAGGAGGTGAGGCTTGCTTTCCAGAATGTCGGCGATGTCAGAGTAGTTTGTCGAAAGGAGCGGTTTAACTTCATGTGGTTCACATTTTTTATTGTTGAGAATCCTTACTTGTTGATATCCAGAGTGGGTTTTTTTTTTTTTTTTTTTTTGGGGAGGCATGCTGTTGAATTACAGTTATGATAATGTGACCTGGGTCAGGCTGTTGAATGACTGTTATGATAATGTGACCTGGGTCAGGCTGAAAAAGGAGGATATTTCAACACTCAGTGTTTTCATTTATGCGCAAAGCTGGATTTTCAGACTCAATGTGAAAACATTCCTTTCATTTGATTTGCAAGTAACCATCAAAATAAAGAAAACACTTGAGTAAACAAGAGACTACAAAGTATACTGCAAACGCGTTTGGTTCTTGAGTTAATTCAAGTATTGAAAGGAGATGATGCTAATATGAATATGAATGCTGGGTAATCCCAGAGGACCATCATTATTTTGGTTACTACAGTTACTGGGAGCTTTTACTCACAGAGACTGATCATCTTGTTAAAGTTTCAAGAGCAACAGTGGTTAGATTGATATTAGCGTGGAAACCATGGGGAGAGATATGTTCGGCTTGTGTCGGCTATGGTACAAAAAAAAGAAAAACAGATTCAACCATGTCATCTCTGGACTGGTTCAACATGTAAGGCCCAAAAATGCACTCTTACAAGAAAAGTATTGCAAACAACTCCAGCAGTACGAAGAGTATGTGGCCAGATAAGTCCAACTTCAGGCAGATGAGTACATCTGTGGAGAACACTAAAAGAGATCTGCAGGCCTGAGTCTCCATCTGCCTGTTTGCCATGGCTGACAGCTCTGGCAGCTCTTTTACAGCGTGGGGTGCAATTTTCTGCCATAATAGCAACATTATTTGAGAAAAAAAATCAAAAGCAGATGACTGAATAGCTCATCGAGCAGCCCCATCCAGAAGAGTTCTAAATGCTTTGAAATGTCACTGTGAACTGACCCTGTCGTTTTCGGCTTGAGATGGCACAATATCCTCACGAGACCCCATCATGTTGTTGTTTCCTTTTTTTGGCAGTTGCCAGTGTGCGCAAATGTATCATTGTTTTCCATTTGCAGAAACAACCATGTGAGGTAGTTTTGGCTCTGGAACTACAAGAGACAAAGTGTCACATCGTAAACCCTAAACCCGTGGAGCAATGCGAAATCCGCAGCCATCATGAAACGGTGAGCTATTACATCCTGTCCTGCAAGCGTATCATGTTTTCTTGCGCTCTCAGAAAGAATTAAAATGTATCAGTCACTCTTCGTCAGTGTTTGACTTTTGAATTGGGCGAAAGTTTATTACGAAATGCAGACATAAGGAAACTCATATCTCCTCTCCTATTTAGCAAGTGACGGCACATTGCAACGTGACCATATCCGGGGCAGAAGAGCAACTGAAGGTCGTAAAATATGCTTGTCACACTGAACCAGGTAGAGTGAACTGAAATGGCCATGACCACTCTTAAGTAAAGGCCGAAATGTGTGGTTCGCGTTATCGTAAAAATCACTTCAGAATGGTGCAGAAAGTCAAGAAAAAAAAGTACAATTTCTAAATAATAATATAAAACGTCTTTTTGCGACTGTCAGAGACTGTAAAAGGTGATTTGGCACGAAGACTTAACTCCTCCTCTTCCCCGCAGATTCCGCAGCTGATATAACCCGAATGTGCCCAGATTGTCCCACACTACTTCCCTTGCATGACCCTGAAGGCCTGGAGAGTGTCAAAGCTGCTCTTAAGAAATTCAATGCTGAATCCAAAGAACCCAACCAGTTTAGACTGTTGGAAGTGGGCAGAATCACCATGCAGGTAGATAATGTTTAAGAAAGAAAGATCTACATCACAGATTGGATTTTGTCAAGTTAAAGCAGGAGTGTTGAGCGCTGTTGTGCTTTGCTTAGGAACGTACACTTGGTTCGGTCTAAATTCATTATCACTAAAACTGTCATTGTTTTCTTGGGGAAATCTTAAACTCTGAGGCACACTGTACAGAAGATGCAGTTGTATTGTTTTTACATAGAGCCGTTGAATCATTCTGAAACACTTAGTGTGCTGAGTATTATCCCCATGAATTCCATATATTTATCCAGTGCTTGTACCTCTTCACAGCATATGTTTATGGGCCCATCTTACTTTGCTGATTTTGCTATTGTGGAGACTAACTGCACAGAGAAGGAGGAAACAGAGGACAACCATGCCTGTGAATGCCTAAACCCAGCAGTAAGGACTACGACAATCTCTGCAACCAAACATGGAATATTGCAATTTAATGCCGCAAGTCAAATTCATTACCTATTTCAGATATGTGCTTTTACATCTAATTTCTCTCTCCTTGCCACTTTTTCGTCTTTCACCACAGCGCCACGGATTCTGTGAATCTACTTTAATTGGAACAGGTGACTTGGACGTGAAATGTGAGATTTATGAAGCAGAGGTATCCGTGACTTTTCTGATTTTATTGCACATTCATGTCACCTACACTGGGCCAGCACACAGGGTTTATATTTTGATTTGGTTGATTTAAGTGATTCCAGATCACCTTGCCTCACTGTGCTTATGGCTTTTTCTGTCACAGAACCGAACGCGTGACCCCCATGGTCCACCTGGTCGACCTGGCCACCCGCGAGTCTGTAAGCACAAGGGCCACCATGGGCGCCACCACAAATGTCGCCCAGATCACGCAGGGCACCCCGATCACGCAGGTCCCCCTGATCACCATGGCAAAGGTCGCCCAGATCACGATGGTCCCCCCGATTGCCACGGCATAGGTCGCCCCGATCACGCTGGTCGCCCCGATCACGGTGGTCGCCCCGATCACGCTGGTCACCCCAATCACGGTGGTCGTCCCGGTCACGGTGGTCATCCCGGTCACGGTCACGGTCACGGTGGTCGTCCCGGTCATGGTCACGGTGGTCACTATGATCCTCCAGGCCCTCCCCATCCCCCAGGTCTCCCAGATAAAGAGGGTCCCCCTTTCACACGAAGTTTCCCACATTGCCATGGCACTGTCGCAATTCCTCCCACTATTCATCCCATCTGTGCCTTCCCCCCTCCATGGCATCACAAGCACTCGGGGCAGCAAGGGTCACAAAAAGCTTGAGCTGTCAGATGGTCATTCCTTCATTCTTTGACACCACTTTCCAAAAGCTCCTTTTGCTTACAAAAAGCGTCATTGACAGAAAACCTCAGTGGTGCACCAAATGTTACATATCTGGACAGAAATAAAAATTTATAAGAAAAAAATAAATGAATCAAACTTTCAAATTAAATGTGTGTTCTTGTGCTATCTTGTGCAGTAGTATGCATCAGAAAAATCATGTCAAATACCTCAAAAATGGTTTCGTATTGAAAGCTCCTCTCTAAATATCAAGCATTTCCAGACACAACTGGGGAAGTTTCTTTTCAACAGGTTCACCCAGCGAATGGAGAGTACCCTCTCAATATAGCATTACAGCTTCCAATCTGAATTTCCAAGCTAATAAGCCATGCTCAATAACACTAAAGTACAGGGGGGTTTTGATGCTTTGTTTGCCTTTAAAGTCTTGTATATAACCCGTGTAGATGGTTTACAAAGTTGGGTAAACAACGATGGATGCAGTTTGGAAAGGCAAGGCCTACAGTTTATAATGAGCATGTGGTATGAAACTGAGACCAACTATAAAGAGATGTGTATCAGTATCTCCTTTTGTAATATGTATGCTGAGTTTAAGAGAATTGTCCATGGAAGAAAAACAAATCAGCTAAAGGCAAATGAAACTGTTTCATTTCTGACATCATGTGTTCACTGAAACATAAGGGAAAAGAACCCTAAAAAGATTCTTATGTGATTCTTATGTGTTCCCAAGTTGCAGTCTCACATCTAACCACACGCCATCAGTTAAAACCACAATAGCCATCAGTTCTAACCACAATAACCATCAATTCTAGACTAAATAGCCCTCAACGTGATGAATATTTTCTAATGGCCCTTACATACTTTCCCATCTCCGAGCAGCAGTCTTGAGTTAAAACTTATAGCATGACACCTTTTGAAATTTTCCCCTGTCTGTTTTGTTAATTTAGCTTTGGCATTCACCTTACAAATGGATTACTGCTATGGGGTTTTACCTTACAAGTAAAACACATTTAGTATACTCTGCACTTCATCAAGTCTGCAAGTGAATCACATCACAGGTGTTCTATTAATAACAGCAGTGGATAACATGAAGTACTGGGATTATGAAATATTAAACTATTCTTAAAGAACATTTGAATTGACAAAGCAAATACTTCAAGCCCCCTCCTCAGCAAAGTGGTCTAAAATGCATTGGAGAGAGCATATTTATTAAATGTAATGTTCTGATTTATGGAACTATTCATAGATTCTGTGGATACTTTGGCATTTTATCTCATCTTATATTTTCCAATGCCTTACAGCAAGCTTTAACATAACAAAAGTTAATACAAGTGTGAATTCATATCAGAAACTTCTGCAAGCAATACAAAAAATTAAACAATACAATCCTAACTATCTCATTTACAGCAGTATTGATGGACACAATCTTGCTATCTCAGAAAGCCCAAGGGTGAATGTTCTTAATGTTTGCAATGCAATGCAAGAGGGTCCACTGCTCCACTATTGATCACAGATGACTCAGCACATTTGAAAGTAATACACATTCAAGGCAGATGCTACCGCATTAAACAAGGATGATGATGATGATGATAACAATGATGATCGCTGTAATGCACCATGTTCTGGTAAATTTATTAAATATAACTAGACTTTGTCAAGTATGGCGCACTCAAACCTGAATGTGTGTTCCTCAAAACAACTCATCGAGTCGGGATTTATTGAAAAAGTACTGGAATATTGCAGTGTGTCTTTAGCCACATAAACAGTTTTACTGTATGTACATAAAATGAAAGGTGGTCACAAAAACATTCAGGTTAAGAAAAAGACATTGCTCCTGAAGTCCACTGAGGCCATATGTAGTTTAGTTTTGTGAAGCAATGGAAAGTACTGTTCAGAATCCCTGTGATCTAATCATAGCTTATTTACTTTACCAGAGGGGGCAAAAATGTAGTGAGGTCAATTCATGCTCTAAAGCCCTCCATGTGGAAGAATGTTTAAACCAGTTTTAACACATGTCAAAGGTGGTGTTTCTTTTGCCTTCCAAGGATGAGCAAGATTTTCAAGACCTTTTAGCTAAAATCTGAGACATGAAGACAAAGCCCAGAGGAACTGATTGCCCCTTTATAGAGAAACAGGACTGACTACTCAGATAAAAAATGCAAGGAGAGACAAGTCATATTCTACCGAGACTATGAAAGAAAAGAGGCAATCTGAACCACCAAAGGACATATGATCTTAAATCAGAAGAACAATGGTTCTCAAAGAAGACACTGAAATCTATGATGTAAGCCCATACCCCATACATCACTGGTGCACTGAAACCTGAGAAGATTACAATAGGCAGAATGGAGATTGTATTGCTGACTGGGTTTGGATAAGGGTCTGTGAGGGGATTGAGAAAGAGGGGCTTCTGTTTACAGACCTTTGGCCTAGGGTCAGAGGACTCCAGGCTGTCAATGACTGAGGCGTTCTACTATACAGAGGGGGGGGGGGCAAAGGTAGAATCGGGGGGCAAGAGTTAGCGGTGGTATATATAAGCCTTAAAGTCTGTGCAGCTTTCTAGGAGGCTTGTGTTTGTGTGTGGGAGCTCCATCATGCAGCGGTTGGTGTTGTTGGTGCTGGCGTTTGTGTGTGTCCGTGGGGCGCCGGTAGACACAATGAAGCCCGGCTCTTGTCAGGACGCATCAGCCTTGAACGCGGCCGGGCTCGCCCTGACCAAGATCAATGAAGACCGTACTGAGGGCTACGTTTTCAGCCTGGACCGTCTCAGCAACGTCAACCAGATGCAGCATGTCAGTAATAAACACTGTTAACTCCTGATGAGGATCTGTAATTCCAAACTCTTAAATCACTGAATCAATAGCCAAGGCAAGAGTTGATAAGGACATTCAGTGTGGCATGGAAGTCTAAATGTTCTGCAGTGCACTGTAGTGTTCTACAGTAGGTTGGTTTATCTAGTATCTGCAAAAGAAATTGTAGATTTTGGAAACAGCGCGCAGTACGTTAACCAATGCAGAATATTATCTGTGTTAAAAATATGAACAAACAGTTGGTTATTTGGTTGTTGCTTTTTGTCAGGGTCCGATGGGAGTGGTTTTCTACTTAACCCTTGATGTCCTGGAGACAAAATGCCATGTCCTCAGCAAGAAGGACTGGAGAAGCTGTGAAGTTGGAACTGAAATTCCGGTATGAACTCCTCATTCTGAAAATTGGAATTTCATTCCAAAGTTGGAATAATATGAATCTTCTTCTACTTTCAAGTGCTTTGAAAATGTTCTCCTTTCTTTTTTTAAACTCTGATGAACAGGTTTATGGTCAATGCAAGGCAACAATCTTCATCAACAAAGTTAAGAGAGTTGTTCGTCTTTATCGGTACTCTTGCACTATCAGACCAGGTAATGACACACCATTGTATCCCATCATGTCTTGGAACTGAAACAAACTGTTACATCATTGATTTTGTTACAGCACAGTGGACAGCCATCAAAATGTACATATTTTTCTTTTTTGGACAGCCCCTGCTTCCAAGATTAGTTCAGTGTGCCCGGACTGTCCAACTCCGATCGCTCTGGATAATGAAGAAATCACCAAGACTGTAAAGATGTCCATGGAGAAATTCAACAAAGAGAGTGGACTCTTCAACTACTTTGCTCCTCTGAATGTCATCAAAGCGTCTTCTCAGGTCAGAATAGTTTAACAGAGAGTAATCTGAAGGGTTTACATAACACCCATATGGGAAGAGGTCTTACACGCAATGTCTAGAATGATTTAATAAATACCAAAGCTCCATCCAGAAGTTACCTTCTACAGCTTTTCTAAATATTGACTATACATTGTATATATTGTATATACAGACACACGCACACACACCCACACACACACATATACATGCATATACATACATGTTTATATGTTTATATAGTTTCATTTCAGTAACTACATGTTGTTAATGTTAATTTGTTGTAGGGAGGCATCATGACTGCCTATTTTGTGGAGTTCCTCATCCAGGAGACAGTCTGTTCCAACGACACAGATATCGCTCAGGCCTCCAAATGTGAACTGATGACTTGCGAGTTTGCAGTGAGTCAAGCTGAAGACAGCTGAGGAAAAAACCTGAATAGGCTTAGAATCTGTAAACATCGGTGTATTAGATGGGATTTTCTAAAATTCTTATCAGCATAGGCTCAGTTCTGTGAGCAAACAGTGCCTCACGCTCATAAACAAACACCTTTCTTATCTCCCCTCAGCACAAGGGACTCTGCAGAGGTTCTCACTCACATTCTCATGGCGAGGAATTCGTCAATGTGGAGTGTGACATCTTTGAACCCGAGGTAAAAGAGAAAAAAAAGAAAATTATTTCAAATTGCATCAATTACTGCAATAGTTTTGAAGAGAAGAATATCTTAATGAGAGAAATTTAAATGACTTCCTTATGGTAATGTGATGCTGGTGCTCCTATGTGAAACTGAGAAGTCTGTTTTGCCACTGTGCGCTCCGATAAGATTCAGATCTATCAGTCTGTCATTTGTGCTGTGATTACTACTCTCCAGGCTGCAGAGGTGGAGAAGAAGAGGCATTTACTTGGAGGAGAGACTGACCACAGTCATACTTCTACTGTTGATCTCACTGAGAGTCACGACCACGCCCACGATCACACACACTCTCACACACATGCTCACGCTCACGACCACTCACATGATCATGACCACGCCCATGACCACGCCCACGACCATTCCCAGGACAAAGGTCACCACCATACACATGAGCACGGCGAAGGACATGGCCGTCCTCACGGCCATGACCACGCCCACGACCACGCCCACGACCATGATCACGTCCACGCCCATCACGCCAAAGCCCATGATCACAGCCAGGACCAAGGTGAGCACCACCATCACAAGTACGCCCACGGACTCGATGCCACCCACGATCACGACCACGAACACGCTCTAGACCACGAACACAAACACAGACACCTCCACGAACATGAGCACCACCATCACCATCACGACCACACCCACGAGCCCCACGTCAAACCCCCTGAAGGTATGGTCAAGGTCCTGCCCTCTCTAGATCAGCCCATGACTCTCCCTTCATTCCCTGATGAGCCAGCAGCCTCTGACCCCAACAAGCCCGTTACCCTACCCTTTCTCCCCGACCCCGAGATTTCCGGAGAGCGAGAGCCAGTCATCCAGCCCTTCCCCACCACCAGGTCTCCAGAATGCCCTGCTGAGTCCAAGACTGAGAACGTCCTCATCAGGGAGCTCTTTGCCCAGGATCCTCTCTTCAAATCTGCTCCAGCTGCATGAGTGGATCTCCACTGCTAATGAAATGTGACATTTGCACTGTGTTACATACGAGACATAGCTTTGAGCAATAAAGCTTTTTGTCTAAGCAGAGCATTCATATTTTTTTGTTGATTTTGTTGATCCTCAGGTTGTATCTTGTTCATTATACAGAAACACCCTCTTCATTACAGTCCCTGGAGAGCAGTTATGAAAGTAGCCTAACAACTTACGATATTAACTTACAATATATGATCTTACATTTATTCAAAGCAAAGAGAAACAATTGAAATACTTTTTTCCATGGAGTTGTGTAAGAGAGCCAGAAAAGAAATTATTCTCTTTTAGGTAATTAATTATAATTATCTAGGGACAGAGTGAAAGAATGGAAACTTGTGTAGCAGCGGCACTGGGAAGGTTTTAGGCTGTTTAGACTACGTGCACATGGCAGGCAGCTCAGAAATTTACCTTAGATCTGACTTTTCTGAGATGATTGACCATTCGTATTTATTTTGGGAGGTGAAACATGCAAATGGACAATGAAAGATGCTACTGTGCTGCAATTTTCACATTCATATCGGCGCAGCGTTACAACGAAATTAACCTGACGTATATAAATAATGAGTCTCATTCATGTTAAACAATTCCATTTTGACTTTTCTTACTCAGTCTGCATACCCGTAGCACAGCTTAGCATTAGATTTTCTACCACACAGAAAACCACTCATATCCGTGCATATCCAATTCATGCGTTTAACTTGAATGACAGTGAATAGTGAATGTTAACAGTGAATGCATCCTTAGATTTTCTAAAATCTGTACAGTGCGGGTGTTACCAATTAAGACTAAGCTCATGCTTTTTATATATTACTGTGTGAATACATATCACACACACACACACACACACGCACACATATTTTATATATGTGTGTGTGTGTGTGTGTGTATGTACACATACATACACACGCGCGCGCACATGCACACAAAAACATAATGTGTACTGTTAACAGTAATTTCACAACTGAGAAAAACACACTGTTGACTAACTCACATCCTTTTTTACACAGTTTGTGAGCTGCAATATTTTTTAAGAGCACTTCTCAGCCAAAAGGTTGAGTAAACGCTGCAGCGGTTTGCTTTGTTCCCCAAAAATTGTTTGTTTATTTCGTAGTGTAGTAAAATATAACTGATGATGTCACAGCTGGTTTTCAACTTCTTAGTATTGTAAATAAAACATTACAGCGTGTGTGTGTGTTTTTAAAATCGTAATTCATAAATTCAACCTTTCATTACATGAATAAATGAGGAATTTTGCATTTGATCATTTTAATGCTCAAGGTTTGAACAGAGTGAATGGCCTTTGAGATTTTGTGTGCAAATTATTACCAGCCAATCAATATCTTTATCTCTACCTTTAGGCATGCTATGTGTGCTTCCGATGCTTGACAGGGTGAGGTTAAAGACTAAAATCTAATAGATTACTCTGATCTTACCAAAAATGTAATCAGTCACTAAAAACACTTAACCAACAAATATGTATTGTGTGTTTTCAAACTGTTATGTTGTACTTAAATATCTATCAGATTATATTTCTGTTATTATCAGAAACTTTGTAATGTATATGTCCTTGGCACTACATGGTTAACAACATGACAACACGAAACACAGAAGTTAGAATATGCAGTTGTGACATTAGACATGAAACAGTTGAGTTTAACAAACAGGGGTATTGCATTTATGACTGAACTTCTCACGCAACATTGTGGATATTTTGTCACACAAACCCAGCAGTAAGGAACAGGCGAAGATCAAACTCAAAGCTAACGATTCACAGGCTTCAGTTGCAACACTGAATGTGTATTGATGGGTTAAGTCAATAGTCAAGAAGAAGAGTCAACAGCTGATAGCCACTTTGTTTGTTTGTTGTTGGGAGAAGGTGAAAGTTCAGGGTTTGGCGGCAGAGTGGGTCACTGTACAGGCTTCTCCAAGGCTCTCTGACTGCTCAGCACTGGATTAAAGGAAACGTCTTAAGAGGAAAACATGTCACCACTCATCTTGTTGGCAGTTGTTTGTTTATGCCTGCAGTCTGCAATCGCGTCTCCGCTCCCAAAAACTGGGTGCCAGGACCCAGAGACAGTGAGGACAGCTGAGGAGGCTCTGGATCACATTAATGCAGACAGACACGAGGGATACATTCTGAGCCTAAGCCAAATTTTGGATGTCTACCAGGAGCCAAAGGTGAGCTAGTCTTGCTTTAATTTCTCACCAAGTCAATAATTTGATAAGCTAAGGCATCATTTCGCAAAGCCACGCCAAGAATACAGATAGTAATCATTTGATCAATGCATTTTCACGTTATAACTCGGTAGTTTTGCGTCTTAGTGTATTGCAGTCAAACTTATTATACAGTCAGTAACTTGCTGGAACATTTTATTGATTCTTAATTCTTAAGAATTAAATGTATTAATTCTTTATAAAGTTTTCTCATTGTTACTAAATAATGTTCCTTTAATCAAAGGAGGGGGATGGAGCTCTGCTCAACCTGACTGTGGAGGTGGTGGAAACCAAGTGTCATGTGATCAGCAGGAAGAAATGGAAGTCTTGTGAAGTTAAAGACATGAGTGACGTGCCAGTGAGCTTGCCAGTTCAACATACATAATCTAAATAATGTTGCAAGGACTTCCTTAACTCATATGATTTTACAAAGCCTTATAGAAATGAAATCTTACCATTTTCGTTACAGTTTAATGTTCTGATATGTTAATTTGTTTTGTTCATTATTTGTATGAAAAAGAAGAAACTAAACATAGGCATCTACCTTCTGCTCTCCTGCCTGTCTCTCCCCCCTCACAATTCCAGGTCACTGGAAAATGTGATGTCTCTGTCTCAGTCCAGAAGAATGTCGAACTTAATAGCTACACCTGCACTATCCAAAAAGGCTGAGTTTCTTCTCTCATCTTTATTAAACATTGTCGTAGCAATGACCTCTGACTATGGATGTATGTGAGACAATCTTGTTCTTCCATTTCTAGTGCCAGCAACTGTTATTGTAAACATCTGTCCAGACTGTCCAACCGAGGAGCGCCTAGATGACCCCATCATAATGGAAACAACAAACTTATCTTTGCAGAAGTACAACAAAGAGAGCAGCTTTTCCAAACACTTTGCCCTTTTGAACGTGACAGGGGCTAGTATGCAAGTATGTTCAAATAAACGTGGAGTCTGATATACTTTAATAATGGGAAATCTTAATCCACTGTCACTGCGAAACATAATGATAAAACAGTGAATATGACCTTTGTTTTAACAGTGGGTGGTGGGTCCAGCCTATTTTGTGGAATACACCATACAGGAAACTGACTGTGCCAAAGACCAGACTGATGTTGACTTCACCCAGTGCAAGTTACTTAACTCAGAATCAGCTGTAGGTAGCCCTACAAAACCGTGCGTGTACTGATCTCACCTCAGACTGACAAGATATTCACCAAGAATGAAAAAGACTTTCTCTTATTTAGTGATAGTTTATAGTATACAGACTAATGATCGAAACACTCATCTTTTTCTTCTCTCCTTTTAAGCGAAAAGGCTATTGCACTGGATCTCACCTGACCATAGACGATGAGCCAGAAAAACAACACGTCACCGTGAAATGTGAAATCTATGAACCAGAGGTAAAAAAAAAAAAAAACGTTATAGTGAATGATTTAAACATGGATAACCTGAGCCTTATGATTTGATGTCTTCCCATATTGTAGAATGCCACAGGAGAAAAGAGTGCGGCTGCCGGCAACAAACTTTCTCAAAAGCCAGTTAACAGCAGAGGGAAAGTGCTGGTTCTGCCCTCTCCCTCCGTACTGGTTTCCCACAGAACCTCATCAACCACAAGGAACTGCCCGGGACCTAGGAGAGTTCCCTTCGAGTGGCTGAAACCCTAAATTTAAGAGTCTCTTTATCAAAAGCTGTTTTTCACTTCTGTTTTTTTTTTCCTTCTGTCTTAAGCATTGTAAACATTTTCACTGATATTTAGAGCTTTGAGGATTTCGTAGAGTAATCAGAGGTAAACTGCAGAACTGAAATACCTGTTTGAACACAGTGATTTAACGTCATAAGCATTAACGCATAATTGTAACATTTGATTTCTTAAATTACCGTACGATTCTCAAATTTTATCTGTGTGATATGGTGACGCCGTCTTTGTATACTTTCTGTGGGCGTGCCGGCATTTTCACAAAAAATAAATAAATAAAGAAAGAAAGAAAGAATCGAAGTCTTATGTTGTCTCTTATACTCTGGATTCTTGCTGCATGGGTCTAATATTCAAGTAGCCAATAATAAGCGAGACCGGTTGATTGATTAACCGAAACACCAATGAGCATCTAGGGCGTGGCTTTCGCTGAAAACAGTTTATTTGTTTCAGGAACTAGATCATTCAGTGTGACGGTTTCGAATTCTCTGCTACAAGGCAATGCTAACAAACTAAGTATAATCATGTAAGATACATTTTATCTACTTTAAAGGTTTTTTAAACCAAGATTTTAGTAAAAGGAGGAAGCGGAACCGACTCTCAAACAACCTAACGATTTCTGCCTGATCATCACAAGACACCCAAGCATGTGATATTGATCAGGCTATGGAGACCACTCTCTCTGTCATCAAAGAATAAACGGTGTCTTTCTCCTAGTTCGAACAATGCAGACAGTTAAAACCGGACTAACTTGACTCTCGTCGAAATGGTTCACGTATACAACTGCCACCCTTTCGCATCTCAGCAAATTGTGCCAACCGAACAGGAGCCCGGACTAATTTGCTCCGGTGGAGGTGCCCTGTTTGTAGTGTCCGCGGGGGGATGCAAGATCGAGGCATATCAAATACAGGAGGAGGGATGCCCACTCATCTGCCGTTTCGCTACAATGGGCACAGTACACAGTATTCTGCACAGTCAAATAGGTATGGTTAAATGTTGTCCTGCAAATAGAGCAATATCGGCCTATCGTGGGTGACTGGTAACTTTATGCTGAAGTTTTCGAACAAATATTCAGCGTATTTTATGCCTATTTTTTAAAGACAGCAAAGCTACAAAAAGCTGTGTTTGTGTTTGTGTTGTAACTTAAGTGATGCCAATGGATAACTCTGATCTTTTGTCAACTAACCACAAAACCAATATCGTCACTGCAGGTGACTATCTTGTTACTATCGAGGAGAAGAACAAAGCCACATACCTCAGGGCATACACCAACTGGCGCTACCAGGCAGCGGAGAAAACCCGGGTTGGTGTGCGTCTACTGGGCCTTATCCTCCGTGGGTCCTCCTTCCGTGGAGCTCCCAAGGAACAGATGGAGATTATCGAGATACCGCTGGTGGATGCGCCACTGTGTGTGGCCTGCTGCCCTCTCACGGGGGACCTTCTGGTGGGTTGCACCAAAAGCTTGGTGGTCTTTAGCTTGAGACGAGTGGCTGTGAACGAACAGCTCTCCGTGCTGGATTTTGAGAGGTTCCTGATCCTGCATATTCCCAACTGGAGCCCTTCCCAGGTGGCCCTCTGTGGCGGATATGTGGCCATGCAGATGGAGCTGGAAGTACTGGTGGTCAGACTGGAACGCCTGCAGAAGAACTCCCAGCAGACAGAGCGACATTCTCTGCTTCCCAGCGATATCCTGTCAGGAGCTGACCAGGTCAACCCTGGAGGTATGCCTCTTCTGTTTATGTTCAGTGGTTGGTTGTCTCTGTTCAGTAGCTGATTCATACTAGCATCAGTGATTTCATGATGTTTGCACTGAAAGATGTTCACTAAAGACTTTCCATTTATGATTAATATGGATATAAAACTTACACTTTGGGTATGGACTGAAAGGTTTCCCAAGGAATCTGTGATTATTTTCAAAAATTTCCGTTGCTGTTGCTAAACTGTTGCTGTGACATCTTTTTCAAAGAGTTGTGTTCGTTCATCACTTGTATCAGCGCCTGTTATGAAAGTGCATCTTACAGAAGCCTGACAGCATCTTTCATTTTATTTAATTTGTTCTTACAGAGGCAAAAAAGGATGGCCCGAGTTCCCATGATGAGGCAGATGATTTTTTCATGTTACCAAAACATCAAGAGATGCTGGGTGAGAATGCAAAAGACTGTGGCATCTCCGTGACCTTAGAGTTGACGGGAATGGAGACGGAGACCGGGGACAGCATGGGGGTGACCTATGTCCTCTACAGGTGTTGCATCTTCTCAGTGGCATCTTTATACCAGGGGTCAATGAATCTCATTGGCTGTGACTGTGATGTGAAGTGATTTGATTGGTCCTTCCTCTTGCAGGCGCTTTGCTCCTGATTTCTTCCAAGGTTGTAGCGTGGAGGACACTTGTTTGCATTCCCTGCAACTGCTTCCCATGTTTACTAGTGAGTGAACATAATGTTGCATTTTTTATTGAGGTGTTCTTGTTTTTATCAGATTTTCAGTATTGTAGTCAGGAAGAAAGCAGACTGATGTTTGAGCAGCAATGACAGCATTCAATCCATTGATACCAAAGAAAACATAATCAAGAAAAAATGGAAGGTATCATCATAGAGATGATATTTAAATCTTATGGCTCCAAGCAGCAGATATAAACTATTTTGTTTTTGCTTCAGAAAATCTGGTGAAAATTCTGGTGTTTTTTTTATTTTCAGAGGGTAACCAGGAAGGGGCTAGCAATGCCAAAGCCTCAGAGCCAACATGCATATTCTGTTTCTTCTCCCTGCCTAACACTGGCTACATGTACAGTCTGAAGAACACAGTGGAGCTCATCTCTACTTACCAGTACCCAGAGAAAGCCCTTCAGGCAGTGCTTACTGTCCGGTTTCTCCACGTCATTACCAGGTGAGTCAGCTACGTGCCCCTGTAGGCTGAAGTGCTAAGGAAGACTTAAATTCCCCCCTCGAATGAGATGTCACCGTTCGAAAAAGTGGGCAGTGCTTTTCATTTTCTGAAACTATTTCTTTTCTCTTCTCGCACAGGAATGCTCTCCAGTGCTTTTCGGTGAGGTGCAGTGCACTGGCATCTCGAGCTGAAGACGCCTACATTGATACTACCATGAGGGTAAAGTCTGTTATACCCTCATTAATATTGTTATGAACCTCGTAGACCCCTTACCAAATATTGCTCCATATTTGACTTAACACTTTCATTTAGCTACAAAGCATACTTTCGTCTGTAATCTTGTTACCATTTAAACAATAGCACTGAAACATACAAATCCATAGGAATGAATTTGAAACCACGCTACCCTCTGTTTGTTGAATCCCTTTGCCTCAGTCAGCTTGTGTGCGTGACTAACAATGGACTGGTGACTGCTGAGGAGGACATTGGGCATTCACAGCAAAGTCACTTGAATTTTAATAGGAAAATAGAATCTGGTGACATGCCCGGCTTATACTGACCCGTTTCATGGTGAAACTCTGATTTGATTGGCTGTCTCAACGTGATGGCTCTTTGTGTTGGCAGGCGTGTCCTCCGTTTACTATGGAGGTGTGTGCCCTGCGCATCCAGGTCTTCATTGGCCTGAAGGCTCTGTGCTTGGACCGGGATCATGTCGTCCTTCTCACGGCCGCCAGCGTGGACAGTAAAGAGGAAACGGAGAGGGCTGCCCGAAGGACCCCGTAGGTTACTTGTGGTTAAAAATATTATCTATTATAAAAATAAAAAATAATATCTGTTCATGTTCACCTTCACCTCTGCATTGCGTCCTGGTGTTTTTTTGTTGGAACTTCTATCATTGCTTGTAACACTAAATAAGAATTGGTGTGATTGAATGCAGCCCAGTTAGAGAAGAAAATCTTTCTAAACTGTATATTTCATCATTTTTATGCTCTGGAGATTTAATTCCATGTTTTATGTCTATGTTTTTATCAAATCCATTGTCATAGGTGAAAACTGTTGGGTTTTTTTGTTTGTTTGTTTGTTTGTTTTACTTACTACGCCTCCATGTGGAATAAATGCCCTGTAATTCTTGTTGTAGTGAATTGAAAGATCACAAAACCCTAACAGGGATTTTCCTAGCGGTAGGTATAGAGCCATCCACCAACCCTGCTCTGGAGAGCCTTCTGTCCAGGTCGTTCCTGTAAGTCAGCTGGCCGACAGTTCAGCCTGTGTGGAGTGACCTTAACAGCATGTTAACCCTGTAAAGTCGCCCTCTTAAAACACCCTAACATCCCTGTGATTGAACAGTGACTGTTTAACTCAGCTCACAGGCTTTAACAGTCGACCCACCCATACGACATCAGATTTCACTTCTGGAGCCACAGCCCTTTTTTTGAGGAAATGTTCAGCACCACGACTGCCAAAGATCAAGAAGTAGAACATCAAAAGCAGAACGTCAAACATTAGAAACGTTTGTTTGGAGAGTTCCTGAAGAATTCCTACCCTGCCCCACTAAAAATACAAACTGCACTAAAGCCACTTAGTTGGTCATTCAACACAGATTGTTCATAACAAACTGACCATTGTGTGCAGTGGCCTGACCTTTCTCCTTTGTCGACTGATGATTTTTTTTTCTTCAAGAGGAAAGTAATCACAGTTGTTGAGCCTGATAAACTCTAATCCTTATACCCCTTTAACTTGTCAGTTGGATTTAACTGCATGTATGACTAATGATGGAGTTGTACCTACCACAAACTGTTTGTCATTACTTACTTCAGACATAGATTATCATGGTTTAAAAAGTACATTACAAATGTTGATTCATAGAGTCTGTTTGCTAATTCTTGTGAAAGTTCATTAAATCACTAGACCCGTTAAGCGTTCATTTCTCACCCAGCCGTAGTAAGAAGGCTATGACTTTGATCTAATTAGGCAGCAAATGTCCATGAATTTCACTCTCATATTGCCTGATACTAGAGTAGAGAACCGTATTTACCATTAGGCATTGCCTCAGTGTTCTTCAGGGGATCTGTTGTGTTACGTTAGACTCATTTGATATTTGGTGTTACTTTGTGTGCTCTGATTGCCTTCATATTCTCTCTTTGGATCCAGGTCCAGAAAGACCTCCGTGTCCAAACCCAAGGAGCCAAGTGAGAGTGGCCATGGCTGGAACCTCTATGTCGTTAACACCGTGTCCACTCTACAGCTCTACAGAGAGATAGTACAGTACCTCAACTCTTATTCCTCGCAGTACTTTACAGACATGCGCCGTATTCATACAGCTAACCGTGTATTCTCTCTGATCACAAATAGTCCTTTTTGAAATGGTATTGCTTGTAACCGTAATACTCTTTAAAATGCCTTATTTGTGTAGTTCTTAAGGCCTACTTATGCTAGAAACCTGTGTTGTTCACAAACTCTGTTTACACCTGCATCGTAGATCAGGAACCTTTAATTAAGTGTCCCCATAACTTGTAATTAACCCTGTTCAGGGAAAAGCTGGACAGTTTGCAAAGTGTAAGCAAGATTTACGAAACATGGTAAATCTACATTTAACAGCTGTGAACCGCTTAACCACCTGTGTTATTCAAGCCTGTGTTATTCAAGCCTGTGTTGACTCATATGCTGTGTGCTGTGTTCCTCCTCCCAACAGGTGGAGTACAGTAGGAAGTACGAGCTGACCACTCCGCTCTCTCAGAGTTTTGTCCACCTGCTGAGTGAAGCCCACCTCCTCCTGCGCGAGGCTTTGCTGGACCCCCGCCTCGGCACCGATGAATCCGCGGATGGAGCAGAGCTGAGGCAGGCTTTCCAGGAGAGCTGCGCCCAGCTGGGAGACTGTTTTAGCAGGTGGGCATTCTGTCCAGCCAAAGAAAGCTTAGACAGGGCAAAACCTTCTGTCATCTGACACAGGAATGTTTGGATTGGATGTCATGCTAGTCATAACTGGGTGGTGAAAGAATGTGCGGAAGGGGCGCTTAATGATGGTAGGATTATTTACGTAACCCTTTACAATCTGCAGTTTGAGCACAGATTATACGTTCAGTATGGACTGGGAGCAGAATGTGTCAGATTAGACGTTGTTAAAAGTATGCTAATATCATATCATATCGCATCACATAGTGTAGCATCTTTACAAACCATAAGGTAGTTTTGTCCCACTGATGAACCAGAGGTTGTGTGTTCTGTTGCCTTGTCTGTTTCGTAGGGTGGACAAGCGAGATTGCCATTTGGCCCTGCCTTACTATAAGATGTCTGGCCTGACCATGACGGAGGTCATTGAGAGGAACCTGGCATTAGCTGGCGGCAGAGCGGAGTATGGCAAGGGCTTCATCTTCTTCCTTAAGCACTCGCTCTATGAGGAGACCGCGGAGGAACTCAGTGAAGTGAGAGACCAGCTCTTCCTGCTTTAGCCACAACGCGCCTTAAACTATTGTCTTACATTTTGCTATGAGCTCCATAGGGTAATACCCGCATTATCAGCACGTGGTACCCTGTTCATACGGTCAGGCTGTTGTGTGTGACTGACTCTGTGCGCTGTGATACCCTGACGTACTGTTAGGCTGTTGTGTGTGACTGACTCTGTGTGCTGTGATACTCTGACGTACTGTTAGGCTGTTGTGTGTGACTGACTCTGTGTGCTGTGATACTCTGACGTACTGTTAGGCTGTTGTGTGTGACTGACTCTGTGTGCTGTGATACTCTGACGTACTGTTAGGCTGTTGTGTGTGACTGACTCTGTGTGCTGTGATACTCTGACGTACTGTTAGGCTGTTGTGTGTGACTGACTCTGTGTGCTGTGATACTCTGACGTACTGTTAGGCTGTTGTGTGTGACTGACTCTGTGCGCTGTGATACCCTGACGTGCTGTTAGGCTGTTGTGTGTGACTGACTCTGTGTGCTGTGATACTCTGATGTACTGTTAGGCTGTTGTGTGTGACTGACTCTGTGTGCTGTGATACTCTGACGTACTGTTAGGCTGTTGTGTGTGACTGACTCTGTGTGCTGTGATACTCTGACGTACTGTTAGGCTGTTGTGTGTGACTGACTCTGTGTGCTGTGATACCCTGACGTACTGTTAGGCTGTTGTGTGTGACTGACTCTGTGTGCTGTGATACTCTGACATACTGTTAGGCTGTTGAGGTTTACTAACCCTGTGTGCTGTTTATAGGAGACGGCCAACAAAGTCCTTGACATCTTTAGCGTGGCCGAGCCCACCCAGCTGCCCCACGTGGTCAACAGCCCCTTTTTATGCAACGCCAGCCCGGCCTGTGCCCTGTCCAATCTGGGCCGCCTGGAAGTCTCCAGCGCTCCCTCCGTCACCCTCACCTTGTGCCAGGCTGCGCTGGCGCTACGTATGGGTGATCTTCACCTCTACAGACAACAGATGGACCGCCATGCAGAGGTAAGAGGGCTCCATGCTTAAAAGGTCTTATGAGGGAATGGAGAAAAGCTCCATTCCTGTATGACTACAGAGAAGACTTTCCTTTCCGCTCAGTGGAATGCATTTTTGCTCACAATGAATATTTGTTAGGTCAAATTTCAGCTAGGTCCCTGAATTGACTGAGTTGGAAAATATTTTCTTTTTTTTTTCTTTCATTTTTATCCCTCTTTGCTGAGTTGATTTATCTGTGATTATTAGCAAAGCAAATATTATGTGGCCTAGTGAATTACTGTATCCATGAGGAAAACAATGAATTAGATCCTTTCAAACGTTTAATTGTGCACCATGTCGAGAAATCCACTTTGGTCAATAGTAAGAGGTGGGTGAATGGAGACTACCTTTGAATGTCACTCTGTTTTGGGTTAATATGCTCTTGCGTGTGATACAGATGCTGCAGGTTTATGGCTTCATAGAAGAACCCAATCTGTTGCTCCATGGGCGTGGGAAGGCAGTTCAACCCACGGCGTTTGCACGACACCTGAGGGACACGCAGGCTGGTCTGCTGGTGGCAGCCACAGTGGCCCTGCATGAGAACAGTAAAGTCAAACTGGACGAGGCTGATCTCTTCCTCCAGGTAGAGCAGCCTGTCATAGAGTTATTACATCAGTGACTTACGCTGGAATCCTTCCAACTCTTTCTTTTTATCCTACCTTCATCACCCTTTCTGTGTCTTATTTCTCTATGTATCTTACCACTCTCTCTTCCCTTTCTCTCTCTCTCTCTCTCTCTCACACCCTCCCTCCCTACTCTCCCTCACTCTCCTCTTCTTTTCTTATACTCTCTCTGTCTCTCAGGAGCTGTGTGAAGAGGAGGTGCAGGCTAGCCCACAGTTGTTGGTTGATTTCTGGGAGGCGCTGTTAGTGGCCTCCTCTCAGGAGGCCATCATCCAGGAGCTCCTGTTCCGTCTCTCCTCCGTCTACATTGATCGCCTCACCCACAGGGACCGCACGGGCATCAAACCCCTTAAAACTGCAGAGGACCTGGTGAGTACACAGCGACTCTATAAGAAACCAGCTCGTTTAGGGGAAGTATTCATTTACACTTATACCTCTGCTTCATAAAAATGTCATGAATTAAATTAAATTCAGAGTGGGTCAGTTGATAACAATTCAGTCGAAGCAGTTACTTTGATGAAGAAACATTAGGGTGGGAACTTTATCCAACATTCAGCAAACAGTAGACAGATTTTCAACATTTTGACTTTGGAGCAGTTTTGTTCGGAAACGAATTTGGAGAGAAAACATAATTCAGTTCAGTTAAAGTCTTAGCCTGTGGTTTGTTTGTTTGTTTTCAGATTAACTCCTGCTGTCATTATGGCATTGTCTTCCCGTGGCTGAACATCCTCACTCCAGCTCACCTCAGCATTACCCATGACTATCAGGAGGATCTGCAGAAACTCCAGGTGTGTGTCTCTCTCATGGCACTACTCACCACACACACACACACACAACAGTAACTCAAACTGAGGCCTGGAAAGTTCCAGAATAGGCAATGATGAGGGAATTAGAGACCTCTCATCTCTTTTTTCATGTTGTGCTGTTTCTGAGCGATGATGAAGCAGCATAACTGAAAAATAAACTGCTCATGTTCCAGATTATTCTCTGTGTAATAACAACAATAATTATAATAATCTCTTCTTCGGCCCGGTCAGTCTCTGCTCTGCGGCCCCACGCTGGACGTTTCGTCCATCTTGCCTCTGCTGGAGCAGTTGTCGGACACGGATAACGCTGGTCTGAGCGTGCACGTGCTCTGTGCCACCAAGCTCGGCCAACACGAGAGCTCCATCGAGCGTCTGCTCGACCGCTGCCCCCAGGCCATCATCCCCTATGCCAACCATGAGCTACAGAACGACAAAATGGCACGTATCCCTTCCCTTCTCTTCTCTTTGCTGCTGGCTGCCTGCTGGCCCTCCGTCCTTTTAAGCCTGAGATCGCTCGAGGTCTTTTTTTTTTTTTTATTGACGCGTGAATTGGCACTGCAGTCACTCCCGTTGATTTTGAGTTTGCTCCGGAAGTTAGATTCAGTGTAGTTTATTTGTTGTTTGTCTCCGGGGCCGTGGCCCATCAGTGTTTTTCACTTCGTCAGCCCTGTTTGTTCACCAGGTCTGTAGCTGGAAAATGAACTAAGCCCAATTCTGACAGTGACACCGAGTCAAAGTGTTAGTGCCATGATGGAGAACATGAGTCATTTGTGCACACTCTAATGTAGATCATTAATTCTTTATAAGACCCACAGCACATTTAGATATTTTTTTTTTATAACCATATCTGTTCCCAAAGCACAGGTGAAGTTCTGGAATAAACCTCTCATTCACGACGTATCAGTCGTTTGTCAAAATGAACAATTGACGCGGCGGTCAGAATTAGGACGCGCCGTCACGTCGTCGAACGCGGGCGATAAAGGCGTAAACAGGGCTCTCGTTTTCTGGTTTTTCCCTGGCAGGCACTGTGGTGGCAGAAACTGTTCCCCGAGCTTTGTGAGAGAACACGAGGAGCTGGAGGAGAAAACGGCACTTTATTATCAGCTCTAAAAGGTCGAAACCGTTTTCCGCCCTTGGTTTTTTTTTTTTTTTCTACGTGGCATGCCAAAAAGCAATAGCTGTTTTCCTGTTATTTCCTGTTATAAACAGCTCACTGGTGTTTTTTTTTTTTTTTCTTCGTGAAACAGAAACACTGGTGGTGGTTGCCATGGAGCTAAACCCGCTGGAGCTGCTGGACCTGTTGCCTGATGACGGGACCGCGCGGTTCTTTCTGCCCCATCTGTTGGAATGCAGCCAAAGGCATCTGATGACCTGAGCACGGCGTCACCGTCTGGACGCTGCTCGACAATCAGCTTATACTGCAAAAGACTGAACAAAGAACTAAATGCCTAAAACACTAACTGGATTTAAGACGTGCTCTACTACATTCACAACAGATGACGGAAACTTTATGGCATGTACCTAAACTATGGACCCAAATCCAGTGTCCTGAGCCTGTAAAAATGTCCATCTCAGTGCACCTCAGTTTTTTCAGAGTAAACGGTGTTTTTTATCATTCCATATCCTCTTGCTAGACCTGGACTGTACTGGACAAATAATAGGTTTAAATCATTCAGGAAAAGAGGAAATTAGACATTGCCTTTCCCTCTGAAGTGGTAGAAAACTTGGAGAACAGATATCTGGTATGTAGATGCAGTACATACACTATAAATATACTGATTAATGAATCTGTAATAACATTCTGAATTAGTCACTGCAGACTTTTTAGAAATAATGTAGCAGCTAGCATATACTGTAGTGGATATTACTGGAATGAATGTCATTTTCTGAGAGAGAGAAGTAAAGTGAAAGTGAGATGGCAAAAATGTAAAGAATAGAGTCTCTGATGTTCTTCATAATCATTTGTTTTTGTGTGTGTGTGTGTGTGTGTGTGTGTGTGCGTGCGCGCGTTTGTGTGCGTGTGCAAGAAAGTCTGCTCTTAGTATTCATTTTTATTTCATAACTGACATTTAAAAATAATTCTCAACATTTTTTTTTTTATTAATTTAGTGTTTTTTATTGAATTACAAAAGGACTTTTGCATACAGTTATTACTAAGAAAGACATTATAACCTTTACAAGTCGCCTGTTTGGCATCACAGCTGTTTTTCAGGATGACCGATGAGTATGTGGCGTCTGCCTCAGATGTGCGTTTAATAGCAGTATTCTCTTTCTATTTCTGTCCTTCCCCTTTCTTTTCTCTCTTTCTCTTTCAACGCCTTCCTGCTCAGTCCCAGCGTAGCCTCTATGCAATTAGCAGCAGTCAGTCCGAGGAAGTTCATTTCCGTTTACCAAGGCATGTCAAACGCTCACACACAAACATAGCTGCAGTAAGATGGTATTGGTAGTGAATGAGAGGAAAAAACTCTGAGCTCTCCACAGTCTCACAGATTTATGTACATGATTTTCTTTATTTCCTGCCAAAAATACTGCTCCTTTGTCCTAGAGAAATGAAAGGAAAACATCTTAGGTTAGTTTTTTGCATTTTTGTACTTTGTAGGTAATAGGCACTGATGTGCAAAGAGAATCAAAATGTTCCCCAAAGCAACACTGCCCACCATAACCCAGTTATGACATTAAAGAACAGCACCCCGGTGTCCAGACTACCTTTGTCTTTTTCCTGCACAGTGTACGTGGTCTTCATGCCAGCGATGATGTGGTCATTGACGTGGCAGTGGAGTAGCCAAGTGCCCGGGTACAGCGGGCGCATCACTACCGTCTGGAAGGTGGCGGGGAACAGATCAAACACGTCTCCGCGATGGGTACCGCCCAACTGTGAAGAGAGGGTAGTCAGACCACCACACCAAAATCCAGAAATAAGACTCTATGTGTGCATAAGGGTGACCACAATACACGATCTGTTTCTTTACGAAGTGAGTACCAGTATGAAATGTGTGTGTGTGTGTGTTTTGCTTTGTTACCTTGTAATCAAAACTGTGGCCGTGGAAGTGCACTGTGTGCATGTCGACTTCGTTCCCCATTCCCATTAGATACCAGTAGACTTTGTCTCCAACATGCATGTCCAGTCCCTTGAGGTTACCATAGACTAGACCATTTATTCCTGCAATCAGACAGTCAGCAAATAAAGCCCAGCTCCACAAAGCTCATATTGTTTAAAAAAAATGAAAACTGCTTCTAGTCAGATGGTCCTAGAGCATTCCTTCCCAGTTTATATATTTATCTGTACTCATATATTTAGTTTCACTGGGTTGGGTTTAGTGTTACACACACCGTGCATTTTGTTGCTCTCAATAAAGTCCTCATCTTCTTTCAAGTTTTTACTGGGATTTTTGATATTAGTTTTGATGTTGTCATCTAGGTACCAGGACTCATTCTCATCAAACACCATGAATAGCAGGGCAAACTCTTCTATCTCCTTCTTCAGGCCTAATTTCCTCATAAGACTCCGCCTACAGATGACCAGGGGACCAATCAGGCCACTGTACAGATCCTGGAGAAGAAATCAGGCTTTGGGTCTCAAAAAGCAGGATATTTTGAACACAAAACAAACACATTTTTTAACTTACAAGTCATAGACAGAAGCGTTCCTGAGATGGTTTGCAGAACATGACATTAGATCATATTAATAAGATTTACCTTGATTTCATCCACAGTTGAATAATATGCGCCCACACTGCATTCTTCCTGCTGAGAAGTTGGTCCAGCAGTCTTTGGAATGTACCAAGTATAGGTTTGAGTCTGGCCTTAAAACACAAGTTCAGAAATCATCCACATTAAACATGAAACAGTTTTACAAAGCACTTACAAGAGCTTCATGAAGCTTCAATGAGATGAAGCTCAAGGAAGCTTCATACAAACCTTTTTTTTTTTTTTTTTAAAAACACAGTCTGTGGTGAAAGGTCATCCTAAACTGTGATTTAAGTTTTAACATACATATTAAGAAATCACACAAAGTTATTGAGGTTGTCTGAGGCAGACAGCAGCGTGGATAGGTGGTACCTGGAGGTGTAGGTATAACTTTGGGACTGTCTGTCTTCACTCCGTGTGCGTGGATGGAGTAGGGCCGGCTGGCCATGTTTTTAAAGACAATCTTCACTTTCTCACCCACATCCCCATGGATCATGGGCCCTAATAAACAAAAACCATCAGTTATTCTCAAGAAATGTAAGCCCTTTTCGGTGGGGTTTTGTTTTGTATGTGTTTTAGAGAAAATGAACAGTGGGAAATCTAAAAAATCTGTACCCAGGATTCCAAGGTGTTGTAAATCTGCAGGTCTCTCCTTCAGTTTTTTGAACGAGTCATCTGTGTACTCCCTGTACAGAACCTTTTTGTACTTGGAACCAATGGATTTCTCACCTTTGTCAAGGAAGGTGTTGCCTGGGCTGAAGACAGAGTATTCATCAGGCAAGTCCATGAATATGTGGCCATAGTTACCATTAGTGAACTTCTCATCCTGTATAACTATTCTGTGCTCATTCAGCATAATCACTTGCTATTATGTACTTACATTTTTAATTCATCTTTATGTCTAACATAGAGAAACATTCAAGTTTGTTACAATATAAAGTCAGCTTGCATGTGCTTATGTAAGAATGAGACTAATATTATTTGACGTTCTAACCAGTGTGGTGATGATTGATTTGTTTAATACAGTGGTGAGAGATTCAGCAGTCTGGGCTGCTCTACCTGTCTTTGTGACCGCCGTGTTCTTTCTCCTCAAAGGCCCGAGATGGGGAGTAGTCCCATTCCATCTCCACGGCAGCGATGTAGTATTTCTTCTGCTGGAGCATGATCTCTGACTGCTTTTGCCAGAAGTGACACTTCTCCACAGTGTAGTTCGCTCGCATGCCGCCGTGGTAGTGGTCCGTGGTTTGACAGACCACCTCAAATTGTCCTGAAGTCAGAGGATGAGCATGTGCAAACAATGTATTTAGCATTATTTTGAAAGATGAAATACACAAAGGGAATTGGAGTTGAATGATGTAAAATATCAATATGAAATAAACAGTGAAGACAATTGAGTCCACTGTATGCTATCAATAAATACTGATAAGTTTATAAGGAAATGTTATTTTGCAATACGTTCCAAAAGGCTGTGCATTATACAGGAATGAACCAAAACACGTTCCACTACTGCAAAACCTCCCGTAATGAGTAATGCTCACTAATAACAACAGTTCATGAATAAAATTCATTGTAAATTTAGAATGTTATTTTCGGTATAAGGAATGAACTGTGTAGGATGAAAAGAGTGATAACAGAGTGTGTGAAAAGTAGAGAGAGTGAGAGAAACGTTACCCATGCTGTCAGGCTCCATTATAACTGTGTGAGAGATATGAGGGAAAAGGTTGATGGTGTCTTTCCTGGTCCCTCTGTAAGTGAACCTGTTGCCATGGAAATACAGCCCATGGATGTCAGCCTCTGAACCCAGCCCGGAGAGATGCCACGACACTTTGTTCCCTTTACACATGCTCAGGCCTGGAAGGTTTCCATACATGTATCCATTGATCGCTGTAGATAAAAAAAAAAATCGGTGTAAGTTAGAATGCTTGCCAAGCGTTTCTTGTTTATTGTATTTTTATATACAAAAAATATAAACATTTTGGACTCACAGTGCATTTTATTGGATTCCTGGAAGTCCTCATCATCCTTGTTGACAGTTTTAGGTGATTTTGTGTATGTCTTAATGTTGTCATCCAAATACCAGCTTAGATTCTCGTCAAAAACAGTAGCAAGTAGGTGGAACTCTTTATCGACATTTTTCTACAATGGAAAAAATAATGAAGACCAGACAAGTAAAGATAGTCCTTAATCTGCTGCCCAATACATGAGAGCATGAACATCATCTCTACTGATTTTTTTTTGCCTTATTGAAGACTTCTCTTACTTGTTTTCCTGATTTCAGAGTTTTGGGCTTGCACACCAGTAGGGGTCCGACCAGTCCAGAGCTGGTGTCCCGGACAGGGTCCACGGCAGAGTAGTACAGATGGGTGATGCAGTCAGCATCATCAGCCGTGGGACCTCCACCCTTGGGCACCACCCACTGGTAGGTGTAGGTAGTGCCAGGTTGGACCAGAGCAGCTGGCAGTGGGGTTATGACTCCTAGGAGAGTGGATGAGTATTTAGCTCATGCTGGAGAAGGTACACTACCTAGAGCAGCTGTTCATATTGTAGTTTGTTTGTTTCAATCATGTTCCATGTCTCATGGAAGTCAAGGCATAGCTACGGTCTTCTAATCCTCTGGCTCTCAATCTGTCCCTAAGGCACCCCTGCCTCATGTGTCATTGTTTTTTTTTCCCCTTCATTATCACAGCTGATTGAGCTAATCAAGGACTTGATGATTGGATAATCAGTAGAACCAGGTGTTTTAGTGACAGGCTGAAACAAAAACCATGCAGGGTAGGTGGGCCTTGAAGATCAAATTGAGAGCCAGTGTACTAATGCAGTACTGTGTAACACAGCCAGATTCACTCTTTATGACCAGGTTGACTGCATGCCCTGGAACCCATACAAACGCTGAGGTCATACGTAGTTTTTATTTGCAAGAGCCACACGGTGGCAGTAGCTCCGTGGTTAACGACTGACTTTAACCTTGGGTGGACTTAAGCTGCTTTCTCTGTGCTCTGTCAGAATGGACAAACACGTTTCAAATGAGTGTACGCTATTTCAGTGCATCCTGACCATGTAAGATGATAACGTACTTACTTGGCTGTTTCTTGAGTTCTCGTAGCTTTTTAGCGGTGTAAGATTCTGCAAACAGGGACAGATTTGTAATGAAATCACTGGTCACTGAGACTGAAAGCCTGTTGTTAACTCTTGCTCCGTAATTGAAACTCATCTTGTTTACCTTCCAGAGCATTCTGGTATAGTGTGCCATCATGTTCCACACTGTACTGGACCCCATGTGGCTGAATGCTGTAGGGTCTGCTGGCCTTGTTTTTAAAAACCACTTTTATAGTGTCCTCTTCTTCTGCCCTTATAACTGGCCCTGGGGGAAAGCCATTGACATCAATCACTTTTATTATACATTTACCTATTTTGTTACATTCACAAACAGCATTATTGGCAATACAAAGTATTCATATGGGATATAAATAAGACATATGTGTATGTGTGTGTGTGTGTGTGTGTGTGTGTGTGTGTGTGTGTGATTTACCTAGAATGCCCAGGTGCTGCTCCTCTGACGGCCTCTCCTTGCGTTTGGTAAAGGTTTCGTCTGTGTATTCCACGTACTGAACCTTCTTGTATTTCCCTCCAATGCGATCGTCACCAGTCACGAAGAAGACCTCAGAATCACTAGAGAGGTTAAGAGAGACACAGAGCGCTAATGACGATGAGCCAAAGGAACTGTGGTTCAGTTTGACATGATCGTTGGTTTTGACGGGTGAAGGGTGTGAGGGGATGAAAAAAATAATCACAAAACAGTGTTTTGTGCACTGACACATGTTATTCATCGTGTCATCTGATCATTAAGCTTTAGTGTGAAAGTATTGCAGGTTATGCATGTAGAGACGCGAGGGCAGACCATATTCTAACCTGTCCGACTTTAGGGGATTTCCGGTGTACTGGTTTATCTGTGTTGGCCCGTAGTCCCAGGTGATCTCCTCTGCTGCTATGTAGTACTGTCTGGTCTCCCCAAACGGTCTGGGTTTGTGTGGCTCAGGGAAGCATCTCTTTATTTCAAAAAAGGCCTGCATGCCAGCTGCAATGAAAATGAATGAATTAGTGAATGAATACATAAATCAATACACGCATGCATACAAATATACATGCATCCATGCACACATACATAAATGAATAAATAAATGTTTAGTATTCACACTGTGGTCACACTCAGAATAATAAGGTATAACTGTGTATGTGCACGCTAAGCACACAAGTGTGATGGTTTGTTGTGTTTTTCTTTTTAAGAAGTTTATATAACCAAGCCAAACATATTGGTACCCTTTGTAGATTATATTATCATGAGGATATTATGTAACGCTGTGTACACACGACTGAAGTTAAACATTCACCTCTGTTTTGAATACGTCAATACACACAATTTCACAACCTCACAGTGGAAAGTGGGACAGTCCTGTTTAAGAGGTAAACTAAAATATGGTACACTAAAATATCAGAAAAATTTCTCTCTTTCAGTGAGATCAGTGGAAGGAGGGTTCAGCCATACCCTGCAAGTGATCGTTGACCTGGCAGCTGAGCAGCCATTGGCCAGGGTTGTCCGCCTCCATCTCCGCATTAACAAACGTGGCCGGGAACAGGCTGACGGTATCCAGGTGGTGTCCGCGTTCGGTTAGGATCTGGCCGTGGAAGAACGCGGAGTGGATGTCGACCTCGTTGCCCATCCCGAGCAGATGCCAGTGAATCTTGTTCCCCATGCACATGCTGAGGCCGGGAAGGTTTCCATACACGTAGCCGTTGATGCCTACGACACAGCCAAAGACACGGGGAGAAATGATTAGGTCTCCACGTGAAGGCTTCAAGACCACAAGAGCCTGCTTGAACTATTTGAGGGACTTCTCTTGGAAATTTAATCACGATTTCAGCCTTGACCGTTTCCTCAAGGAATTATCATTCAGATAAAAATTTGACATTAAGGCAACACTTTTCAAAGTGGGTCCAAACTATTTAAGCATACCTAAATCGCACATTATACAGTAAGGTTTGTGTTGTTAAAAAAGCTTTTTTGATTTTTTTGATAAAATCCAGACAATCTATGAGAAGAACAGTTCTGGTCAGGTGAGGAGGGCTTACCGTGCATTTTATTGCTCTCCAGGAAGTCCTCGTCATCCTTGTTGACTTTGGTGGGTGCTGTGCAGTAGGTCTTAATGTTGTCATCCAGATACCAGCTGAGGTTCTCATCAAAGACCATAAAGAGCAGAGCATATAGGTAGTCCTCTGACTTATCACCGTGGACATCCAGAGTCCCTGAGTCACAAACCGAGAGAAAAACAATCTCAGGAAAAAAAACCTTCATTCGCCCATCATCAAATGTGTTACGTTTTCATGGCCTGCATAGAGATATTTCAGCCTCCGAAGCAATTTGTATTTGCTCATGTACTTCAGTTAGCGGGAATGATGCATCACCAGAACATCAAAAATATGTTTAACTTAATGTTTCAATTGTTGCTTTCAAACTTTGAGTAAAAGACCAGGTACCTTTCTTACAAATGACGAGAGGGCCAATCAGACCAGAGGCGATATCTTTCGGGGCATTGAGATGGGAGTGGTAAACCCGGGTCAGGCAGTTGGTATCGTCTTTACTGGGTGCGTGGGCTGATGATAGGACCCAGTTGTAGGTGTAGGTCTTCCCAGGCGCCACGGCATCATCCTGTTTGTCCTCTGGTTTGGTATGGTCAGGGTACAATGCACCTGCAGAGAAACACAAAACAACCTTCTAACACTACATGTATTTAGGCCGCGATCCAGGTTATTTGTAAATGTTGTAAGACCACACGAAGTGCAATGCTTTGGCAGTCACAGTTCTGAGTATTCAAAGAACACAGGCTGATGTTAATCAGTGCTTCACAACTTATGATGAATTCACATACTGGGTGTACTTTATAACTATTAACTTTTCTCACGGTTTTCTCAACAGTCTCACACATTACTAATCCATGGCCCAGAGTTCAGCAAGTTCAGATGCTAGGAGTTGCTTAACAGTTGTGTACAGCATTGCACAATTAGCGAATCATCTGAATCAACAGGGCTCAACAGGACAGAAACAAAAATTTGTCAGACATTTGTCAGACATAAAAAATTTATAGTGCGTTTCAACCGGAGGCCAGGATCCTGTATTCACTAACAGCATATGCATTTGTCGGGGTTGATATGGTGATATCATGATAGTTTACATATCACATGCTTATGAATTTTTATATGGTGGACATAAAAGAAAGACAAACAGACTCCACACACACGCACGCACGCACACACACGCGCGCACACACACACACACACACACACACACCTTCGTGGGATTTGTTGTAGAACAAGCCGTGTGGGTGGATGGTGTACGGGCGTGAAGCCATGTTCTTAAGGTGCACGACAATCTCATCCCCCTCTTCAGCGCTGATCAGAGGGCCGAGGAAACCCAGCCATTTGGGCTTTTCTATCTCCTGCCTGTAGGTGGCGTCCGTGTACTGCAGATACACGGCTTTCTTATACACTCGTCCAATCCGCTGCTCTCCTCTTTCCAAGAACGTTGCCGCGTGTCTGGAACGGCGGAACATCCAGAGGTTTAAAATGACCATGTTAACACAGTCGGTAAACTTTGGTTCAGAGAACGCGTATCTAATAAAACACTTTTTTTTTTAACTTAACTTTGTACTAAACTCACTAAACGTTGTTTTTTTTTTTTTTACTTTTATATTTTCCCATATAACTATTCGCCTTAGACCAGTTTTACAACAAAACTGATGTATTATAATTATGTGATTCATTTATCTGTTACCCCCTACGGTGTTTATTGAGATGTTGAGGATTAGTTTTTGTCATTTCTGTAATTTCTCCATTTAGATCCTATCCACAGTCAGAAAAACAAACACAGTGCTTTCACATAAAATCACACTAGACTATGAAGAGGTCCGGGTGACCCAGACGCATCTCTTGGTGAATGACTGTGACATAACTATGTGTTACATGTTTCATATGGCTGTTCAGTCCCAATCCCAGTGCCTTCATCGCCACTAAACCTGAACACTTAACATTCTGTCCATAGGAATTCACTGTTTTGCGATACCAATAATGTAACTGTAATACAGCCATTCATTCTTGTACATCCTCTCTCTCTCCCTCTCTCTCTCTCTCTCTCACACACACACAGACAGAGATAGATAGATAGATAGATAGATAGATAGATAGATAGATAGATAGATAGATAGATAGATAGATAGATAGATAGATAGATAGATAGATAGATAGATAGATAGATAGATAGATGTCTGTACAAAATGTTAGAGCATATATTAGTGTAGTTGTCCCGTGAACACGTAAGACAATAGAAAGACTTACTCATCTTCTTTCAGGGTTGTGTTTTGGATGAGGTTTTTTCCGCTGGGAGCATAGTCCCACTGAATCTCCTTAATTCCAAGGTAATACTCCCTAGTGACACATGACACGCTCCCCACACAACACAGTACAAAAAGCAGACTCAACTTTTGTCTCCTCATTTTCACTATCCAGGGACCTGTCATTGATTTCACTACTCCTTTTAAAGCTAAACCGGGAGACCAGAATGTTAAGCCAGCCAATAAAAGCAAAAGGTGAAAGGGCATGAAATGAAGTTGGCTAACACACACAGCAGCAATTCAGCTGTGCTAGCATAATCCCTGACCTCCAGCCTGTTCCCAAATGGACCCTTGTTCCCCTATTTGTAGTGTCTTATCTCTTTGGAAATTCCAAGTTTATAAAACAGCGCTCATCTGACACACTCATGCCTGGTTTATAAAATCAGCTCTCATCGGCACGCAATTCATACCAATTCATATCTTAAGCATCTCAAACGGGATATTCCAGAGGCAGAATCCCTAAATGCATTTCACTGGACAGCAGAAAGAATAGAAATTCAAATAAGGGCCCTATATGGCTATTCATGTATTTAGTTAGTTAGTTAGTAAGTTAGTTAGTAAGTTAGTTACATTTCTTTGATTGTTTGTTTGTTTTTAGGAAGACATAGTCATTAAATATCTTTCCAACATAAATACTTAACTGCTCAAAATAGCTCTGATGTGAATAATTTTTTTGTGTGTGTGTGTTTGTGTTTTCAGACACATTGCCAAGAGAAATCCATACTTAGCGCCTCTGTGCCTTGCGTAAGTCTGGAATAACCTGATCATCACTTTCCGGAATGATAGTAAAAATCAATAATCTTATCTGTACCGACGTCCCAAAAAAAAAAGAAAAACAGCCAACCACATCATTAGCAAATGGAGCAAGAGTTGTCAAAGTGATGTGAGTCAAATACTTATTTATAGACATTTACAAGAAATGTGACTGAAGATTTCCCAAAAAGGTGTTTTGAAATGTTGCCTTGATATTTTGAATTTCTTGTTTAGCTATTCCAGGAGTAACAGGTCCATTTCTGTAAGAAGAACTCTGAAAAAAGTATTTTGAAAATATTAATGAGAAAAATTTAATATGAACATTAAAGAGGGTCTGGTTTGTTAAGAGTGACACTAGCACATGGAGGTGCATTTTGGCAGTCACACCACTAGTCGGCAGTGAAAGGCTTTTAGTATGGGTATGGTGTGTCTGAACACTCCCAACAAATACACAATACAAAGAATGTCACGAGATGAAAGCCTGTTAGAATGAGACATGAGCTGAACAGCTTCAGTTTGTACTACAGTGAGAGCAGAATTGTGTAGTGGTAGTTTCTTTGTGTCTCCCAAGATCGTAGAAATAAAGTGGAAAGTTATTACAAAAACATCTGTTCACTGGCATTTTTTTGAAAAAGCAATAGCATTTCCTCACTGGAACATAACCTTGAGTCTAAGTGCATAAATAATCCTACTTAGGTCTTAAAACTAAGCCATTTAATCTGTATTTCGTGGTGGTTATTTTCTGCAAAGTGCTAAAATCCTTTTCATTATGTACCACTGTGTTCCATCCAATATTCAATGAAGTAATGGAGAGATATGCATTTGAAAAGTTGTCTAAAATGCAAAATATTTATTCATTTACAGCAAGGGTAAATATTATAAAAAATATTACAAATTTCCGAAAGTTACAAAATGGAATTTAGTCTTAATATTTTTTCTAGGATGCATAAGAATTTAAAAAATAAGTTACAATACAAGTTTCTTAATATGAAAACAACAGTTTTACAACACAAAAAAATGCATGAAAAACCAGACTGAGGCCTGAGTTAAATTGCATTGTAGACATTACAAAATGCAAAATCCTGTATGCAGTTCCTTCTACAAAAACACATCAAAAACATTCTGGCTCAAAAAGAAGAAGAAGAAGAAGAAGAAGGAGAAGAAGAAGAAGAAGAAGAGAGAGAGAGAGAGAGAGAGAGAGAGAACTGTAGAAATGTCCTAATCTAAAGTGTCCATTATACAGTAAATTAAAGTAAACATTTAAAAATACATCCCCTCTAAGTGAGAAAAAATAAAGGCATTTTTATTTTCATGGCTAATATAGTAAAAATGGGGGGGGGGGGGGGGGGGGGGGGGCAAAACAGAGGCTCCTTTTTACACTTGGAAGACTACACCTTTGATCAGAAAATAAAAGATTTCTCGGTAGATTTACAGAGTAAGGGTTGTGTCTATTCTTCTGAGTGGACTCTTACAGTGGACTTCCCATAGGGTTGTTCTGGCTGTGTTTGGGGGAGTAGGGAGTAACTCAAGCATTCAGACTGTACTCCTGTTTGTAGCAGCAGGGTCTACAGACTGCGTTCACCAGCCCATTCACCATTTGCACTAAGCAGATAAGGAATTCCAGCGTGCTGAGGCCTATTAATGTGGAGAGCAAAGTGACATTCCACTCCACAATCTGAGCCGGCTGAATACACTGCGACCACGAGCTTCGATTGAACAGGTATCTGCATCAGATGCAAACAGAGTCAGAAATAAGTATTTACTGCTGAGGTTTCATCAGGCATTTTAAATGTGTGTGTGTGTGTGTGTGTGTGTGTTTCACACAAGCAACAGAAAGGCACAAAATCGGAGGGACATACCTTCCTCCACTCTTCTCAAAAGGCGATGACCATCCCAGGTCGGTGAAACAGTAGGGTCCTTCCATCAGAGCTACTGCTGAGATGAGGAAGCAGTAGGTAGAGCCAGCAAGACCAACAAGCGCTGCCATGACGGAGCCGCACATCTGAGAACAAACACACACACGTACAAAAAAGTGGTATTTGGTGAAGAAAACTATTGTTTAGAGGAGGTACAGATTGGCTCTATGAGGTTTAAAGGCTTCTTACAGCTTGTAGATTTGAGACCCTGATCCTTCTTTAAATCTGATCTGATCTCATGCAGTTATGCCGTTGGCATTCTGAAACAGACCAGCAGTCCAACAAAACAATGTGCCCCCAGCTGCTCCACAACCCGCCCCCCCCTCACACACGCGCACACACACACACGCACATGCACTTCCTTCCCAAAATGTAGTGGTGGGTAGATAGGGCGTGTTACAGGCATTCTAACAGATAGCATGGACCCCTCCCTTAGTGAAAAGACAAGGCTTAGATGAAGAAGTGAAAACAGAGGGAGAGAGAGAGAGAGAGAGAGAGAGAGAGAGAGAGACTTACCACACAGCTGTCTGTTCCACAGCGGGCAGCGCATTTCCCCAGGTTCACAAAAACCACGATGGGCAGGAGCATCTGCACACAGGACCAGCTCTTACACACACAGCTCAAACCAGGCTCTCAGCACTCCTCCTCAGTACTCCTCAGCACTCCTCAGTATCCCTCACAGCAGTTTATCAGTGTTCTATCAGAATCCATGGCTCTTACTACTTTTACACTGGGCTGGATATTTTACACTGGGCTGGATAAAAGCTCTTTTTTTGTGTTTAGATTCTTATTTCTTATATCAACACCATGTGTATCCCAACAAAAAAATGTACATGAGTAGAATGGATCTCCACACATTTATTATTCCCGTTTAGTAGAGGTCAGTTGGATGATACTATATGGATACTCATTGCTGAATGACGGAGTATAAAATGAACAAGAGCTTTCTCAGTGAGTTCTATTTATACATTCAAACAGGAGGACAGGCATTTCCTTCTCAACCATGGCCAAGTGGCCTTTTAATCACAAAACTCAAAAACAAAAAAACGCCTCCTTTGTTTCTTTCACAAAGAAAGTAAAGTATCAAACTCACGAACCTGATTCGACAAATTCCTACGACATTCTCTCACGTGTTTGGTCACACTGGCATTTAAATGTCTAATTAAGAGCAGACCCGATACTCACCGAGATCCCCCCTCCTCCGATGCCCATGAAAAACCACACGTATTTGGTCAGCCGCTCATCCTTGGCGTACTGGGCATTGTCTCCGTTAGGGAAGAAGAGCAGAATGTTGGCCACGATACAGCAGATGGCCAGTGGGATCAGTGCGAAGCCCAGAGGCCGGGCAAACCCCATGGTGCACATCCCGATGAGCTCAGAACTGAGGAGAGGGCTACTCCCGAACAAATGAGACTCCCACAGCTGTTAAAGTCCAGGAAGGAAACTGGAGGGGGAAAGAAGAGTGTATGTAGCTTTTAAGGGAGCCTCCTCCTCCTCCTCCCCCCTACCCCCCCCCCCCCTCACGTCCCCTCCGTCCCCTTCAACCGCCAACCCACCCTTCTAACGGGTCTGGCTAAGGCATATGACGCAACAGCTTGCGTTTTAGGCATCATGAGTGAGTGTGTGAACGTGCAGCACTGGTCACAGGAAAGAGAGGCTGGAAAGAGAGAGAAAGAGGGACAGTGTGACTTATCCCAGCAGGAAGGGAACTTTGTACAGAGCAGAAAAGATGTCAGGAATCCCCCAAGGACAGGATCTGACTGTACAGAGGGAGACAGAGAGAGAGAGAGAGAGAGAGAGAGAGAGAGAGTGAGAAAGAGAGTGAGAGAGAGAGAGAGAGAGAGAGAGAGAGAGAAAGAGAGAGAGAGAGAGAGAAAGAGAAAGAGAGAGAAAGACAGAGAAAGAGAGAGAGAAAGAGAGAGAGAGAAAGAGAAAGAGAGAGAGAGAGAGAGAGAGAGACAGAGAAAGAGAGAGAGAGAGAAAGAGAGAGAGAGAGAGTGATTTCCCACCAAACACTTCCTTTGATACACATTTTTCATTTAATCTACAGGAACTGCCATAAAACATATTTGACAAACTTTTCTAGAACTGGCTTATTCAGGAGAGTAACAGAATGTCCACAAATAAATGAGCAAAATGTTTACTCATAAGACAATCGAGACAGAGTAATTCCTGTGTGTGTTGATCTCATGTTAAATGAAACAATAAATCTAGTTAACACAAGACCTTGATGTTTCCACAGTAATGCTAACATACAGTTACAGACATCTAACAGGAGTGTGACAACTCTTCTGACAACAGTGATGTGTGTTAGTTAACAGTAGTAGTGTCATAACCTGATTTGCCTGTAGACCTACCTGCACTGACAATCCTCTGTTGTGACAGAAGGTGGCATCAGATATTTAGACACAGATAAAGGGGATGAAGAAGACTGCACTCAGGTGTGGCACCGCTCAGGTTCCTAGACACATCTTACAAAAACACGCTTTTTATCCATACAAAGTTTTCCACGTGCGCCCAAATAGACACATAAGGTCTAAGAACAAGGTTTTTGCAAGTGTGTGTGTCTGCGCATGCATGACAGACAGGTGAGAACATAGCTGAACCGTGTGTACACATTTGAGCTTTCCGAATTGCTCGTGGTTTGGGATTAACATTTGTGATCTGAAGAATTAAGAGAAAAGAATTACGAGGCAGCTCAGAAGCAGGAAACACTGCAGTTGCTGAGTGTATTATGTAACCTCCCTGTTTTTACAAGGCCATTATTAGTTTCGCTGAGCAGTGTATGGAAGGCAGATTTAAGGAACAAAACCTCGCTTGTGTATTAGGGAAAATCCATAATGCGATCACAAAAACCAAAGTACAACACACCAAGCTACATGGCCTTTCTACTGTATGTTACTGGCATTAAGCAATAAAGAATAAAAACCCCACAATAAACTGTCATACAACAGCAGTTTCTGTTGCTCATGCCGCAAAACACATTTGTATACTGTGAAAATACTTCTTCTTCTTCATTTTTTAAAAATATCTTAACAAACGATAAGTGCACACAGCTGCTTAGTTCTATTTAATGGGCTACAGTCTGCTACACTTCTCCTCAGCTAAAGACCAGTACTGTGTGACCCTTTCCATCTAAAAATAAAACAAGATAACACACACACACACACACACGCACGCGGAAAACCCTTCTGTGGTTGCCTCACACCCATCCCGTAATCTTTCTGCCTCAATGTATCTGTTTCAGCCTCATGTTTGGAAAGCACTACATGGGAAGACATTAATCAGATTAATGAAGGCTGGCTGGTTGTGAGCAGCGTGAGAGCTCGTTAAAGCTGATGAGTGTTTGGACACGAAATGATTTTTCCAGCGGTTCATTTTACACCCCTGCGTGGTCTCCCCCCAAGAATCAACATACGAAAACAAAAAACAAAAAAAAAAAAAAGAAAGAAAGAAAGAGAGGCTGAGTCACAGGGGGAAAAGGTCACGCCCAAACCCTTCCACGACCCCACCCCCGCGGTTCCTTTCCAAACTTGAGAATGCATAGCAAAAATTCCAATGAGCTGAGATACACTGAAACTATGCCATAAACCGATGATGCTGCAATTCGGAGGGGGGCGAGAAACGACGATGAAAAAAAAAAATGTTTTTCTTTTGTCACAAGTAAATAAGGAGACGGTGTCCACGGGTCACAGAGAATGAAAGTAACTACTACTTAACCCTAATGCGTTGAGGTTACACGGCGCTTCATTTTTACAGATGGTAACGGTCAGATCCATTATAATTGTACCATTCATTCATTCCCCAAAGAACCACACTATTCATTTCTCTGAATAGGCATTTCAGAACTTTCACTGAATCGCCAGAATGTGAATGTCATCTTTAAAAATAGCTTAGAAATCAAAGCACAAAATAATCAGCTCGTTTACTGAGAGTTTTGACCCGGAGAGGGACAAGTCGACACAAAAGTGGAATAGAAAAAGAAAATACGTTTTCATTTATTTGAAGCTGAAGTGTGGAGATATATGAAACATCATCAAAGCAAAGCCAAAGCATTTTCAAGGTCCACACACACACACACACATAAAAATATCAACTGGGACATGAATTGAAGTGCATAAATATAATCTTAATTTATCCAAAAGATTTTATGTAAAGTTTTAAAACAATATGAAATTACATTTGAAAGTACATTTGGTGCATTGGATCTGTCACAAAGTATTCTTTATAACAACAAAACATCTCTCATCTCTGTCTCCAGTGCTACGATCATGTGGTTGTGTTGAATGTGACTGGCCAGAGCTGAGGAGTGTGCGTCTGACACAGGCAATCGGCGGTTGAGTTTCTGTGAAGCCCGAAAAAGCCGCAGTTTTAAGCTGCATCATGTGAGTGCCACACAGAGCTTGATTAAACCAGCCTTAAAAACAGCCCCTGTTGTCGCTCCAGTCCACTGTCAAGTTTTTCATTCTTTTCTCCCCCAAAAATCTATAAAATAATCTCCTGGGTTAACCCTCAAAGATTCTCTTTAGGTTTAAAGACATATCAACCCCTCCAAAAGTTTACTGCATTATTGTACAGCTGAAATAAAGAAATTAAAGGCTAAATTAAAGAAATGTAAATAAAAAAAATAAATCTATCAGGTCTATGGTTGAGTGAATGTAAAGATATTCACTTTAAAGCTAAAGAGAAGAAGTGAAAAAAGTCAGTCAGCCCTTTGGATGTCTGTAAATGAACACACTGCAACATACTGACGCCTCACACTCCTAATACCCCACGGCACAGCCGTCCGCTCTCGGGTCGGAACCGGCCCAGAGAACCCTGCGTGCTGTCTCCGGGTTTTCGGTTTCCCACCACGCGCCCACGCTGATGACCTGCCCCCGTCCGAACTGTGCCCGTTGGTGTCCAACCACAGGCCAGTTTACCGCATGGCCACGCCTCCTCAGCTCTTCAGCCACACCCTGCTCCACACCTGCCTCTAAGTTCAGCTGCCATTTCTTCTCTGTGTCAGAGAATAAACCCATTACTGACATAACACTCATTCATTTAGACTGATATTGTATTTAACAGAATGTATACAGGGAGCAAAACAGAGGTCTAAATTCCTTTCTCCCCTGGAACAGTAAGAATTAATGAACTACACTGTATGCAGGAGGTCTTGAAATTAACCCTCTGACACATCCGTGCATTCAGATCACACGCCTAGGTTAACACAATGCACTGAGTTGAAACATGATAACATACAATATTTCAGTATGGAAAATATGTAATAAAATGTTTTAATCATTAACTCAATAAGAAAAAAAAACTCAACCCATAACTGGGTCCATAAATCAAGTACAAAAAACAATTTCTAGTTTCTAGTATTTTTTGTTAAACACTTTTTAGGTTTTTTTTTTACTTAATATTTTAAAATGTATTTAAAATTTATTTTACATGCTTTTATATTTTTCTGAACTATACTTTTCTCTCATTCATCTTTTCTCTCTTTCATATTCCTTCTTTTCCAAAACTTTTCCTGAGCAGATTAAGGTTGTCAGGAGTGGAAAACTCAGCTGATCTGAGTAAAGTCTCACACATGAAGTAAGGATTCCACATTTCTACCCTGGATCAGTTATGCCACAGGAGAGAAATACTTGCACATTGTTTCTAGTATTTATTTATTTGTTTATTTATTTATTTACAGACTTGTTTATTTGCTTATTTATTTTGTGGGAGAGTGAGACGGGGACTTACCGGCCTCGTTGAACTGCACAAACAAGCGTGGAGCATCTAAGGCCTCCTGAGGATTCATCTTAAACTCCAGCATGTTGAGCAACACCTGAAAATATAGTTCTGTTTTATCTGAAAAGCTTTTACCAACTCACATACACTCACTCACCACATAACAATATACAACTCACATACACTCACTCACCACATAACGATACACAACTCACATACATTCACTCATCACATAACAATACACAACTCACATACATTCACTCACCAAACTATATCAAACTAAAACGCAGCTCCATGAGGTGTTGAAAACAGCTGCATTCAAAACACATTCAAATCTACTTTTTCTAATGCTATTTTATAAATGTCACATGGAAATATTAAAGCACACTTTAATCTGTAACTTCGTAAACTGTGTTGTTTTTCAGCAGTAAATGTATGAATACAGAGTTATTAAGAACAATGATTATGAAGTGACACAGAAGGAGTACGCTGACGTTCAGCCAATCGGGCTTGTGAGGGGGCGACCGCGCACGCATTCCCTCAGAACTGAATTTTGAAAAATCGACAAAAGATATCAGTGCTCAAATCAGCGTTAGAATTCTTTTAGCTTTTAGGCAGTTGAACTGAACTCTGAAAGATACCTTTCGCATAGTCATGTGTATCTCTCTCTCTTTTTCACTCCTACGCTTAGCATGTAATAAGTTACTGACACCACATCACGTGTGTGTGTGTAATAAAGCAATTAATCCACTCCCAGCGCGTTCCAGGTTGCCATGGAGACACACGTTGTGACGTGTTGAGGGCGGGCCAGCTCACCTGCACATGTCCCTGTGGCTGCATGAATCCCCCCATCACCCCATAGGAACAGAGAAGTCGCCCTGAGGAGCTGTCCGTCAGCAGGGCGGGGATTGTGGTATGATAGGGTCTTTTCTCTGGGCCGATGCAGTTACCATGACAACGGTCCAGAGAGAAGTTCGCACCTCTGTTCTGTCAGGCAAAGGTCCAAATTAAACAAATCAAACAGACCAGGAAAAAAATAAACAAACAGAAAAAACGTTTGATAAGTTACCATTCATGTTCTCTTTCTGTGCAATTTCATTAAGCTGACCTGTTTCTCTATTGTTTTTATAGTGCTGACATTTTCAGAGATTTGAAGTATTGATCTGTTTTGAAGCAGTTACTCTGAATCACATTTTTTTCAAGGTTTGGTAAAGGATTCATTCAACACATACCAGTCAGTTAAGTTAATGTATAACCTCCACTTTGATCTGTTAGTAATGCTGAGGGAATCCCTTCATTGGACTTGCGCTAACTGAGACTCATTTGTGAGGTAGAGAGCTCTTTGAAGAGGAAACAAGCTTCTCTGGGAAAAAAGTTTTTATGTGGTCTCTGAAATATGGCGAGGAAGAGGACAGTTTTTACAATATTTCTAGGCCAATGTTTTGAGATGAAAGTTCAAGCTTGGTAAATTATGTTGTGAAAAAACTGTTCAGTGAGTGTGATCTTACTTCAGATCACCTTGAATCAATCAATCAATCTATCTATCTATCTATCTATCTATCTATCTATCTATCTATCTGTCTGTCTATCTATCTATCAGCTCTCTTTCTCTCTCTAAATTTGAAAAAAAATTATATAATCCATCTCGATGATACAGAGCAAACAAAATGTAAGTTCTCTTTGGATAAGTATAATTATAATTATAATTAGAGAACAGAGCAGTGTACACAGTGGTATGTGTTATCTCGATGATCAAACAGAACACTGACTTGTAAGGAGAATCCACAGTTCTGGGGGACCAGGCCAGTGCCAAACCCCATATAGTTACTGTTGACAAAGGAACAGGCATTGCCCTCCCCATCCACCACCGAAAAATACACTGTGTCACTTCCTCTGGGTGCCCCGCTCTCACACACACTTCCCACTCTGGGGAGAGAGGAAGGGGGAGAGAAAGGGAGAAAGAGAGAGAGAGAGAGCATGTGTGTGAGGATAAGCCAAGGTGAAAATCTGCAATGTTTTCCAAATTGTTAAGCAGGAATGTGTCTCCAGCTTGGATTACACAAATGAAAACTTCTCTGTGTGAACCGGCCCTGTCTGAATTCATTTGGCAATGTTTGTTTGTGTGATTGGGAAATTTGTAACAGTGTAAGGCAAATGACTGAACCCCATAAACCAAATGGTTCTATAAAAGAACATAATTCCTAAGACAGACACTGTTTACGTGAAGAGAAAACAAAAATCGTATTGTTAAATGAAATAGAATTTCTCATCGAGAATAATGGATTATCTAATGGATTATCTACATATTTTTTAATGAATATATTGCATTTAAAATTCCATACTCTTGATCTAGGTTCATTGAACTGTGTGTCACTGACAAACAGACAGGTATGTGCCTGCATCTAGACACACCAGGAGGGCTGAGGGACAGGGAGGGAGGAGGGAGCAGGGAGTGGGGGGGGGGGGTGTGTTTACTGCCGGGCGTGGATGAGTAAACACTACTATCTAAAGTAAGCATTGTGTACCAGGCACTGACAGGTACTCGGAAGAAGAGTGACAGGAGAGAGAGAGAGAGAGAGAGAGAGAGAGAGAGAGAGAGAGAGAGAGACAGAGAGAGGAATGAAGGATGAGAGAGACACAGAGACAAAAAGGGAGAGAGGAGAGAGAGAGACACACACAAAGACTCACAGAGACTGAAAGAGAGGTAAAATTAAAGAGAGAGACACAGACACAGAGACAAAGGGAGAGAGGGCGACAGACAGAGAAAGAGAGAGACAGAGAGAGAGAGATACAGAGGCAGACAGACAGACAGAGAAAGAGGAAGAGGAGACAGAGAAAGAGGAAAGAGGAAAGAGAAGGTGGGATTCTGAATCCTGTTGACACTAGAGTCTGGTCCAACACTATAGGGCGATCAGCGTAGCTGGTGTGAAGGTAAAATGGAGCATTACCTGTCCATGCGAATGAGTTGAGCTCTTTGGCTGGCGTAGTGTTTGGAAAGCAGGCCCTCCACAGGTACTTTCACCTGATCTGGGTCAGCACAGAACCAAGACGTGTCCGTCATGCTAAGTTTCAGCGCCTCCGCTAAAACATGCAGGTAGTCAGCGCTATTGTGATCCATATCTGTGGGCAAAATGAAATATATCCAAAAGTTATTTTCACCCTCAGCTCTCACCCTCGCTTCCTCTCTATTTCAAAAACAATTTCCTTACAGGAAAAAAGAGAGAACAAGTTGTGAACAAAATGTGGTTTACACACTCTCCTTCAAGATGAAAAATATTGTTTTAACATTACCTTTGATGGCGAAGGTTTCAAGTATATTGAGAGCAATGAGTGCGGCCATTCCCTGACTGTTAGGAGGAATTTCCCAGAGCCTAACGCCCTGAGAAAGAGCCAATACGACCAGAGGAACATCATCAAAACAGAGCGTTATCTACTGGTCTAAAAGCACCTGCAGTGTTTTCAGCTGATGGATTCAGAAAATATATCACCTTTCAATCATTCTTAATTATACTTAAAAACATATTTGAAATGTTAACAAAATAAACAGTATCAATATAAACGGGTTAAGAACGATGGCTACAAACAGATGTTACGGTTGCTTTGGTTACTGTATTTGAAATACCAACAATTCATAAAAGCAGGCAGAATGTAATTTGTTACGTGGTGTTGAGATAACGGCTAGGCTGGCATGATGACAAGTGTACACAGGTCAAGCCATTAAGAGCAGAGGATTCTCTCAACTCACATTGTAATCAGTGTAAATGGGGGATATATCTAGGCTGGAATGACTCTTCAGGTCCTCCAAACTCATCACCCCACCGTTCTCTCTTACAACATCAACGATTGCCTCTGCGACCCTCCCGGTATAAAATGCTGCTTTTCCACTCCTGGCCAGCTCCTAGAAAAACAGAACAGCTGTCCGCCGGCGTCCAGGGACCAGCTCCAGGTCTAATATGTCTGTATGTTTGCGTGTGGGAAGTTAAAGTTCTACAAGAAATATAAGTTCCCATGGCTATGTGCCTAAGACGGCTGTCTTTTCCTGGGCTCTTCTTTAATTTCAATATTTGGTTAATTTATTTCCATTTTTTCCCTGTCACACCTGGGTTTTTGGGAAGTTTTTTCTTGCCCGCTATGAGGATTAAGTCAGGGGGTGCTGTCCTGTTTTGTTTCCTGTGTGCATCTAAAAGCCCTTTGAGACTTTAAACAGTGATATTGGGCTCTAAATAAACTTGAAACTTGAAATAAATTTGAAACTTGAATATTTACATAAACAGGACTCAGAATACTTGCTACAATGATTAATACTGCTTAGGGCCATAGTGATTACTATAGTCAGTTGACTGATACTGGTGTGCTCTCTCTAGTGACATCATTACGGTTCTAGATTTTTTCTCTAATTGTGTTCTATTTTACTGTACAACACCTTAAGCCTGGTCGAACATATGTTATTATTATTATCATTACTATTATTATTATTATCATTATTACATATTTAAACATGACAGATAAACATAACAAACACAAGGTACTATAGCACTTATGTATAACTGGAGTTGATATGGAAATACACAGGAGTATAAATAGCCTGATGTGTTACTGTGTGACTGTGAGGAAGAGGGCAATGAGTCATAAATATAAGTGTCAGTCAGAGTGAAGTGGCCAGTCATAGTGGTCTGGCTGATAACAAACTCTGACTGTGACGAGATACCAAAGGGAAATGACATCAAATGGGCGAGACACACGTTAACTCCACAGCCCTCTCACTCTGTTCTCTACGATATTGATTAATGAGGTGATATTAGGTTCAGCTGTTCTGTTCACGCCCAGAAGCATGCCATCAATTGTAGCACTGAACACAAAGGTCGAAACATGATTTACACACGCAGACTTGTTGCCTTGGAAACACACAAAGTATACTTTGTGTCACAGCAGTGGTTATTCTTACTGCTACAAAGGCAGGAACGCTTATGGGTTTACACTTCAGCTTTCATTGATTTTCCTCTAAGCCACTGTAATTTAGTGTGCTTCTGAAACTTAAAGGAATGTTAAGTTCACACCCATGACTTCATTATTCCAACTTTGGCTGTGACCAGGTCCACGGCAATAACTGTGTACTTTTCAGGAGCATTCCGGAATCAATCATTTCAGTAATTAAAACACATGAATCCAAAGATTTAAAAAAAACATAACGTCAGATAACTGACGATAATTACTGTTAAAAGAAAATCAGTTCATTCACTTCACTTAATACTCCAGTCCAAGTCAATCAATAACCAGCACTGAATGAATATATTATAATAGGTAAAAGAGAATCATAGGTTTGTTCATATTGATGTCTGAGGTCTGGTTACCTGAAGAGTTGTTGCCAGGGCGGGGTTGGTAATAATTTGCCCATGTTTGGGCGGCTGACTGCTGGGGAGGAAGTTCTTGCACAGGTCTCTTCCAGCTTCTCTCAGAGCCTTTGCACTGGCAGCCCAGTGGAAGGCGGTGACCTCAGCCACGGGAAAGCCCCCCTGTGCTAGCTCTATGGCTGGTTGTAGCACTTCAGCTAAAGAGAGCTAGAACAGTAATAATAATTATAATAATACTACTAATAATAATACCCCTAGCCCTAATAATAATATAGTATAATAAAACCCCTAAATATTAAGTTATTAAAATGATTAAAATATTAGATTATTCAAATGAAAAGTCTATTAACCAAGCACAAAGGTCATCAGATCAGACATTTTACGGAACAAAGAGCAAGGATCACATTCAGAAATATTAACCATTAACCTTAACATCATACCGAACTACTTCACAATGAATGAAGAACATGCTAGAGCACTCCACCATGTTGTCAGGAAGCTGTCTTATATATCTTGGGGGGGCTGGGGTCAATATTCTGCTTTTCTACTTATTTTTGACATCACATGACAAATGAAAACAGGGAACAGACATGGGCTCAGAAACAAAGTTAAGAGAGGCAAAGTGCCAGAACAATGATAAACATCAAAATGAGCTTTAAAAAAAGAAAAAAGAAAAAAAAAAAAAGAATAGGGCCAGGAATGACAGACGGAAACCACACCTCCTCGTCAGAGGTGACCCTGGGAAAGGGGCCAAACAAACATGAGCTCACCAAGTCCAGAACTAACGTGGGGGTAACGAAGGAGCTATTGCCATTCTTCAAATGCACTGAGGGATATATGTAAAATGGCATTGTGACAACGGCACTTTCCCCATTGTGAACACTGAGCCCTAGGTGGGACTTTCCTGTGTTACACTTCACATCACCAGCTGTATATTACGCATAGACAGCGAATTAAAACACAATGTCCTACTGCTCCATGATCGCATTACACTTTTTAAAGTATCAGTTTGGTTCAGTAAACAAACATCTTAGAAATACGTCATGGTTTAACAGTTCAAATACACCACATCTGAGGTTGTGGCTACAATACATTTCCTGACCAAACACCTCCCCAAAGCACATGGACCAGGAAAGTTTCTAGAGGTGTTGTTTGCTGCTGTTACAGATTTGTGGGGTCTCACAGGGTCCAGACTAAGTGACTTCAGTACCTTTTTACTCCCAAACAGCTGGACAGTGTCACACCAGCAAGCTGCTGCTCCAGGTACAGTGACATTGAGTGCGTGGAAGTAAGGGGGTGGGCTAGTCTTACTGAAGCCAAAACCTTCCACTACATCCAAAGTCAAAGCTTTTGGGCTCTTACCACTGAGAGAAAGGGAGAGAACAATGGAGGGAGGGAGGGAGAGAGAGAGAGAGAAAGAGAGAGTTGAAGTTGAAGTAATTATTTAAAAATACCTCCCCTCTAAGTGAGAAATAAAAGGCACTTTTATGATTCCTACATTTTACCCATGGTAAATATGGCTAAACACACACACACACACACACACACACACACTAAAATCAAGTAGGCCTATAAGTACTTTAATTCAGCCAAACTATCCAACAGCCAAAAAGACCAATACAAAAAACAAACAAACAAAAACAAACTATTAATGACCAATGTTACCTTTTAAAGTGACAAATGCTAGTATTGGAGCTAAACAACTGTGTGAGAAGAATGAAAATGGACATGGAAAAAGTAAAAGTAAAAAAAATGGGAAAAGGTATGTACGATATGGCCTCATATGTTATATTAAGTAAGGGATAATGTAGCCTATGGTCCGCCGGTTATTATCAAAACATTATTATTATACGACTCCTCAGAATGCTGCAGAAAGTTCCATTGAATTGAATGGGCAATCCCAACGTACGGAGGTCCAATATTTCTTGATAATAATCGCTAAAGCAAAATTGATGATCACTGCCACCGGCAAAAGGTTTTGTGCTTTTGATTCACATCTTTCCACAAGTAGTCCGTTCACTTATCCTACCGGAAGTTCGTGAACATTTCTATCTGCCGCCAGGGAGAAATGGAACCACATCCTAACCTTGGCCTACTGTGAATTTTAGGTATGTCCGACAAGACCCTAAATAATGTTTCTGTGGACAATCAAAGACAAGAAATGAAAACATCAAGGGAAACATCAATTCAGCTTCCCCCGAGATGTGCCACTGATTCTCTCAAATTGCAGCATTAATGGGAACATTCAATTTAATATCAGTAAACCGAATGCTTAGACTGCGATTGCCTGGCTACCTGCCCAGGGTGTTTCTTCGCCTTTTGCCCAATGAACACTGAGATAAGCTCCAGCATCCCCCGCGACCCTAATTAGGATAACAAATGATTGAATGCTAAGCCTATTAATCTGCAACAAATTGACGAGTCTACAGGTAGCCTAACACATTGCTACGCAACACCAACGTTAAACTTCTATTGGCTAGAGGGTCTATTTTTCTCAGCGGAAGCCACGAAACGGCAATAAAACCATTAAAATGAAATACTATGTTAAGTTTCTTTTACCATTTTAGCAAATAACCCTGCAACAAGTGTGTATATTTCGCTGGTCATCATGTAAGGGATAATGTATAGTCCGCCGAGCATTATCGAAAACTAAATCCCGACAGGACGAAACAAGCGCATCGAGGTCCTGTTCGTCCTGTCGGGATTTAATTTTCGATAATGACCGGCGGACTTTACATACGGTTACTTGCCAAAATAATAAAAGAAACTTCAAACAATATTTCTTTTAAATCATTTTACTGGCTTTTCGTGGCTTCCGCCGAGGAAAATAGTCACTCTAGTAGCACTTTCAAGTTGCAGTAAGTATTGCATAGTAACGTATTGGGCTACCCGCAGACTCGTCAATTTGTTGAAGATTAATAGGCTAAGCATTCGGTTTACTGACATTAAATTGAATGTTCCCATTAATGGTGCAATTTGAGAGAATCACACATTTCGGGGGAAGCTGAGATTGATGTCTCCATTTAATCTTTGATTGTCCACAAAAACATTTTTGGGGGTCTTCTCGGACAAAACATAAATTTCAGTTAAATAAGTGAACTGACTACTTGCGGAATGATATGAAAGATGTGAATCAGAATCACAAAACCCGCTGATAATGGCAGCAGTTATTAATTCTTTTCAACTGTCATTAACAAGAAATATCGGACTTCCGAACGTTGGGATGGCCCATTCAATTCAATGGAACCGTCTGCAGCATTCCGAGTAGCCATATAATAATCTTTGATAAAAGTGAACAGACGTTAAAAAGACTGATTGGCATCTGACTGACAGTTTATTACGACTGACGACTGTATACTAATGATGGGCGGAGGCAATTAACTCGCTCACACACGCCAAAACATCACGATAAAAACACATCTAATCATCAAACGTCATTGGCTTATAAAGCATGACATACCACTTGAACATGAGAGTTTTGATAAATCAAGGGTTGAAAAGGCTGAAGAGTGACGGAGTTCTTGACAGCTTGTGATTCAGAACAATAAAATCATTAGCTGGCTCCAGAACCTTTGTTGATATGCGTGTAAGCCAGCATGAGTACAGTATCAGGCCATTACAATAATATTACAAACTATTGAAACTAGTATGCCTAAATACAGTGGAAAGAAAAATCAGAGAGGCCCCTTAGAGTACAAGTTTTATATATATATATATATATATATATATACACACACACAGACACACATATATATGTGTGTGTGTGTAAGTATGTGTGTATATATATACAGGCCCTACACATGTGTGTGTGTGTACATAACATGTACTCTATATATATGTGTGTGTGTGTGTGTATATCACATTCTCTGTCTCCTACTTTTTGTGTGTGTTTCACACCTTCAGTGTGCAGATGCCAGAAAAGATGTGGCCTAATAATTTTATTTATTTGTTGCATACAACAGTGATCAATTGACTAAAACATCCATAGGGCTGCTGTTGACTTCCCAGCATTTAAAGCGAGTGTAGGATAGAGGGGTTGTGGTGGAGAGAGGTGAGCCTGGTGTCAGTCAAACAAACAAGCTTTCCATAGGGACAGACTCATGGAGACCCTACTATCTTAAGAAAGAGTTAAGCATTATGATGGTCTCTAACCTTCCGTTGAGTCCGCGTACCTGTCCTGTGTGACTATCATAAAACAGGCAAAAGGCGTCTCCACCCAAACCTGTGCTACATGGTTCTGTTACATTAAGAGCAGCCGCCACTGCAACCGCTGCGTCAGCTGCATTCCCACCTCTCTTCAAAATATCTGTAACAGACAGTTGCACCAGAGCGTAATTGTTTGAGGATGAAGGAACTATGAACTTTTTCTGAGGACACGTCAAATGTACAGGATAAGGATATGAGAAGCTACAGTTAGGCGAAAATAATAACTTAAAATGCCATTACACCTTCACTCTCGTGCTACTTTTAGCTCCCAAGAGCTTCCGTCTGCCAACTTGAGCACTCACCCAAACCAATGGCAGACGCCAGGGGCTGACTTGAGGCAACGCAGCCGTTTAGGCAAACCAGTGGGGACCGTCGTGAGGAAAAAAACAGCTCAGACTGCATCTCTTGCCTTTAAACAAATAAATAAAATAATCAGCCATAATAAAGACTGCATTGTGGGTCATTTGGCAATATAATTCAGTTAACCTAGAGTGGTTTTTAATGTATATGCATGTCACTCTCGCGAATAATTCGAGTATTACATAGCACAACACACTATGTAGGCTATCGAAAGACGTCCATCTTGGATGGTCGATGTTATTGGCATTCGATTCAGCCAGGACTGTAAGTAGACGCAATAAACCACACAGTTGGTGCGGTTATTTTATTCTTTCTTCAGTGCATAATGTGGAAGTGTTAAAAATAACAACATGCGCGGCATGATTTTAAGACATGAGATTAGTTATTGAATAAAATATTAAATTTTGTAGAAAGGCTTAGGGGCTCTTACCTTGCACTCATCTCGGAACCTGCAGAGTGCAAAGTCCACAAAAACTCACCAGATATCAAATGAATGGATAGAATTTAAAACCTTGCAGCTAACTCGGATAACATGTGTCCCTGTTCTGTGGACATACATATACATTTCCTTCACACAGAAATATGATAGTTAAATAGCCATAGCCTGCCCAAATAGTTATGGGCCTACACATAACTGGTGGAGGTACTTCGGTTTCGCCTGTTCTGTGAAGACATTTTCATAAATAACAGCCCAATAATGTCTGTTAGTAATTCCTGTCTTCTAGTAATTTCCTATCTGCTGTGAATGGAGCATATTAAAAGTGAGAACAAAATAAGGCCAGTGAAAAAAAAGTATAACTATTACTCAAAAGATGCATCTTTTTATATTATCCTTGAACTCACACCATTTTTTTATATCTGTATTTGTTCTGTGACTTCTTATTTAACTTTTTCAAAGGAATATTTAAAATGTGATTTTTTTTAACTATTTAGTTTTCCAGTAGTGCATTTTCAACTGATGCCCTCCAATTCAGAACCTTTAAAATCATTTCAGACAACAAACACATACATAAATTCATACATACATATGTATATCCATGCATACATACATACATACATAATTCTTGATTTCAAGTAAATTTAAAAAAGGTGTTGTCTTGACACTTCCTGCTCTCAACACACCCCACTCCTTTCATTCTGTGACTCTGTGACAAGGCAGGTCCAGCAGTAGAATATTAACAGACTGTTGTCACAGAGCTATAAATCGATATGGAGGCAGTGACATCACTCATCTAGGGGTCTATATATATGCACATCTCATCCAAAAACTTCAGTGACTTGACTCAAATACTGGATACGCATCCAGACGAAAACTTCTGAGATTCTTTGGACTGTGGCTTTTTTTTTTGAGACACCGCTGAAAAATGTGTTCTGGAAATTTTGCCAAATGTCTGGGTATCACCTTGATTCCCTTGGCTATTATCGCTATCCTCTGTAACATCTTGCTTTTCTTTCCTGGGGGTGTGCCTGCCGGAAAAAGCACTGACATCACTAATGAAGCCTTCTACTTAGGAGGCCTTGTAGGCTCTGGTTTACTGGTGAGTTACCAAAAATATGAACACAGAATATCTGAATTTGCTTCAAAGAGAATAAAATACAATTTCATGTGTAATACACACCTGAAAAAGTTACAGCTTGAAAGAGTCAAGTAATGAATGCCTTAAAAACTCAAGGTTTTAATTTATTTATTTTCATTTTTTGGTTTTGATTTGTTTTTTATACCCATTACAGCAATTTATATATATTTTTTATTTATTTGTTCGTTATCCTAACTTTTTTTTTTTTTTGACTTAAGGACTATTTGTGTGTGCTCAGATCTATGCATGATATATGGCATTAATAACCTGTGGTTACATAGGAAGTCCAAATACTGACTGTGAATTTTTCATATAACTTTGTTGAGAAAATACATGTACCAGGCGATAAACATAAAACTAACATACATATGCGATGGTCAGTTGTCATGAATGTTTTCATTTAAGTATTGTAAAAACGTGGTTGCTTTTTAAATAGAAGCGTGAGGTGAAAGAGAGTATCTAGGTGAATATTCAGAGAAGAGAGAAGACAGAGTGGTGTGAATGAGTTTGTGTCTGTGTTTAGATGATTTTCCCCGCACTGGTCTTCCTTGGCCTGAAGAACAACGACTGCTGCGGCTGCTGTGGAAACGAGAGCTGCGGCAAACGATTTGCGGTGAGAACCTATCACGTGTATAACTACATACACAGAGCATAAATGAATGTTTACGTTGGACAAGCTTTGAAATGGTCGTCCACATGACAAATGACATTTTCAATCGAGATATATATATATATATATATATATATATGTTATAGACAGATTCCTACTTGTGTTCACTATGAGTTTTCATTCTCTTCCGTGAAATTCTCTTAAGGCACATTTCCTCGTTTCTTTTCAACCCGACATTATGGCCCTCTCACTATAATGTCAGACAGTGTTGAAGAAACGAACAGTCAGTTTCACAATATATCTATCATGACTAATTCAGTTCAAACTGAGTTTTTCTTTCTTTAATGAATGAGGCAGTACAAAAGTATTAAAATGTCCCATTTCCATTTATGTGTTAAATTATTGATGCATGAAGCCATTTCTGAATGAACATCTCTTTTCCCTCTTCCACAGATGTTCACATCCATTATCTTTGCTGCAGTTGGACTGGTGGGAGCAGGTTACTCCTTCATCGTGTCCGCAGTAGCTATCAATCGTGGACCCAAATGCTTCCTCAGTGACGGAAACGTTACGTACCCTTTTTCTGAGGGGTAAGGGTTACAGACTGCATATTTTAACGGTGTTCAACAATGCACGTATTTTAAATTTAAAAAAAAAAAAAAAACCTGATTACATGGTAACTTGTTTTGGGATGTTTTAACTTGCGTCTGCCTTTCCATATGTACATAGCTAGACGATCTTAACTGTTCACCGTTTTTTTTCTCTCCCTCAAACCTCTTATCTCTTAATACCTCTTTTTTTTTTTTTTTTACAGTGACTATCTATCCAACAAAACGATGTGGTCCGAGTGTGAGAAACCTAATGGAATCGTAACTTGGCATTTGACCCTCTTCTCCATGTTGCTGATAGTCGGGCTCGTGCAGGTGGTTCTGTGTGCTTTCCAGGTCATCAACGGTCTGTTCGGAGCCATCTGCGGAGACTGCTGCGGATGCTGTGCGGTAGGGCCAGTTTACCGCTCTAGCGTCTACAAGTTCTCACTGAAAGAAAGAAAGAAAGAAAGAAACTATGGATTTTATTAACACAGTTTATCAGCAAAATGCATTATCACATTATCTTTATCATTTTAATCAATAAGTGTTAAACTGTTTCCGTCAAGTAAAATATATCACTTTAATGAGGCTTAGGCAATGCGTAGGCTATGTTGTTATTATAGAGTCATTATACATAGCCTTTTGGTTGAGTGAAATGATTTAATATTTAAATCGATTTTTTTTTCCTTTTTCTCTCTAGGAATCTTAAGAAGTAAGAAGATTGCTGAACATCAATCCTGAGTCTTTAGAAACAATTTTTTTCTTTTTCTATTTTTTTGTTTCCATTTTCTATTTATGATGCAATGTATTTTTATATGAATGTACTGATAATCTTATACCTAAATTATATCTTTTGCTTGATGGATTTAAGTCTCATGATGGCAAAAGACATACACAGAGGTTATACTGTTAAACATGTAGCCTCAACATTTTAAGTTAATTGATTCCTATAGAGAATTTTATTTGTCATTGTAAGTAGTGTAACATCTGGCTAAATCCATCTTCCCTAATTCCTCTCCTATGTTATATTTAAAATTTTTAAACCAATGGACAATAAATTTTAAGACAGGGCATGCTGAGCTTAGAATACAAATCTTTTACTAGCATTTGGATGTTTCATCAAACTGAACAGGAAAAATAAAACATATTGAAACCTGATAAACCTTTCCATCTCTTTTTTTTTCTCACTGACCAAACCATTTCATGTTCACTTTTCCTTTATGTTTCCTTTTTTATGAATAGATAAAACAGGAAAATGGAAAGCTAAAACAGGAAAGGAGACTAATAAAGGGTTAGGGGATGTTACAGGATGTAGCAGAGAATGCCTTGGGAATTCCCTCCAAGGATCTGGTACTTTTAAAAACAACATCTGGCAAGCCATAGTCCAGCTCAGCATTTTACCCAATGGTAGTCTTAACAACACAGATTTCAAACTACTTCCAGAAATACACTATTAAAACTCCCTTCCTTGCACTATTGCAACAGAACTGTAATAATGGCACTGTCATATTTTGGGCTTTACTTTAAAGTGCAACGTAGGTTCAGCTCCTGGTCAAAAAGTTTAACTTCAGTGTTCCTGCATTCACCTGTTTGTCTGAACTGCCTCAGTTCTTCATGGAGGTTATGCAATTTTATAACTTAATTCCACGTCGCTCAAGTTATTAGGGGAAGATTGTTAAGCCAGCTCTGTCCAGAGTAAATATTTACAGTTGCGCTGTCCAACACTAAAGTGCCTTTGGGCATCTGTTTTATTGGTTAATTTATTAGGGCTGTTCCTCTTTATGGCACAAGCTGAACAAAACCAGGGAAACAGTTGTCTCTGTGTAAAACACAGACGCAAATGATATTATACACAAAGCAACAAAGAGGAAAAACACCAGAGGAAAAACTGACAACGTGTACTAAGCTGAAATTAAGTCGCGTATGTTTCTTATAGTTTCAGACCTGTCCTGGAATGCTTTCACTGATTGACTGTGTGATGCCTCATTATGCTGCTTCTATTGGTAGTTTGGTAGTTTTTTGTTTTTTTTTATAACAGTCGTGTAGTTTCTCCCCTGTAAGTTGTTCCTACACATCAGTTGGATAGCACTAGAACTACTTTATGGAAATCACAATATTAAGGCTCGATTTACTGTGATAACATTTGCAGAAGTTCCCTAGAGGTCAGACCCCCCCCCCCCCCCCCCCCCCCCCGCCCCATTTCCATATTTCCATGTGATTTGCAACTCTCCATGGCATTGTATGGCTGAGCCCCTATCAGTTGCCCCCATCAGGAATATAAATGATATAAATATTGCACTTGCTGTTCTTTCCAGTCAGTTTTTTTTTAGGCATATTTAAATATTGCAAAATTGAAACGATCCTTAAATAAGCACTGAAGTCACATTCATAGCTATCTGGGTTTTTTTATTTACTGTAGGTTCCCTTTTTGCTGTTGACCATTTCAACGTTGTCATTAACATTCTCATTCTGACCTCCACTGGATAATGGTAAGCAGTAGTACGTGAAGTTGGAAGACTGAAAACAGCCAAAATGTTTTAGGGGAAAGTATTTAAGAGGTGTATTTGCCTTCAGTTGAAAGTGAAGAGTCAATATCCACATACATAATTAAGAACAAATTCATGGTACAGACACCATTTTATTAATTGTTTAAAATCAAGTTACAAGATTTTTTTTTTTGTCCATTAAAAAAAAATGCTTTTTGAGATTACATTTTCTTACAATTCATTACCACACATCCCAGATACAGTGAACTGCCATTTTGTTTGTGTGTGTTACTTCAGAGCTGACCAGAAAGGCCTCCCAACATTCATGCCCCCTGTACTCTACTAAACAACCGTACTGACACAAGCAGTCATAGCATTTAGCAGTGTGCTGTACATTGCTGCACTAAGTATTCATGCTACAGTCTGTTTCATTTCACTATTACTCAACCACAATATGCGTTCCACACCATATCATATTTAACCTAAAACCGTGTCTTTGAGAGCTCTGTTTCCAAACGCATTCGATGAAACAAAGAGATGAAGAAAGGTAGAGTTACCTCTGTTTGAATATACCTGTGGATATCTCTCTGCATTACACCTCATTGTAAACCTCTTCCATGCTTTTGCTCTGAAATAACATATTAATACATAGAAAATACAGAAGAAAAAAAAACAACAAAAAAAAAACAGCCATTTCGATGATTGACTAGCTCTCGATCAAAGCTCTTCTCAAGACCTTCTCCGTGATTGGACCTTCTGCCCCACCAGTCTCCAGAAAAGCAGGATCCTTCTCTATGGACTATCCTTCTCTCCTCTCTATCTCTCTCTTTTCATAGTGTTACACAGCATTACTTGAAAAGGCCAGAGTCAAATACACATTTTAATCACCTGAATGAGTCCCTCTCCAAAATTCTCAAATGTTCCCTAATTTCTTTTCAGTTTTGACCACGAACCTGAACAGCCTTCAAAATCGAGAGCATTCAAGTAAAAACTCATTTTGGAATTGAAGTGATTCCACCATTTTTGGGGGAATGGTGAAAGGGTTGCTATGCGTGACTGTTGGGATGACTCTTAACATGTATGTTTGGTTCAGATATGGGGCCCTGGACTCGACGGGGGATGGTCATCTAGGTTTGCATAGTGTGTGTGTGTGCGCGTGTGTGTGTGTGTGTGTGTGTGCATGTCTGAGATATTTTGACCCAGAACTCAGCCATTCAGTTCTGTGCATGGGACGTCATGAGCTGAGTTTGACTTTTTTGTATTTTAGTCCTCCTCCTTGCTATACTTTTTGGGAAGAAAACAAAAAAGAAAAAAAAAAAATCTTTTCTCATCCCCACCCCTCCACAATGCATTCAGACACCGTTTAGTCACTATGGGGTGGATTTATACACCACCAAGGCTATGTATAGCAAATAAGAGACTTTACATGCAGGTATAAAAACATTAGACCAATGTAGAAAAAAAAAAGAAACCTGGATTTGACCTGGGCTTAAGAAATAAAACTAAAACTTAATGTTAGCCCACAGCCATCCAATCTGATTGTTTGTTCAGATCCTAAAAACACAGGCAAAATTATCTCTGGTGTAGATAAAATACTATATTGTGTTTGCATATTCCCTGCAGATATTAGAAAACTGTTCAGCTTTTGGCTGAACACAATCCCAACTTTGCAAGACCAAAAAAAAAAAACAAAAACAAAAAATAAGCAAGGTTAGCCCTAAAAAGGATTATTAAACCTCGCCCTGTAACAAAGCAGAACTGATATAAAGTGGGAAGTTCAAATGATAACATTAACTTCAACATTCACTTCAAGATCAGATCTATTCGAACTGTGTAATGTAGTGCTCTGAAATTTGGCATTTCATTAAAAAAACTAATATCTCTATCAATAAAAAAAATCATAGTTTTTGATAAATACTACAATGCAAATTCTAGATTTCAAAGTGATAAAATGAACTAGATGCAAGGGATTCATTTAGAGTATTTTACAGTATGTAAAAAAAAAAAAGAAGAAGAAGAAGAATACTGTAGTTGTGTATAAAAAAAAGTATATGATATACAAGATATGTCTACAAAATGCAAAATCATCGCATTTTAGAGGCACAAGCTTACGTGATATAATAGCTAAAATGGAATAAGCTTGATCCTGGAACCTACGATTTTTTAAAATGCCAACAACATAAAAACATTGCTTCATTAGAAACCGAGCTAAATTCAAAGTCACACTGTAAAGCTTTTATAGTAACATTGTCAACATTGAGGAACATTATTTTGGTATTACTCGTAAAGAAAGAAAGAAAGAAAGAAAGAAAGAAAAATTTGTTCGTAAGGTCGCTTATTTGAACAGTGTAGCCTAAGGCCCCAGGAATTCCAAAGTGCAAGAGAAAACCTAAAGGGCTGTAAAGGGTTAATGCACTAACGTCATTGCAGCCAACACGGCTTCCATTTTACAATGGATGCACCAGCTCCATCTATTGGCTACAAAGTGTCCCTGCTCTAGTAGGAGGGCCAATAGCAGGCCACTAGCACTGTATACATTTGTGCTGCTCAGTCATTACTGAAAAAGGACAAAAAAAAAAAAAAAAAAAAGAATGCCACATTTCAATCATCAACTAAAAAAAAGGAAAGAAAACTAGAAAACTAGAGCAGTAAAAATGTAATCTATTCTACAGGATAATATACAGTAATATTGGTTTTGTTCCATTGTCTATACAATTTTGATGCATGCTCTTTTTTTTTTTTTGTTCTGGTAATAAAGCAAAGCTTTGGTTCTTCAGGATTTGTCTTTGCTTAGTGAATAATTTCAAAGTGACCTGGGTCAGATTATCATTGGAAAAAAAAAACCCAAAAAGAGGTTTTTGGGGGGGGGGGGGTTGGTAGGAGAATGACTGGCTGATTTGAAGACAGGCAGCGTGGATACGGAGTCTTTTTGTGCCTGGCTGTGGCCTGAGTTCTAGAGCCAGGTGAGGAAGGGCTCGCTCTTGCTGAGGACTGACTCCACGTCATTGAGGATGGGCATGAGGTCAGCGCCCTCCAGGGTGCCCAGGTCCACGTTGGTGCCCGGCAGGGAGTCCAGGAAGTCAGGGAAACGGCTCTGCCCTGGCACATTCATGTTACCCTGTGCCATGCTATCCCCTGAGAGAGAGAGAGAGAGAGAGAGAGAGGGAGAGAGAGAGAGAGGGAGAGAGAGAGAGAGAGAGAGAGAGAGAGAGGAATAGAAATGTAAATTCATGTGTAAAAGCATGCTTTCAGTAGTCTTTTGAGTCAGTGGTCAGTGTGCTGTTGTGGGTGAAGGCTGTGCGGGGCACTGTGATGTTATGGTGAAATGTTGTAGGAGAATGTGAGGGCAGTACCTGTGTCCATCTCCTCCATGTTGTTGAGGAAATCCTCAGGAGTGGTGGGAATACTGTAGCAGCCTAAGCCAAGACCGCTGTCTGTGCTCTGCTCACGTGAGTGGTAAGGCCCGCTTTTGGAGACACACACATACGCACACTTTAGATTGCAGTTTCACCTTTCACCCAGAAACAACGGCAGTGAGAATGATCCTCTTTTCACACAGCACTGCACACAGTGCTCTGTCCTGTCTATATCAACATTCTCTCTTTATCTACACTTTGTTTAATGGACAAACAGTGAACACTGAAGTCAAAGCAGCTTCACGCAGACACAAGGCAAAACATGAGAGCTTCTGGGAACCTCAGTTGTCAACTCAGGCAGACTGCGAGCACCGGTGTGTAAAACAGAGGTCTGTGATAACGTGTTCTCTCTGTCTGTCTGTCTGTCTGTCTGTCTGTCTCTCTGTCTGTCTGTCTGTCTGTCTCTCTCTCTGTCTGTCTGTCTGTCTGTCTGTCTGTCCGTCTGTCTGTCTGTCTGTCTGTCTGTCTGTCTCTCTCTCTGTCTGTCTGTCTGTCTGTCTGTCTGTCTGTCTGTCTCTCTGTCTGTCTGTCTGTCTGTCTGTCTGTCTGTCTGTCTGTCTCTCTCTCTCTCGCTATCTATCCATCTATCTATGTTTCTCAAGGAGTGAAAGCTCCAAGGTGAAACTGCAGCCTGATAAAAGGGGGCAGGGAGAGGTTGTTGCTGTTGTCTGGCCTAAACACTAGGATTGTTTCAGGAATGGGACTCAGACACGTCACAGGAATCCAACCACCATGACCGCCAAACATATACCTATATTAACTTAGATCTAGATCAACAGCCCCCTATATGAAAAACCAATACTGACTTATGCTGCATTAATTAGGGAAGAAGGGCTATATATTTTTATACTATTACATGGTGTAAGGGTGCTTTTCAATCCGTTCCTCAAGGACCCCCTGCCCTGCAGAGTTCAGCACAGCACAGCACAGCCAATTCTACTGACCCACAAATCTACTCCTAAAAACTGGGTTTTTAGGAGTCAACCAGAGTGAACAATTAATACATAGGTACATGGACAGACATAGAGAGGGACGGACAGACAGACAGACAGACAGACAGATAGACAGATAGATAGATAGATAGATAGATAGATAGATAGATAGATAGATAGATAGATAGACAGATAGATAGATAGATAGATAGATAGATAGATAGATAGATAGATAGATAGATCTGAAGAGTTGGGCCTTGCCTGTTGAGGAAGGGGTCAGAGCCACCGGTGGGCATGGTGCCCTGAGTCATGGGGGTGGTGTTGACAGGTGGGGCCACTTGTGCCATGTTATCTGAATCCATGGGAAGCTGTCTACAGAGCGCCGCCTCCTGGAGAAAGATATGCACTGTAACCCACATTCGCTGAACTCAGAGAACATGAAGTCAGGCTATGACAAACAATAGCAACAAGGCTAAATTCAAGTATCAATTAGTGTTTACTTACAACCATGGCATCAATTTTATTTTCAGCATTATCTTTATCAACACTGTCTTCTAAAGCTATGTGGTTTTATATCAGTTCATTGTATTCAGGTTTCCTTAAGTGCTTATTTCCAGTCACTTTGTTAACCTTGTGCAACGCTGATGGTGTGCTAAAAAAGCTCAACGTGAGAATGTAAACGGACATATACAGATACATTACTAATTAATATGCTTGTGTATGCAGATTAGAACAGTGTTTCAATACGTAATGACACAGATGACAAAACAGACACAAACGCACGCGCGCACACACGCGCGCACACACGCGCGCACACACGCGCGCACACACACACGCTCGCGCACACGCACACACACGCGCGCACACACACACACTCGCGCGCGCACACACACTCATACAGCTTTCAAACATGCAGAGTCCAACCCCATCAATAATTTTCTAAAGCACAGATTGTTGTTGCCTCTTTTTCAGGGATTTTGGGGGATTTTTAGGGGGATTTCTAGGGCTTGGGTGACAAAGCGAGATCAATTACAGGTGTTCGCCTCTCCTTTTTTTCCTCACTGCAGGTAACCAGATCCACTGGACCCCAGGCACCGTGTCTTTCTCCGCCCGGCCAGGTATGAGGCAGGTTGGAGCTGGCCTTTGTCTCTCTGCTACTCTGACTGACTTATCAAAGACTGGGTCCTGCCCTACTGCCCCCTCACAGCATCTGTATCTGTGTCAGATCCAGTTGTACAAGCACAGCACATATATCCGCAGGCAGAGAGAAAAACAGCCTCGGTTATTTCAAAAGAAAGAAAAGTCCCCCGTGATGGAAGATATACTTTGATTTGACCAGGAGACGGGGAATTTTCGTTAGACACAATACAAAGGAGAGGAGGAGGGCGGTTCTAGTACACTGCTGAGAAGCCTAATGATTGTAAGGAAGTGTCTGTGTTTGGAATGATTGTTTCTGGGAGATTTAAGGGATGTTGTGGAGGACAACTTGCTGTATTTCTCTGCTCTCAGGGCGTCGTTTTCTTACGCAACAGCCGCGTGATAAGGGAAGGGGGGGTGGGGATGATGTTTCTCTGATGCCAAAATGACATTTACTGACTCATCATTTTTTATACACGTCAGGAAAAAAGAAACACAGCTGGTTTTCACCTCCAGTGTGTATCACACACGCTTCAAACAAACTTAAAGCGTTTTGCCAAGTCCACTCTCCTGGTGGGAGGCTTTCGTTTCAAAAAGACTGTCTGACGAGCCAAGGACTTTTGGGTAAGATAAACATCTTCATGGTGAGGTAATCAGTCCAGCTCGTCGAAGACGAGTCGTGTCGTAAACATGGCCGCTTGTGTGTTTTTGAGATTGGGGGGTACGGAGAGATGAGTATAGAGGAATGACTGGCCCAGTATAAACAACTCTACTGTAAACTTTTTCCTCCTCATTGGTGACGTCTCTGCTGAGCACCAGATGGGCCGTTTAGCAAATGATTCACCCACCACTAGGGGGAGCTCTACATCATCATCAAAATAACCATCTGAACAATAAAGGTCAGGAGGTGACCCACTACGCCTCTGACAGCTGATCTGAGGTCAGTTATCATATTTAGTTTCTAGGAGTTAATTGAAAATGATAGAGATAAAGGAGCTGATCCAAGATCTGGGTTTATAAGGCAGAGAACAAATAAAGCCTAACGCGCTCGGTTCAATTAATTACTGTCACACATATCACCAGGTTCCAAAAAGTCTGCAGAGAGCTGTTTTGTGGTGCTGTTGGCAGAGCGTACACTGATCTGGGCACAGAGACAGGGAGATGACTCAGTGTTGATTTTGACGAAGCCTCTCCAGTGCCCTGAGCTGAATAAACACCAGGCAGACTTCAACAGGATGCCTGGGAGTAGAGCACAGCGCATTGTATTGTCTGGATTATGAAGGCTTGGGGAGGAAGCTATGATTCTCCAAACAAAAGGCATGTGGCTGGTGTGTGCATGTGTGTTTTTCTGTGTTAAGTGGGGTTCGATGTTTCCCCTGCTGGTGAGGGAATTGCCCTTTCCAGATATCCTATGGCAGCTCATAACACGCATACAAATGTACGCACGCATGCACAAACACACATACACACACAAATGCACGCACGCACACACACACACACACACACACACACACACACACACACACACACAAACACACACACAGATACAAACACAAACACAGACACATACACGGATACACACAGGGTTTTACATAGATTCGCGTACACTAAGCATTAAGCGTTTAGTTTTGTAAAGCCCTGTTTGTGTGTGTGCTCAGAACCCATCTTACACACACACAAATAGGGTTTTACCTAGACTCACTTCAACTAGCTATAAAGTGATTAGTTTTGTAAAACCCTATTTGTGTGTTTTTTTTTTCCATGTGTGTGATAGAACCCATCTTACACACACACACACACACACACACACACACACAGTCACACAGACAAACACAGACTTACACATACACACACAGACACACACAGATACACACCTGTCTCATTAGCTCCTCCTGTCGCCTCTGAATGCGCTCACGCTCTATGTGTATACGCTGTAGCCTCATCTTCTGCTGGTGCTGTTGCTGGGCAGTCAGGCTGTTGGCCATGCCCATTAATCCAGCCTGGGTGCCCTGCTGCTGGGGCATGGAGGCAGGCGAGCCCATGGTCTGGGCCTGGGGCTGAGGCTGCTGCTGCTGAGCGTGCTGGAGGTGTTGCTGGTGATGGTGGGACATCACTGTGGAAAAAGAAAGGAGTCAAATTTTAAAAAAAACAATAATAAATAAGGGCTTGAACTAGACCGAGGACTGGGCCCTTCAGTCTTAACTTTTGTGGAACTCCATTGGACTTCAAAGGCATGTACTTCTCAACGTTTCAGTCACTGTAGCCTGAACTGTACATGCATCCCTCTCCTTCACCAAGAGAGAAATCGTTCAAAGGGCATCCACTCCTGAAACGAAGATATTTCTCCCCTGTGAATTTGAGTGGTAAGACTTGCAGAAACATGCCCTTCGTGTCAGTGGCTGAGGGAGGAAAAATAATATAATTGATATTGTACTCTGGCAAAAAGCCTGTTCTAAACGACAGACAATCTAATGGAGTCATCAGCACGGCCTCCCCATGTCAGCCGAGACTTCAAGAGACAGACCCAAACATGGCTCTGGACTGAAGGAAAAAGAGAGCAGGAGAGAGAGAGAAAGACAGAGAAAGAGAGAGGGAGAGAGAGAGGAGAGAAGGAGGGAGGGAGAGACAGACAGAGAGAGAGAGAGAGAGACAGAGAGAGAGAGAGGGAGAGGAGAGAAGGAGGGAGGGAGAGACAGACACAGAAAGAGAGAGAGAGAGAGAGAGAGAGAGAGAGAGAGCGAGCTCTCAAGTGTTTACTGTTAACCAACGATGCCGTGTACTGCTACAGACATCTCTGCTGATTGCCCAATAACTCAGTTTCACACTGTGGCTCCAGCAGGGGAGACAAAGTCCAGCCAGCCGAACGAACAGGATGGAACTGGATCTGTTCTAGTTCCCGCCCGCACAAACAGCAGGACTACATCTCTAAACAGAGCTACAGATGTGAGCGCTCTCTGAGGTAAACACTTAAGTGGACATCAGGGTCCATAGAACAAGAGCTTCATACAAGATTATCCATTTGACAAAAAAAAAATGTTGACAGAGCAATTTAATTTCCACCACAAGAGTTTGGTTATAAAATTTAGTGCATGGGGTTTAGAAGTGTTAAACTGGGTGTATATGAATGTATGTAATTATAGAGTGTCCACTCCAGAGAGAAATACCAAACACACTGGAGAAATATCAGAAATGTTTTGGTAAGAGAAACAGCTCAGATCTTCTCTTTCTCATATTTGCTCCTTCTCTCATTATTTCCTTCTTTTGAAGCAATAGTAAATGGTGAACCTTTGATGTAAATCTTTTCTGTGTCCCCAGCACAAGGAATTAAAAAACAAAACAAAACAAGACAAAACAAGACAAAAAAACCTGTTACAGTTTTCATCTTGCCAGTGTACCACCGGTCTACTGCTCACAAACGTTTTTGAGAAAGACGCTTGCTACAAAACGGTGTACCGCGCGAGCGAGCGAGTGAGACTGTTCTGTTTCAGCGCAGAAAAAGGTCGGCTCATCCTTTTTGTTCTGAGAACAAACAGAGAGAGACTGTGTCTGTGCTCCAAGGACAGCGAGAGCACAGGACGTGACGGTCTTGATTTAGCAGTCAGGTGAGCTCTGGCCAGTCAGACCCAATGCACCTCAGTCAAGAGATCACTACACGCTACACAGACTGCCGTTAATCATTCAGACCTCAAACCAAACCTCTACGCTCCCATACCACCTCATCTCCTCATGTTTCTCACTGACTAATAAAGATAAAAACTGAAAATTAGTAAGAGTTTTCTTGTTTTTTTTTGTACGCCATGTTCATTTTAGGAGAACAATATGGATAAGGCTTACAAAGGCTCACGAAAAGACAAGTGTAGTCATTGGAGGTGTGTGTGTGTGTGTGTGTTTGTGTGTGTGCGTGTGTGTGTGTTAAGATGTTGGTCAAGCTAACCTCACATGGGGGAAACGTGACTTCTTCTCATGAAACTGCCAGATGTGAAATTATAAAAACAACAGCACACTGTCAGAGGATGGTTCGAAAGAATAAAAAAAAAAAGTATTTTACTACTTTTTCTTTTCTTTTCTTTTTTCTGTGGTCTTGGCAGTGGTTCTGACCCACCTCGCCATCTTATAAACTGAAGCACCTTCCAGAAAAAAGGACAGGATCGCTGACTTTGGATACACAAGCACCCTTGAGTTGTTTTGCCAAGTTTTAAGCAGGTTGCATAACCTACCCTTTCTAAACGTCCTCCATAAATGACCGTCTTAAGGGCAACAGAACCACACTTAAGTTTGGCGAGACAAGAAACAACACGGTCGTGACGACGGCCGTCCCCATCCTCGGTTTCATAAGACGCTGAAGAATAAGGCCGCTTCGATTAAACAGAAAAAGCAAACCCAAGCATTTGTATTTCCATAATTTTTTTTTTTCCTTCATACATCTTACCGAGACAATAAATGCTTTCCTTTCAAAGGTTACATAATGCACAAAAGACTGTCTTGAAAATAACCCTGCGAAACTGGCCATTCACCAATCTCCCCATTAAACTAAATGAGGTCATGCCCCCATCTCTGGGCCCTTCTGTATTGACCACGGAGGTTTTTTTAAACGCATAATATGCACTGTCTGGTTTCAGGGCAGTCAGGAAAAAAAAACAAAAAAACAAATGATGTCTACAGCTGGTCTCGGTTGTTCAGTTATCGCTGAATAGAGTCAAAATGTCAACTTGATGTGTGTAGTTAATGCTGTGCTAACAAAATCTTCCATAACAGTACATCCTTTTGTCACCTTCTAATGTGATTAAGTCAGCTAAGAAGAGCAATAAATGAACATAGTATGTATCGTCCAGACAAGCCCTAACAGCACTTTGATTGGACCTATATGATCCTTTTTTTTTTGTTTGCTAAGGATGTAGTGAAACTGATTTAAATTTTTAAAAAAAATCACGATGGGTTGCACAGAGACTGGCGTGATATCACACCAGAGTGATGTGAGCAGTTAATCACGTCTTTTTTCTTTTAGAAGTATCTGTGAGACTCAAGCACTGGGGGACCTTAAGTAACCAGCACCTGTGCATGTGGAGCAGGCCTACAGACTTCGGGTTCACAGGGTCCAAAGTTCACTCTCCAACAGGTGGAAAGCACCTCTGGCAGTCATACACCCCCCCCCCCCCCAATCCCACCCCACCCTACCCCACACCCCCCGCCTCCTCCTTACCCACCCCCCCTCCGGCCCATTCTCAGTTTATTGCTCCAGAGCACAATGTCTATAACAAGCCCAGATGTGTGCAGCCTTGGTCCCAGTTCTGGCGAAAGCAGCCTCAAGGTTTTAAAAAATCTCAGCCCCCCCCCCCCCCCCCCCCCCCACTTTCCCCAAGCTAGCACTGTCACTCTGTACTCAGTGATAGGAAACATGTGTTGCAATAGAGGCGAGAGAGCACGCCAACACTCCCCTTCGCTCTCTCTCTCTCTGTTTCTCCGAGTTTAGTCACGACATTAGGGCGCGGTGCAGTGTGCTCGAGTCGATAGACAGAAGGGAAAGAGAGAAGGGAGGAAGGGTGGGAGGTAGGGAGAGTAAGCGGAGGAGGAGAAAAAGGAAAGAACAGCAGAAGAGCGAGAGAAGGGGTCAGCGAGAGAGCAAGGGTTAGAACGAAGAAGGAAGAGAGAAAGAGAGGGAATATGCGTATGTTAAAGACACTGGGAAGGAGTGAGGGCGAAGGAGTAAGGGAGAGAGAGAGAGAAAGAGAGAAGGAGAAAGAATGAGAGAGAGAGAGAGAGAGAGAGAGAGAGAGACAGTAAGGTCTGGTCTGGGCTGCACAGCACTGCCAACAAAGGCCGTCTTGTTTCATTTAATTCCCAGAAACGGCGTCAGCTGTCCAACAGGATCAGCAAAAAAAGAGTGGAAAAAAAAAGAAAAGAAAAAAAAGGGAAGGCTCCAAGTCCCAAAAATCTGTAACATATTAAAAGCCCACAGTATCCTGTTCCTAACAAGGGTTCTTTAACAAAACCACTGTCGCAAGTGACTGCATCCACCAATGTGAGTGTACTTAGGTTTACCCATTAATCTCTGTTATCAAATCATCACTTTTACAGGGGATGTGTTTGTGAGAGAGTGTGTGCATGCAATACTGACTGATTGAAAGTGATTGTGTGTGTGTGTGTGTGTGTGTGTCTGTGTGTGTGTGTTATGTCTTTCAGAAAGGACAAGTCCTATTTCTCTTCCCATACACGAACAACGCTGTTTAGAGCTATGTTTCCTGCCAAGCTAAAGCTAGAAGGTGATATTCTGTCCCATCTCTTATAGCATGGCCCTTTAAATCTCTTCTCGCATGACAGTACACTGCACCGAATCCTATGTGGTCTTACACTTACATATGATATATTTTGGGCTCGGTCATTACCTCCCAGGAACTTGTTATATTTTCATGCGAACTAGAGATCCACAGATAACCTCCAGGTCAGAGAGAAGATTCAGTTCTTAAGCAGAGGGAAAGTGGCCCAATGCAGGCATGTCTAATCTGAACCCTGGGCCCTGTCGGAAGCATGTGCTCCATCAGACTACCTTACTCAGCCTGGGAGATACTGGTAGCCCACCATGGTCTGGCTAGCAAACTGGGGGCAACCAGGTTTCAATGCTGAGCGAATGATCTCAAACTAACTTCACCTCTGTTCATCAGTTTGATTCACCACATGTGACCACTGTGGTGAAACAGGTGGGTGTTTCCATGTTCTTTAGGGAATATACAACGTGTAATATAAAGACACACACACACACACACACACACACACAACATGAAAGGATCACCATGCAAACACAAATGGGCACCTGTATTACGAAGCCACTGCCTTCAGTAATTACGATTACGACAATGTTACAGGTGTTTAAGGACAACTACAAATACTGGAGCACACAGTGGTGATTTTGAAGCAGTCAGAGTAAGGGGGGAGGGAGCACGGGTTGATTAGAGGTTCTTCTCAAAATCAGTTCATCTAAGTTTCCCACATGCTTCTGACTACACCAAGCGTTCTGGACAGAAGCATCACATTATCAGCCAGTAACTTCCTCTGAAAGCCGACGTGATTGGTTGGTTGTGCACATTGATTAGTTGAGGAGGTGGGATCAGGGTATGAAGGACGTGGATAAAATCAAGGTTACCAGCAGGGCGGGTCCGAATCGAGAGCGTCCCGGGTACGGAGGTTACTTACTGAGACGGGCGTCCAAGCGCGGGTCGAGCCACGACGTGGTCTGGGTTTTGTGGTCAATGAAGTACGTTTCTCCCTGAGGGGTCACTGCCTGTTCCCAGCCTTCGGGCAGCTGTCCTGTTTAAGCAGTCAACAGCAACAAGACCTGCAGATCAGCCAATGCAGTCTGCACTGAAGCGCTGAGTCATGATCAGCTCTACACTGACCAAATAGCCCTGTACAAAGGTGCTGAGTCACGCTTGGAGAAGTGAACTCAGTGTGGTGGTTGTTACTGCTAAGTGCTCTATTCCACGGGGTCATACAGATCACTAGCAAGGTGAAGGCTGGGTGGTATCATACTAGGCCTTCTACACAGCTATCCAACACGTAGTCCAGCCAATCAGAAGTTTAATGGCAAAGAGAGAAAATCCTGTTAAACAAGCGCACTGACGTCAAACCAATGGGGAAGTTCAGGGAAATAAACCCCCCCCCCAAAACTTGCAAATCTAAGTTTTCAGGCTCCAAACTTGTTGCACAGCTTTTAACTGATTATGTGTGAGCGTGTGTGTGAGCATGTATGTGAGTGTACATGCGTGTGTGTGAGTCTGCGTGTGAGTATGCATGTGTACGTGTGAGTCTGTGTGTGAGTTTGTGTGTGACTTTTCGTGCGTGCCTGTGTGTGAGTGTGCATGCGTACGTTCGTGTGTGCGTGCGTGCGTGTGTGTGTCTCTGTGTGTGTGTTTATGCGTATTCGTGCATGTGTGTGTAGAGAGAGAGAGTCTTTGTGTGAATTTGTGTGTGAAAAACTCTTGCTGTAAGGTCATATGGGCCTCTCTTGACTAAGGAGAGGAGAGGAGAACAAAGCAATGGAAAATATCCATCACAACAACAGAGGCAGACAGAATTCCCTTCTTGACAAGTGTGGGGCGTCTGCCAGCATTGTTCTACTGGGAAAGTGAGGGAGGGGGAGGGGGCTGGGAGTACAGAGAGAAAAAGAGAGAGAGGGAGCAGGAGAGGGAACGAGAGAGATAGAGGTGGTCCAGTATAAGACCAGTGACGAAGGAAAATTACCCACATTCCTCTTCCCCCAACGTGAGTGTCCATTAGAGACCAACGCGCACGTCCAGAACCAAATCCGGTCATTTAAACAAGGAACAAGGCAGTGGTTTAAAGGAGATATCTTACCTGATACACACAGCCCTGTAAAAAAAAAAATCCAGGACAACAAACACACACTAGCCGACAGAGCCAGAGTGGCATGCCTCTGCACGATGTTCTCTGAGTACTTTAGGAAGAAAAGCTGAGCCATGTTGTACATAGAGGGAGGTTTCAAACTGGCCTTTTCAGAGGAAAGCAGCACAGTTTGGACCATTCCTTCCTTTTGAAGTTGTTAGTGTAGGACACTTTGTTTTCTAACAAAACTGGCTGCAGATGAAGTCATAGATTTTTACGATCAAATAATTTCCTGTACAATTATTGCTCTTCTAATGAGGCAGCACGCTAATTTTTTGGATCTGAATCGAGTTGAGCGGACAGAGAGTGAGAGAGGAGAAAAACACGGCCTGTAAATCTGTTGTTTGAATAAGTGGAGCAGGGTGGTGTAGCCTAATGACTTCATTCTCAGCGACTTCATTCATATAAACACTCAGGACTCTGGGAGAGATGGACGACATCTCACCCTGTGCCTGAAATCTCTACTGCTCTTAACCTAGAGTGACTTTTCCTTTTTTTCCTGGGACATAATCTGACATAAACACACACACACAAACCCAACCTGGGCGTCTCATTTCTCTCAACAAACATTCATCCCTCTCCCTCTCTCTTTCTCTCTCTTTCTCTCTCCTATCAGCCCATCACACTTCTGTGTCTTTTCAGTACCAATGAACTGTCTGACTTCATCTGTTTCTCTTTCTCCGAGGAATCGTTTCTCAAGCTGGCGATGGAATCAAGACACACCTTTTTTTCCATTTCATCACAAATCAGGATTTGCGAGGAGAGAATAAGAGCCAGAAACAAGGCTAAACACATTTGGAACTCATTTACTGTTCTGACTAACAAAGAAGAAAGAGCTCTGGTGTATGCCACAGGGCAGCATTTCATTAAAAACTCGTCTTTTTCGGGGAGAGAAATCAAGAGACGCTACGAAAAAGAGCTCTAGCCAAACAGGTCTCAACACAATCCCATCCAAGCACTGGAGAAGCCATCAAATAAGCTTTTTTTTTTTTTTTTTTTTTTTTTCACTCAACTGTGTGAATTTCTCCCCAGATTCGGCATTCAGGCCCTCCGGGAACACAGAAGAGCATTCCAGCTTTGTGAATACTGCCGAGACCTAATTCTCCGTTTTTCCTCATTGCTTCCAGCAGTGACTTCTCCTAGTTAATGCAGACGACTGTCAACTTAATGCTTAAGATCCCTTAGTAGCCATTCAAAGCATTCAGCTCTACGCAGAAACACAAATATAAAAACCGTGCTAACACAAAGATTTTGCTAGAAGAACTTTGGAAGACATCTAAATGGAAAGTTAATGGACTGTTGGTCTGTATCATAGAGAATATCAACCATAGAAAAACCCAAGTTGAGAAACATACTGAGATTGTCATAACTGAGAGGGAATCCATAAGTAATGAGCCAAACTCTGGGCTGTTGGTGGACATGTCTGTCTTAAGCCAGATGGCACCTGTGGAGCTTCAGCAGTCTTACGTGGCTTATTATGGGAAGTCAGCTGGATGAGGAACAACAGTCGGAGTAAATCTCTCTCACTGAGTGGTCTGGTCCTCTTACGCAACCCTCGCTCTGAGCAGAATGGTGGACGTGTTTTTGATCAAGTCATTGTGTCAACTCTGTGGCTGTGGGATACTTCTGTTGCTCTAGATGTTTTCTTTACGGCTTATTATTGACACATATTAATTAAAAAATACCTTCACACATCATCACAAATTTCAAAATCTTATTTACATTATCACTGACGAATTATTACGCCACTAAGAGCAGAACCAGGAGAGCCCGTTTCTGAACAGAAAAGCCTAAAATGGGGGTTCCTGAGTATCAGGGCTTTGTGGTGAGATGGAGGTGTAGTTTGCGTGGGTGGAGAGCTTAGGGGTGGGGTCGGAGCTCACCGAGGTTGGGCTGAGACAGAGCCATGGAGCGCTGCTGCATGTTGGTGGTGTTGGTGTTGGTGGCGGAGTTGTTTGGAGCGTGAAGACTCATCTGGTTCATGGCAGCTGTCATGGTCTTCCTGGGGTCATGCCACGTGGTGATTTTCTCCACATGACTACAGAGCGAGACAGAGACAGAAAGAGAGAGAGAGAGAGAGGGAGAGAGAGAGGGAGAGAAGGGTCAGACACATCACTCATACTGACCATGGAGAACTGTGTGAGGCCTCTAATTCAGACTTTCCATAGAGTCTTAAATCTGCACCTGTCTGTAGAGGGACTACAGAAACAAACCATAGACCAATGTGTCATCCAATGTGGAGATTACTTTAAAATGACATATATGATTGACAATTCATTTTTTAACTATAGATGTTTCTAGACATTTTCAATACCCTGCTTTCAGAGACACTGATCCCCAAATATTGTATTATTGAATATTCATAGTCTCCTCATAAATTTTTAATTGAGTCAAAATTGCAAGCAGGCATGAATGACAATAGAACATTGTAATACTTTAGGTCAAGCTACATTTCAAAATCAGACTGTTTTTTTTTTCCTCTCCCATTTTTAGTGCTAAGGGACTAAGTGTTGTCCCACCTCCATGGACAGGCTTTCATCATCAAAGGAAATCCAGAGTATGTCAGAGTATGAAAAACAAATGGTTGTCATGGTTATTTTGATATGCAACTGATCTGAAGCACATGATCAGCTGTTCCCCTGGTGCTCTAAGCACAGTGTTAAGAAAGTGCTGGAACCTAACTGGTTATGTATGATATGACTCAAAAGCATCCTAGAGCAACGTCATGAAGAAACAAGCGCCTGGAGCTTCTCCAACTGTAAGGGTGGAGAACCAGCCTGTCAGATGCTATTCTTATATCTGTGGCAATGGGGCAGGGCTTCAGCTTTTGTCAGTCCTCCTCTTTGTCAGTTTTGACTCCACAGGGTCCCCTCTGGAACTCGCATCTGTTTCAGATGTGGATCTGATCACATGGTGCTAAAACCACGAAGAAAACGCCAAGAGTCTGGGCCTTGCCCCAAGCAGACTGAGCTAGAATTAGCTAACAACCTAGAACTGCTACGTCTGTTCATCTCTACCGTTTTTGGTTTTTTTTTTCCCTGCAATATCGTCCTCTCCTCCTCTTCTCTGTTCCACACCCACGGCTTCCTCTGCCGTTCCTACATGATATTCTGGCTTTTCTGCATTTCTGAGTGGGGATACGCCATGCTACGCTGAGAACTGGTCATAACATGCTAACTGTGTGTAGCAAGAGTGCAATGACCTCGAATAAACCGGTTTTAAAACTCTCAGTCTATCCGTTTCAGTGAATTCAGCTTGTCATACATATTTTGTTATGGATGAGAGACTGAGCTATTTTCCAAATGGTTAAGAAAACAAGAATTCATGGTTTAATTGGTCTCTGGGCACTGTATTGTGGCTGCCCACTGTGCCTGGTTAGTTAGGATGGGTGAAATGTGACATCACTTAAAATGTAACTTAACTTAAAGCAAGAAAACAATCCAAACTGTCCATGTAACAAACACTTGATTCCACCAATATATTTCACACTTGAATTTATTTTTTTTTTTTTTTGCTCAACTGTGTTTATAATGCCAAACAACATGACTAAAATTGTAACATCAGGCAGTATAATCCATCATCACACTACATTATGGCAGAATTTTAGCACTTAACAAGTATGGAAGTTCTGTCTATCTCCATCCATCAGGGGCGCCGCTGGGAATTTTGGGCCTTATGAAAGAATATAATATTGGGCCCCCAAAACCTTAACAGTGTTATTAACAGTGTTCTATGAGGCCCCCTGTCAGTGCTGGGCCCTTGGAATCATCCAACCCCCCCCCCCCTTACGGCGCCCCTGCTAGTCATTGGCGTCTTAGCTGTACAGACTTGTTTGTACACAATCTTGCTGGAGAGTATAAATCACACTAGTCTAAGCTGTGGCCTGAATAAGTAAGAGTTCACAAAGAGCTGCCTCACACACACACGCACTCACACACACTGACTCACTGAGGCCCATTCACTGCAACACCGAGAAGATTAGCCACTTCCTGCTATGCCGTGGCAGGACAGGAAACCTGTTCTCTGGATGTTTTGACACTACAAAGTCATCTTGTCACACAGTCTAATTCAAAGAGCTCTGAGAGTGCTGACTGATATAAGTGGTGAATGCTGGAAAGTCTTGGACTGGAGTACTGGAAGTGATAATGTGTGTTTTTTTCCTCTGTTCAAGGAATGGCTATAACTTGGGCCACTTTTTCTTTCTTTTTTTTTTTTTTTTTACTTAATTACTTGAAAATCAGTTCATGGTGCACTCACAGAATTCATGAAAAGCTGTTGATATAAGATCTGTGGAAATACTAGGTGATGTTAGATCCATAGATGGAATATTTTGAAAAACTTTCCATGTCTGGTGAGGCTCTGAAGTTCTAATCTTCCCAAAATTCATACACGCATACAACTCTTCACAAAAAAAACCAACAACACAAAACAAAACAAAAAAAAAGAGAAAAGAACGAAATTCTGACCATAATACAATCTGGATCGTACTGTGATTTTAATACTGAAACACACTACAGCCGCACTACAGGGCTATGTAACACACACTGGATTCCTGGGGTTAAGGCACAGGTCCAGTGAGACCAAAAGGCTATGAGGAGAAGAGCTTATGGAGAGACTGTGGTTGTGTGAAAGACGTCACCAGAGCTGGTGATTTACGACAGTGGGGGGGGGGGGTGTATGGGCGCTGGGGCTACAGCGGGTTCTTATTCTCTGAGGGCAGATTTATGCTGGGCTGATGGGGGGGGGGGGGGGCTGTTTGGGGCGTCAGTGCTGATTCCATAGCAGAGTTGTGGGCCCCTCAGGTTCTGGGTGGGGCAGCTGTCCCGCAGCTGTGGGTTGGGGTCCCACCCCCACCCCTCCCTGCAAAAACCTGAAACCTAGGCAAGCGCCAACTTCTAAGGACCATTCTTAATGTGATTTAGTTCCCTGAATAACAAAAAACAAACAAAATAAACCCCCGAAAAACGTGAGAAATACTTCAGTACTTTTACATGTGACCTACCCACCTTCACCAAGCAAAACCATCAGTTCAGAGTGGGAAAATCTTAAGAGACTTGTGTGCAATGTGAGCGAGTGTTTTTGTGAGATAACAGGAGGTAAGAGGAGATGATCAGGGCACACGTGAGATGGGAGCAGGGACCTGTTTCGCGTGGCTGTGTTTTTGCTGGAGTGCGCAGTGTGCGTTGTTGACATAGGAAGAGAGGGTGAACAATGGCTTGGGCTCAGGGCTTTTTAGAAAGGGGGGGGGGGTAACAACACACAGACTGAAATAACAGCAGTACTCCTCACCCCCACCCCCTATGGGCCCAGACCAGATGGACACAACACCTCTATAGTTGGCTTCCTGTTAGTGCAAAGTGGTGGAAAATACACCACCACGTCCCTTCCTTTATACACACACACATACACACTCACTGTGCAACATGTGTAAATAAACACTCACACAGACACACACACACACACACAAAACACTCATCAGTGGCAACACTACAAGTGTGACAACAATTATCAAACACACTTGGATAAACGGCCTAGACAAACAGAGGAAGAGTGGGGACGGACAAAAGAAAACAGAGGGAGAGAGAGAGTGGGACTTTGAGTATAAGAGGCAAAATGAGGAAGATCCCACTGCTTCTTGATCAACTGGCTGATATCACTAACAATCTCCTTTATCTATCTCTCTCTCTCTCTCTCTCTCTCTCTCTCTCTCTGTGTGTCTGCCCTGATTAAACCAGTTCAATAATGCACAATAAGGCTAAACACAATGAATGCAACATGATCAGTGGACACACACACACTCTCTCTCTCTCTCTCACACACACACACACACATAAATGATCTACAGAGGAATATCTAGCTTACACCTGAGCTGGTGTGGGAGGAAAATCCAAGTGCTTTATTTTCACTAAAAACCATGAAATCCCAGCATATTTACACCATTAAAAAGGACAAATCTGCCCAGTTAAAGACTCTTCCGGTAACATGACCAGATTAGGAAACATGGCGCAGGAGGAATGTCAAGGAGCTAGTGGGGTTATCAAAAGAATGAAATAGGAAGTTTGGACTACAGATCAGCCTAAAACAGGCTTCTCTGCGTGCCCTTAGCTTTCTTACGGCGTAATCAAAGCAAAAGGCAAAGAACTAAGTAAACAACAACATTTTAGAGGCAACTATTGTGAAGTCTGTCTTTCCCCATGGATACAGCGGATCCCCTTTAATAACAGCAGCTCTAACGCAGTATTCACAATAACAGTTTTATACTTTGCAATATGCCGTTACATTGTTTTGTGTAGTTCAGAATCCTCAACACTAAAAAAGATCTGATATTCCCTTGACTGAACGCATCAGGCATGTAGTGAGTGTTTTTGAGAGACACTCCTGAATCGTTTTTGGCATCAGAGGGCTGATGTACTGTTGTCTTCCCCAGTGAGGCCCTTGCAGGTGGAAAAAGGGCCTAAAAATAACCAGTACACTGAAGATGCTGATACCAGGGAATAATCCAGCAGCTGTCATGGGCTTGCTCCCAACAAATACATGCGCATGCGTATGCGCATGCACACACACACTTAAATACATCCATATTTACATAGGCTTCCATACATAAACACAGATGGTGAAGCTGGCATTGCAGTTTGCTTATTAACAAGACCTTCCTGACACAAAATTTTGCTTTCTGCTTTATGTCATATTGGCAGTGCCAAAAATGAGTCAAGGCAGCCAAAAGAAAAACCAAAGAAACTCAACATGGGATGCATTCAGATAGAGGAAGATACATAGTCCAAGCTATTTTTCGCTCACGCCTCAGTAGTACTTAAAGTAAAGGTTTGCTAAGTTTTCATCTTTTCAAGCTATTTTTCATCTCCTTATCCTCATATGTTTTCAGCTCTTTCCCGCAAATAACGTTAATCTTGAAACTCAGCCATCAAAGTCAAGCTGGCCTTTCAGAACTGGCGGAATTTGTCTAGATCTGTTGTAAGGTAAGAACAGAGCAATGAAAAGATGTAAAACAGGCAAACATTTCCTTTAGAAAGTTAATGTCTCTGCTGCATTCCTGCACTTTTGATCCAGTGTGGGCTAGACACCACAGGCAGCCGAATGCCAACTACCAAAACTTCTCCACCACATCTGATGGTCCCCTCTGATTTCTAATTACACCCTGAGAACGGTTACAGACTTGCCTGAAAGGATCTCTTACTCTTATCCGTGTTCAAGGTCCACTCTGAAACACTCTGGGAATGCCAGTCTGTCTGTAACCATAGCAATATCAACAGACAGCAGACGAGGTTGGCTTGTTTTACATGCCTATGAGGACTCCAAACAGGAATCATGAGGCTATCTTAACCACAGATGATGTACGCTGGGCACTGTGTTCTTTCCTAAGATGTAAACCCATTTTTCAACATCAGAACATCATCTGTCACAAGCTGCACAAGCACTAAAAGGTGCCTTTGTTTTATGCATATATCAGCACCTGATGTGTGTGAAGCTAAGCAGGTCAGATTGCATTTTCCAGCTAATCTCCTGTTTTAACGAGACTTTACGAGCCTTTTCTATGGTAAAGTCAATTATAATTGAGTACAAACGCAAATGTTTCTCTAAGATGTACTATTAACCTCATTGGAACAACTTCAGATTTTGTACTCAGCAGATAACTCAAACAGGGCTCTCCCACAATGACAGTGGGATTGATAAGAGACCTTGCGGAAAAACAGCCATGAAAAACAGTTCATTGATATATGACTATTTATTTCCTTCAGCATACTTAAGATAATCTAATTCCAGTTAGTGTTTAGGAAGTGTGTCAGGAGAAACCACAAGAACAACATAAACACTTCAAAAGTCCAGCAGACCCACAAAATGGGTCAACAGGTCATCTGCTAGCTGAATCATACACGCCCAGAAATGTGTAAACAGCCACAATGGGAAGGGTGTATACATGCATGTGGTAGGGGGGGTCTGGCTTACTCAAGAGTCCTTCATTTTAAACTGACCAGAGCTCTGAGTGACACCACAGCGCTGGTATGACACTACTTCCCACCCAGCGGCGTAAACCGAAAGACGGAGTGAAAGGGGAGATCCACTTTTTCAATTATTCCCAAGCCTGGGCTCTAAGAAAAAAAAGTGGGGGACTCCTCTCTATCACTCACACAATGGTGTGTCCTAAATGGGTGAGAATGCCAATCAGCGAAGCAGTTTTCCTTGTGTAACAGGGGCGTGAAGGGCTTGTCCAAAAGACAGATAGCGAGGGGTCAGATTTAGCCTGACCAAATTGTTGTGGCACAGCTTAAAGCGCCATCTGGTAAATTCTGGAATCTGAACTATTTCAATTGAATTTGAAAATGTGAGGAAGGGGAGGGCAGTATTTGGAATGTGTTAATGCTAAGTATAGTTAGACTGATAATTCAGTGCTACCATAGTGGGAAAATGGATCAGGAATTTGAAGGGGTGTGTGGGGAGACTCCCCTGGACTTGCTAAAAGAAACTAGCCTAGTCAGCCAAGCATTGTGATAGTGCATTTGGTAAAACGCTCCCAAATTGTGTTTAGTGTGCTCAGAAACTTGCTGTAAATGTATCACTTTGCATTGTAAGTTTATTACTTTTTTGATGTAGTTATATGTGGAACGCACTAAACATTGGATGCTAAATTTAACACACGCGGTATTTACACTCAACAAAATTCACTTCATCTGAAAACGGTTGACAAAACATTGGCTGTGTTTTATGCGGCACAGAATCCAAAAATACTTATTAGTCTCATGGAAAGTTGAACCAATTTGCCCTAAGATCCTCCTCAGCTGTTGCAAAGGACTATGGGGCAGCTCCTCTTCTTACTGGTCAGGACAACTGCTGAAGGGAGGGTGGCCAGGACTGTGAACACCAGCTGTTGGTAGGCAGGCTAACTATAGACCTGGCATTGATTTGCTGGGCTCGCTCTGTCACTGGAGAACTCTGGAGCCATGAAGCATAGCTTCACGAGATGAGATCTTCTCAACAACAGGGCCAGTGACACGAGGCCTGCAACCCTATTTCCCCGCATAGCCCAAAAGAAACAGGAAAAACTTGTTTAAAGTTCCAAAAGCTCATTAGAGCCATTGAGGCATTATTACAACTTCTGAACACAATAGGCGTCAAAGTCTCGATGTTTAGAAGCGATGGTGCAAAGCTTAGATGATGGATGGACTCTTATCCCCAGACATAAGGTCTAATTTACATCTAATACAACAATATATGTAAAAGACCTGTGAAGCTGCACTGAATGACTCATGATGAAACCTTATTCCACACAGGCACTGCGCTATGGGGAGTTTAAAAGCTGCTTTAAAAAAAAAAAAACATTTTCTAGTTCCTTATGTAAGATACATAGCTCCTTTAAACACAGAAAGCATTCCATCTACCTTGTGAGAGAGAGAGACAGAAGGAGGGGGGAAAAAGAGAGACAGAAAATTGTCTCCGGGTTATAATACAGAGTTCTCACTCTGGTTTGTAATACGAACTGAAGTGAACGCGTGATTTGGGATTATCTAATTAGACTAAATAATGTGCCAGAACTGGACCCAAGCCCAGTATGTTAAACAACCCCGAGAAGCTGTAACCTCAGACTGCAGTCGAACAAAAGGTAATTGTGCTATGGAAATGAGCGCTGTGACCAAATCATTCAGAGCCATTGAGCGCTACAGTACCCTCTGTTTTCTACCAATCCTTTCATTAACCCACACAGCTCATTAAAGTTATTCGCTAACTACAAAGCACCTCACACAGCCCTCAGCTCACTATGACATCACAGCGAGTGGGAGGGAGAGAGCGAGCGAGAGACATAAACTGTTTTTGTAATTCATGAAGTTCTAGCTGCTTTGTTTTTCAGTTTATTTTGTTTGAATTTGACGCTCGACTGATGTTTGAGAGGTTTCTGTTCCATTTTAAAATCAAACAAAAAATAGACCATTCAATACAGAGAGAAGAGAGAGAGAGAGAGAGAGGAATGGGGAGGGGGGGGGGGCGGCTCCACAGTCAATTGTCAGCTGGTAATGAAACACTCAAAAGTGAGAAGTGCTAGTTCAAGGAATCAAGAATGGAGGAAGAACACTACCTATAAGGTAAGTTTGCCTAATTCACAGCGAGCTTAAGATTGGAACTCAATCACGAGAGACTGAGAAAAACAGAAAAAAAAGAAAACAGAGGGATTCCTCCTAAAATGTGAACCTTGACAACCGATGGATGACTTGACTTATACGACGTTCTGGGAGACGGACAGCTCTCACAACCTGATATTCCAGGTCAATACATTGATTAGCCCCGTACAAAAAAAAAAAAAAAGGGGGGCAGTTAGCCTGTGTGCTGTGGTAGCTGGTTTGACCTCCAGGAGGAGAGCTAAAAGGGAAATGAGGAATGTGTGGTGTTGTGGCATGCTGCGAGGGGGGCCAAGCTTGGGCAACATTTTCAATGTCGCCGTGACGACGGAACACAACCTGTCATACATTCCAGGATCAGACATTAACATAAAAACACACACACACACACACACACACACATACACAAGCTTTTGTAACCTTGCTGAAAAAGCAAGGATGGAGTTAACGGTTCACTGATTGAGTGATGTCACTGAGTTTATGAAACTATATCTTCAAACCATGACCGGGCCTCATTTCTTAACGTTTCAGAAAAGACTGGTGTGATTAGTACATGTGCGTCATGCGCTGGTGGATTGGAACGGGGGGAAAAAAAACTCTTAATTCGAGCTGTAGTGATATTTAAGTTACCAAGGCAGCTGGAACTGTTAAAATCAGAGAGGAGGATGGTATTTAAGCTCCATAAATGAGCTTGTCTGCCATGAACATTCTGGAAATGTCATTGTGGCAGTGTTTGGGCCAACCCTGGGCCCACAGACCCTCTTCGTCTGGCTGCCAGAGGGACCTTTTGACCGACACAACCTGCGAGGCAGACGGTGTGAGTGAACAGGGCCTGGAAAAGAGGGTTGGCTGCCATGGAAAACACGGTCCGTCTGACTAAAGAGGTCTCCGTGCTCCACGCCGGCCCTTCTCCTCCAAGATAAAGAGCACAGTGTCTGCTGCCTCCCTACTGACCCCAGCTCTGGAGTGGGCCCGTGCCACGGGGCAGGAGGCGAAGAGGCCAGCCAGAGAACTTGAACGGCCACGGCCAGCTTTGTGGCACTGTTCCCTGACTGTCACTACAAAGGAACATAGGGGCTGTACTTTTCCAGAATGATTTGTTCCCCCTACAGTTTCTCCACGGCTGTCTCAGCTCAGCGTCTTCACTGAGTTACACGTGCTAGTAATGGTCCTGGTCTTTCCCGGGACTTCTGCTACCATGTGCTGCCCATACTGCTGTTTGTGTTGTATGTCACGACACACTGAGGGAAAAAAACAAAAACAACGTACAAACAAAAACAAACAAACAAACAAAAAACACGAAAACAAAAGATCATTTCATGCAAATCCTTCTCCATCCATTTGACAGCACACAAGCCCCCCCCCCCCCCCCTTTTTCTCTTATCCTGTGAAAGTCGAAATAAAATGAATGGATTGATATAGGCCTAATGTCCCACACCCCCACCCAAAAAACAAAGCACTCTTTGTTAATCATCCCACGCCAGACATGGGAATGAACCCTGGCTCTAGGAGTCCCCTACTCCTGCTCTGCCATCTCTCCATATCGCTCTCTCTCTCTCTCTCTCTCTCTCTCTCTCTCTCTCTCTCATACATGACATCACTGCCTCCACTGAATTGCTCAAAGCGAAGACTCTGCAGCTTGCACAGACATCCCAGCATTCCGTCATCGTCTGTGTCGCTATTAGCTCTCTATTATTATTCATCTTTTCAGCTTTACTGAGAAATATTTCTACTCCTCTTACTGATATCAACCCTTTTCCCAGTTATGGTAACAATTATTGTCATATCAGTACATATGATGAATTATTCTGTCAGAAAGTTGTTGTTTCAGCGAGCAGCCATGTGACTCTAGTTGTTTTAAGGACAGAGTGAACAGAGTGAAAAAGATGCCATAGCAGTCAACACCAAATGTTAATCCGTCATTCTGACACCTTTATTTGAATACAGTGATGCAAACCTTTGAAAGCTGTTTTTTTTTTTTGCTTAGCAGTAGATGAGTTTGCTGGTTTTTTTATGTTGTTTTGTGTTGTTCTGTATTGTGAGTCCTGTAACAGAAGTGCCCCAAGCTATAGGTTGCAGCTGCAGAGTTATGCAGATTTACCAGTTTTACCTCAGTACTGGGCAGTTCGTCATAATGACACGGAGGAAGGCAGATAACATAGTAGATGAACTACAAGTACCATCATCCCACAGTCACTATTACAGCACCTAGTGACTAGATTATCTCACTGATGATCTAACTGTTTTAAGTGGCATGGAGTTAACAAACTTCCACTGACCCCAGACTTCTTCACAAACAAATAAAGCAAATTGTTCTTTTTTGGACTGATGTAGGACCAACCTTGAGGAAACATGACGTGTTCAGCATTTAGTTTGCAGACTCAGTTAAAAGGCTACAACGTTTAAGTGAATTGGGTGTGAAGGTTTATGGCTTTAAATACAAGTTAAGCTAATGACCAGGGAAATGCAGTCAGCCTGAATTTGGTGGTTGCGTCACCATTCACAAATCTGCTATGGCAACCGGAATGCATCAGCTTTCCAACACAGCTGAGAGATCAAGCAAAATCTCTTTCAAGGGCCCATTCTCACTTCACGATTCAATCAGGGCGCAGTCAAACAATGGAATTAGATCATGGTTGGCCCTCAACAAGTTTCTTCAGAGAAAAGGTGATGCATCACACGTGACACCGTGACACTGGTGGTGAAACTGGTGCCACCCCCTCATTCCTCATTTTGGCCCCTCTCTCCTCAACAAATGGGGGCCGCACGCAGCGGCTCGCCCGACTGAATGAAATGCCAGAGGTATAGAAAAGCAATGAGTGCCGCCACAGCCCTATTCTCCACCAAAAAAAAAAAAAAAAAAAAAGGGGAGGGGGGACAATACGCCCACATAACTGCTGCTCACATTCCAGGCCTCATGAATAGGGAGCTGTGGTGAAAGACGGAAAGAGGGAGAGGGGGAGAGAGAGAGAGAGAGAGAGAGAGAGAGAGAGAGGGAGAGGGAGAGGGAGGGAGAGAGAGAGAGAGAGAGAGAGAGAGAGAGAGAGAGAGAGAGAGAGAAAGAGAGAGAGGGAGAGGGAGAGGGGGGAGAGGGAGAGAGAGAGAGAGAGAGAAAGAGAGAGAGGGAGAGGGAGAGGGAGAGGGGGGAGAGGGAGAGAGAGAGAGAGAGAGAGAGGGAGAGAAGAAGGGGAAGGAGTCACAGTCTCTGTCAACAAGTGATGGTGGAAGGACTCTCCAAGCTCCGCCCACACCCACAGACAATTCCCTTCCCACAAGCGGGCAGTGTAAATAGGTGTGAGTTCTGAGAGATGGGACGGAATAAACGAAAAGATTACGTATTCAAGCCTTTCTACTTCCTGATTCAATTTTACACAACATTCAGTTCAGCTGTATCACAATGTAGTCATTTGTGCTAACATAAGATGCATTAGGGCGGCACATTTGTTCTCTACATAACTTTAAGGGCTAATGTATGTCTGAGCTTGTTATGAGGCCTGACATTACTTAGAAGATAACTGAGTGTTTGGTGAGGCTGACGTCTTGATAACAGTATCAACGACGACAACAAAAAAAAAAAACACCCTTAGTTCAGGTTTTTGATGCCCATTCTTTAGACAGCTATTTTGAGCTCTTGAGGAATGCAAATTGTTCTCTGGATAATTACACTCATTTTGTCTGTTTCATAGCCGCTGACTGTACTGCTGCCAGCCTTCTCCGTCTCTCATCTCAGGGCTTTCTTCTCCTCCTTGAAAACTCTTAGAAAACTGTTGAGGATCAAAACCAGAATTGTGTGGCTCTCTAACCAACGAACCCTCCATAGTCTTTTATGTTCTCAGTTCTAACTTATTCTGTGGTCCTGAACAGCTTCTGTTCATGTTGGATGTTACTGTTAAAGAGTGATTATTACAATCTGTGTTGCTGCTATCTCCTGAATTGGAAAACACTTCACAGAATGACAAAACTTGTTCTTACGTTCTCATGTACTAACCTTTACAAGCATACAACACTACTTTGTGCTGTAGAATCAGACTTTGTACCCCTAATGTAGAATATAGCCAACTTGTATTCTACATGCTACTCATTCTGAGCCAGGAGGGGAAAAGCAACCCTTACAGACAGGACGTCAACTAGAGAGAAGCAATAATGGACGTGCACACACAGTATGTCATAGTTTTTCTGTCCGTCCGTCCCAACCCCCCACCAAATGCTGATCTTTGAAGTCTGTGACTCATATTTATTGTTTTTCCTTCACAAAACCCAAAAGAGGGCCCACTGTGTCCCTCTAGCTATTATCCTGGCAAACAAAAGGAAATGACCAGTTCCATATCCTGTAGACTGAGCCATCTCTTTCAACTGCTTATTGGAAGGGGAGGGGGGGGGGTAGTAGCAGGGTGGGGGAACACGGAAAATACCACATTAAAAAACAACCGTATATGCATTGCCACACGAAGCAGAGTCTGCCCTGTTATTTGTGTTAATAGTTACACCTTCAGGATTTAGGCCAGAACAAATGAATCCAGGAAATGATTCAAGTGAGTGCTAATAACAACAAAATGGAGGGTAAAAAGTAAAAGACAGAGGGAACCAAAAAAGAAGAAGAGGCTTCATGTTGGCTACTTTCCATAAACAAATAATCAATCAATAAATACATACATAAATAAATACAAATGTCTTCAGAAAACCTCCAAGAACTGTGAGTTCCCTGAGCTGCTAATTTGGATTTAGTTTGGGAAGGGAGAAAGTGAATTGGACAGACAGAAGTGTGTCTGTGTGTGTGTGAGAAGTGAGTGTCTTTTGCAGGCTGCTTTGAGGTGCGGTCTTGTGAGGGATCCAGAGGTGAAAGCATACGAAAAGCAGGGCCTGTTCTCTACAGCCTGCCAAACTCTCCCATCTCTCTCCCCCCCCCTCTCTCTCTGCTAAAGGGTCACAGCTGTCTTTCCTAAAGGGGGTGTCTGCTCAAGGTCAACAGCGCCATGTAACAGGGTGGACAGCGGCAGCCGGAGAACTGTTTCTCAATTTAAACACCATAAAACACATCAGAGTACAGCACAGCAAGACGTCACATAAACAAAGCCCTTTCTATCAAACAACCTCCCTGAAACCTCCCTCAGCCTCTTCTAAACAAGCACCAACTCCAGCAAATTACCGACCGACTCCAGCGCGGGCCATTACTTGAAGATAACAGCTGCGTACAACTTTTCTTGGCCTTCGCACCAAAAGCTCATGTTAATCAAATCGCGGCACGGACCTCAGAACTCGTAAATAGATCGTGTCATCGGCCAGAACTGGCGCAATCCAATTAAAAGGAGCGGTTGGGACACAAAAAAAGGGTTTCTTTGTGGGTTTTTTTTTTCTTTTTGTGGCCCCTCGGATAACTCCACAGAAGTAAACATCAGTAGGATTCCATCCAGACACGAACTGCCAATAAAACATCGTGCCCGAAAGACAAGAGAGTTAGAGAAGGAGTTACCTCCGCAGACTGCTTGGTGTACTGATTTCATTTTTAAAAAGCCAGGAGAGGTCAGGTATCAAACAAGGCCTGACAAGAACAGTCCAGTGGCCCTAACACCATAAATAACAGCATCTCTGTGTATTGAATATCTATGAGCTTAGAGGGCCTCAGACAGGGGGCACCACTGAATACAGCCAGTCAGCTGTTGTGTGTTTGACTGGCACCTCCACCAGTATTGTAGGCTCAGTAAACTTACAGAGTACTTCATAACACATGGCTCTGTGACCTTAACACACACCTCTTCCGGTGTCAATAGTGTGTCCTGAACACACACTACCGAGCATACACTTTGCTTAGCTGACCTATTGGTTCAAATAAATTTTGAACAGATCTGAATTCAAAATGTTTAAAAAAATTATTTTGCCAGAAAATCAAGTCAAACGCAGATATGAATGAAGATACGCAGTTGTGAAAAGGAAATGTTTTTTTTTTTTGTTTGACAACTCTCCCTTTAAGACTAAACGTGATCAAATGACAAGACTTTTTGATAAAAGTTTATTGGATAAACGCTTCAACGAACAACTTCAGCTCTACTTTGGAAAAAAGACAAAATAAATAAATAAATAAATAAATAAAACCAGTGCTAAAATTTTTTGGAACAATTCCCTTGCCCCCAAGATAGCTCAATAACCTCTGCCAGCTCCCATTCAGGCCAAAGAGAGAATCTGCACGGTTGCCAAGCCGCTGGTTTTAAATCCAGCCCACATGACATTTCCTTCAAGTTTAATTGCTTTCATTCAATTTATATTGACAAGTCACGCAGGACCCTGAAGCTCTTCACCATGCTCTGGCCACAAAGACACCCTTGTCTCACAACAGCCTCCAGCAGCAAAAGGAGGGAGAGAGGTCCAGTCGGACGAGACTCCAGCCATCCAGCGCCAAAACAACCGGGTCTTCATGGTCTTTCCAAGTCACATATTGAACAGGAAACGCCTCCGGTCTGGGAGGATGGTAAGCCACAGGATCTCTGTAGCACAGCACAGAGAACGTTCAGCACTTCCAACGCTTGGGAACAGACACAAAGACGAAATCCAGACTGGCTTCCGTCTGAACAAACACATCTGTTATGATTGTTCCTCCGAACCAAGGAGCCGAGCTGAGACTGCTTCGAGGCTCCACTTACCCCTCTGTCACTGCACAGCAGATCTTGGATCAGCTTCTTCCTGTCCCTCCCGCTAACAGGAACTATTACAAGTGTGATACAGTTACCGATCATAGATCAGTCACTGGGCGCCTATGGTGTCTATTGTTACGTAAAATAAGGAGTGTTGACCTCGTCATTGTATTGTACATATGGTCTTTGACCTTCTCCTCAAATCTCTCTTGGACTCGACAGTCCAAACAGACACAGGCCTCCGGTTACCACTTCTGGAGATGGTCAGAGCTGGGAGAGAGTAGCAATTTTCCAAAACAACTGCTGGATGATAATTACATCAGACAACTATGGCCTGATTGTATCCCATGCGTGTTGTATGTCACAGCTAGGTGACTGTATGGGTGATGTCTTTATGTAGCCCTGTGACCCCCATACTGGAGAAGGCTACTGGAAAAGCAATTACATGGTTTACATAATCTACCAATGAAAGAAATGCTGAGTCTTCGGCTAAAGTCTCGTCACTGAGAATTTAATCACACGTCCACAAATCAAGTGATCTGCCTCCACCGATGAGAAGGCCACTGCAAACAGTATCTATCAAGTACTGCAGATTTAATGGGTATGAGATTTAAAGTGAGAAAATGATAAGAAACCATTGAAAATCAGATGGGTTTGTGTGTGTGTGCGTGTATGTGTGTCATCTCATAAACCAGTGGGATTGAATTAGATGTTTCTGGGATGAAACTACTTTCTCCAGCATTGTCTTCTTCTCCTGTTAACTCTAACGCTGTACCCTAAAGAGTCACTGATTACATTTCCCATTGAGATAATATCACACAGCTTCTGTGTATCATATGCAATATCATCGTCTGTCACTTTCTCATAAATCAGATATAAACACACAGAGAAAGCCAGTGATAAACTCGGGCTACATCAACATTCACAGTTATAAATTATTTGCATATATGAATAAGCTTTACTGGTAAGATACGTCAAAATCAAACATATTTCACAACTTGACTTAATAGAAGGGAGAATGACATGCTGGGCAGATCTTAGGCAAGACTTCATAGAGTAAAGGAAGTAAAAAATAGGCCTTGAAGCATACATGCAAGTTAACATGGCATCAAACGCAAGACTAATTACAGACTGTCTTAGCATGGTCAAAGAAAGAAAATAGAAAAGAAAAGAAAAGAAAAGAAAAGAAAAGAAAAGAGAGAAGAAAAAAAAGCAACAACAGAGGAATCCAGGGTTCTTAAAGCCTTTTCCTTGGTTGTGGTGTGTCAGTCTGCTACCAGTGTCTGTAGCCTTGCAGACAAACAGACGACTTACTACTGACTTTAGGGTATTTGAAGGCACTGCTCTGACTTGATTAGTTGAGCTCTTTTTTTTTTATCCTCACTTCTTCCTCACCGTGTCAGCACTGTCACAGGCGTCACTAGAAAGTTTAAACAGCACCTTGTAGCACGAGCTTCCCTCTAAAACCCCCAACTTATTCCAAGTAACAAAAAATATCTTTTTTTTTCTTTTTTGGACAGTGAAACCCTATGAAATCTGAATAATCATGCCAGAGGTCTGAATGGTTGGGAAGGTAAGTGTGTCAGGTTCTTTCTTTCTTTCTTTCTAATACTCTAAGACTGGTTTCAGACTAATAAACAGGCTTAGGAAACAAAAAGAAATCAGGCGGCTCTCTGGGAAGTTTGGTTATGTATGCTCTCACAGTTGGGGGGCACTGGGACAGCTGTTCCAAAAAAACTGTGTCATACTACAAACAGGATTCCCTTCCTGGGTTAAAAAAGGAACTTCACTGCGTCAATCATCATTCATTCACTCAGACAGGTTGTTCTTACCAGAAACGGGCCCCTGGATATTTTTTTTTTTAAGATCATTTTAGGTGTATGAGTAAGCAGGAAGTGGGTGTACGCAAACAACTTGACTCTTAGAGATCATTAATTCACAGCTGAGGACTTCTCAGAGAGTCCAAATGAATCTTTGCAAACCTCAAGAGGTGTGTGCAGGCAATAGATGTATTAGCTGAAGAAGTTCCTTAAGGGGTAATTACAATTGACAGGCCAGCTTTTGTTTTCTTGACTGTTTAATTGTTGGGTGGAGAGAAGCCCAAGTTGTCAGCTTTGTTGGCAGTGATGGTGCCAAGGGGGGAGTGCAGCAGGCACAAACACGTTTTCTCGCAGCCTAAATTGAGGAGACATTCTCGGGAACGAGAGAAGAGTGACTGTGGCTCTAGCCTCCAGACAAAAACCATCTAAACATACAAAACCAACAACCCTGGTCATTCATCTGCTAAAAACTTGTCAAACCCACCTCAATTTTCTTTCCAATGCTAATGAGTACCAAAACAAATGATCAATATACTGGAGTCGTAATCACGCTGTTACCCTGATGTAACATGAAGCCATTTGGCAAACAGGTCTTAAAACAGGTTGGCTAAATGTTTCATGAAGTCAGCTGTGTTCGTGATTTGAATCAAAGATGTGAGACCAGTTACCAGTACACAGCTCTTAGTAAAGCAAGCAGACACTGAATTTGGACTGCTAGAGTGTGTCAAAACATCAGCATTAATAACAAATGTCTGGTTTTGAGAAAAGACAGAACTTTAACTCATTGTTGAAAAAGACCAAGACACCCCCTGACTCAAATGTTTTTGTTTTAGGTTTTTTTGTTTTGTAATGTGTTGTGTTGCGTTGTTTTGTTTTGCTTTTAGCCTTTGCCCCCACCCATCCCACCCCCCAGTAATGAAGTGAAGAGGGTGTGCTAAGAAGCTTTTCAATATAACCCACAATTACTGTATGCACAATGGAACCCCACTGAGCTGGCCAAAACCTTGGTGGCATATCATCCAGATAACTACAGGGGGGGGCAAAGAATACTTTTTCTAAAGCATCTCATTCCTATAGAGGGTCAAGTCAAAACACATTTACAATGGGACTAACTACAGCTACCATGTCAGTGAGATTTCGAGATAATGACTCACAAAGACATGTTAAACACCCCCTTATCAAAGCAAAAAAAGGAACCTTGATCACAAGTTGATTGTGTTGAAGGTGTCTTAAAGATGATACTTCAGAATAACAGGGCTTTTTAAAAAACTGATCTAGACCGAGATACTGTCAACATGTGTTTCCTGTAAACACACCATTGCAAGAGAATGGTTAGATAAAAGTCAAATCCAAAACTGAAACTTCAGAGTTAAGGCGCCTCGAAGAACGTTCCATTCTAATGAATGGGTACTGACGCTATTGCTGATTTTGAAAGCCGTCTGTGGTTAACTAGCTTTTGGATGGGAAAAAAACATAAATGTTTCTTTTGATTAACACTATGAGTTGTTAATGCTGTGATATGCATAATAGATTTAAATGATCAGATAACGTAAAACACTTTGCAATCACATTGAGGATTGATCATGCGAGCTGTGAGTGAGAGATTTTCATAGTAATTTTGAAGTCAACTCATATTACCCAATGTTTTACACTGGCTGTCATTATTTTACAGGCCCATTAATTATCAAACTTATAGTGGAGAACTTCACTTACTTGAGAAAATATTTTTGGCCGTTGGCCGTATAAGCCATCTCCCATCCAGGGGGCAAAGGTAACTCTTCGGCAATATCGAAAGACTGATGCCGTATATGAGCATGATGTGCCGGAGCTGGAGTTGAGATGGCTCCCGCTCCGAGCTGTAGGGACGCAGGAGAGGAATGTGACCGTACATGTTGCACTGGAAGTCTGGGTGGGTGACTCCCCGAATCAGTGCTCGATTGTCGCGAGTGGGAGCCAGAATCGGGTTCCTTGAAAAAAGACTCGGGTAAATGTTTTTTCCTCCAGGAACTCGGTTTCGGGTTCATAACCGAATTAAAAAGTGCCTCGAGATCCGTGTCAAGGTCCTTCGCAACATGGATCACTTGCTGTCCCGGCAAAGGCTGAAGAGGGTTGTTGCTCATTTTGCTCAGTAGAAAAAGTTGAAAAGAAAGAAGAAATAAAATACAACTGGCTCGACTTGAAACAAGGTACCTTTCCAAACGGAAAAGTTCTTAAGTCTTGTTTAGACTGTGCTTAAAAATCAAGGATACGTGTAGGCCCGACGGAATATACCTTGCTCACCAAAGTTATTGCAAGGCTAAAAAGAAAAAGTATCGTTTTGTCCTACATGAGAACAATTTCAGAAGTCACTTTCCTAACGCGTTGTGTTGAGTGTCTTTCCAGGATTCACTGACACCTCTGTACCGCCGTCGGAAAGTTTGTAAACTCAACTTTTTTTCACGGCGCCTGTGTCAGCAAGTCCTCATGAATATTTGATTACCCCACGCCCGAGGGTATTAACATACAGTTACGTGGCTCTGAAACTCCTTACTTCTAGGGAGGCTGCACTGCCGAAAGTACGCCTAAAAACAGATGAGGAAAAATACGTTCGCCCCCAAAAAGTATATTTCTCTTGTTTTAGGCCAAGTGTAACAGCAGTAAAAAGAGGTGAAAGCGACGCCTTCAAATTCTTACGGACAGTATGGGAACGCTCGAGATAGGAGTACTGAATTATACTGCGATTTATTCCTAAAATCACAGTTGTATAGTTTGGGGGTCTCTAGTCAGGTTCTGAGGGAACGATCATTCGAAGTGTGTGAGATAGTAAGCCGGTTAGTTAGACTCAATCGTTCTGGCGCTTGAAATCATCACAGTGATTATTTAAGCCTTCAGTAATCATTGCAATGGTTTCAATTAAACTCAAAGAAAGTATATGTTTTATTTGACCATTTATGGTAACAGTCAATTACACCCCGCCCACATTTTCACAAACGTTTCTTATTAAACTGCAGTAGCTGCCGAATGTCAAGATAATGCCCTGTTTGGTATGTTTTTTAGAGGCCATTCAGTTTATGGTGATTATTTTAGTTTATGACATCTTGAGGACCACCCAAAAGTTGTTTTCCCCCTCCTGTCAGAATCAACTCCAGTTTCACAAAGAAAAGTGTTATTCAGTGTGTCTACACAAAATTGCCAAAGATTTCATCAATAATGTGATGTAGACATAGAGTTGTGAAAGGTTTAGAGAGAGAGAGAGAGAGAGAGAGAGAGAGAGAGAGAGAGAGCGAGAGAGAGAGAGATTTACCTTTCTGGAACCACTCTCTTTTAAGGGACACAGCTCAGCCCCCGTAGATCAGACTGCCTTTTGTCATTGTTTGGACTTTCATAACATGTGATAAAGTAATGATAACTCATTTACATGGTCTTACTAAGCCAATCTTAATTTAGCTATTATTTGGTAATCACACACGTACATCAGCCTGTGGTTCACACTCTTCTTGTAGGCTACATCTGTCCAAGGGAACAGTTGACTTCAGCATGCATTCCACACACTAGACCTGATTTAAGACTCCAACCATCATGGGAAAACCACCTGTTCTCAGGAAACTACAATAAACCTCATACACTGCCTAGACTCTTTAGGCTCTTTAGCAGCTTACAACACCTTCAGTAGTATTATCACCTTCAAATAAAACAAATTTCAGTTTCCATAAGACAGAAATATATAAACACCTGGTCTTTAATTCTCAAAGGCAATATGAATATTCTGATAATGGGTGTTTGGGGGTGTGGAGTGAGGCAAGTTATGCTGGTAATCACCTAAATTTATATAAAAACAACCACAGCAAACAAAATTGTTTAAACATACTGATAAAAGAGGGGGGGGGGGGATTGTGATACCATGTTTAAAAAATATGTATATTTGCAGTTAGGCAGTGATTTAAAAAACAGAGGTCAAAGGTGTGACAAAGTGGCCACCTGTGTCAGACCATTAAACAACCCCCCCACACCGACCACCCACTAAACACACTGATTTAATTAAGCTGTTGCTTTTTCACAGGCCACTGGGTTCATCCTGGCACTAACCTGGCATCACCAGTCGTATTAGCCTGTGCTCTGTGATAAGCTGAAAAAAAAAACTAATACATAGAAACCAGTGTTTAGCTGGCACTTGATCTGTGCCCTGTTCCGGGTGCCTTTGGTTTCACTTCTCCATACCATTAAAAGGGCTGGTTTCACGTTGCTGATGAACTTTTTTTATGCTTCAATCTCTGTTTATGATCAACAAAGAAGTACTAAGAGGTGAATTATTACTCTGTCGGGAAAAGCCAAAAAAATTCTCAGGACAGTAAGCACTGCCAAAACACATTATAACAGTTTGTTATATTTATTAAAGTAAAAAAAAAAAAAGAAAAAAATCAGCAGAAATCAACATGGACATATTTCTTAAAGAGCACAGAGACGCAACTAACAGTGCCACTATATTTTTATTTACAAAAAGCACTTCCCTCAAGGACAAAAGGAAAGCAAAAATGATGGGATTATAAATGATATTTCCTGGCATACAAGAGCCAACAGACAAACAAGGCAAAAAAAAAAAAAAATGCAGCATAACTCTTAATGGAGCATTTTCATTTTGGATGTTATCGTGACATTAAGAGCTTTATATTTCTCCATCACACAGTGCAACATTTTTTGCATATAAAATACTAGTTTTCAAAATATTGGTCCCAAATATTAGTGTATTTGTTGGAAATACAATCCTTAAAAGACAACCCATGCCCTACCCATTGATCTGAAAATGTATCTTTTGGATAAAAACAGCAAAACAAATTATGGGATCAAGTAAACTTTCACAAAGAACAAAATTACAATATCTGTATCCAAAGGTTTTGGGGGAAAACAGCACTTGATGTTAACATGAAGTAATGAATGTGTCAAAAAAAATATCTAGAGCCAATGTTCAACATTCAAATAACGCAAAATAAATGCAATTCTAAATGCCCATCTTCAGATATGATCTCTCTTAAATCAGATGATTGACAGGCTCTTTCAAATGCCATATTCAGATGTCAGTGTTGCACAGTACAATTCTTGGGAAGATCTTTAGTGCTCTCAACCCATTAGGAAGCTGCCAATCGCCTTTTCAGAGCTCTCCGGTGACCTCTGGCACCATCTAGTGGACATTTTCTGAGGGTCGCTTTGGGGCTCTATTTGATGTTGCGTAAGATTCGGCGGCAGTGGTTGCTCTTGAGCTCTGCGAGGCCACGCTCCAGCTCTTGAATGAGATGCAGCAGCGTAGCTGGGTCTGTCTGCAGCACGCGGGCGTTGCGTATCCCTCCACTTTCCAGGTGTAGCTTCATAGTCACTGTTGGCTTTACCTGGTGTCTGAGAGCTCTGCTAGCCAGCTACAACACACAAAAAGAAAAGCACTTTCGAACTTTAAGAACATATTTTCACGATCACAAAACGTACACAGACCTGCAAGTACACTAAGGCATTGTTTTACTGAAATACCCTGTCGGGCTGTGATACAAGAATTATTTTCAGGAAATGAAACCGATCTACTACTGTAAATCTCGAGCACACGTTTTTTTTTTTTTCCTAAAATTAAGGTTACATGTTTTGAGGTCGTTCTGTTGCACATATGCACGCTGTTCTGTGCAAACAAGGGTAGTGAGAATATTCTGGACAGCCGTTGACGGAGGAGAATGTTTCTGCACCTGTACATCCAGTCTCCACTCCAGGTTGTGGTAGTGGGGCAAGGAGGGGGAAAGCTCGCTTAGAATTTGCCGGATTTCTTTTCTGTTTTCCAAATACAATTGCAGAAGACGTTCATTAAGCTCCTGAGAGAAACCCAGTACCAAGACCGAGTCCTGAAAATCCATCTCAGAGATCTGGAGGTGGGGAAGGAAATCAAAACATAGAGGATCTGAAGGATGCGCTAAAAGAAGCACGGGTAATCTGAATATTAACAACTAATAACACATGAGCTACATTATGTTTTTCATGCCTTATACAAACCAAAACACTACACAGTGGGAGCGACTCTAACCATAAGTTTGGAGCTCTCTGTTAAGAGATACATGAGACCCTCGACTCCATGCTGGACCGTCTCGGCCGGCACATCCAACTTTCCTGTGAAAAGGGCATTCATAGACAACAATTAAGAACATGTTCAATTAATTGGCGACAAAAAAAATCTGATCTCGTTTAATGCTCTAAATCTAATCTTCTGGGAAGAAACCGTGAGACAGACTTACTGGCAGCCCCCTCGTAGATTTTAGGGTTTGAGCCCTTTCGTAAGAATTCCACAGCGATTCGTCCAAACTCTCCAACAACTGCAACACAGCGGTCGGTAAAATTTATTCAGTTGTCAACTTTTATGCTACTGATTACAACATATTTCTAAATCACGATATACGGAGTTTGTTCATGTTTAAACTCATTACCTATTTAACATTTCGCACTACAAAACAGGAACGACAGAATCAAAAATCAAAACCATTACTGGTTGCTAAGGTTGCTCATACTCACCAGCTGTGTCCACTTCAGTTAAGAATCCCAAGTGCTCTTTATGTTCGTCAGACAGCACTAACAACATTATTGCTATTTATATTATGTTCAAGTTCGCAAAGCAGTGCATTAATTGTTAATTTTTATGATAAACAACAACATTGACTATTTGTATTCAAGTTGCAGTTGAGCAGAATCACATGACCCATAGTAATACCAGTCCATGTGAATCCGAGTGAAACACACGATAGACATAAATGGTTCCGGACCCATCTCACGTACAATTGCACCTCCAAGTGGCTGAATGGTACTTGTTGTTTAAATACGTCCTTTTATCTTTATAGGTAAAATTATCAAGTGAGGTTGACTCACAAGGTTTTTTGCTTGTAGTTTTGAATACCTAATGTCACATATCAGCACGTCTGATTATTACACAGTTTCCATACCGCTATAATCTCCATGGTGATAAGTGTTCAAGGAAAGACATTCCTGTCATATGATGTCTGGAAGCTGGACGTTACTGTTAAAACATGGAAATGTAGCAAAAGAATGTTCTGGTTATGATAGTAGACTATAAAATCTTCCGCTCTAAGCTTTCTTGCTTCTTCTTGAGCAGAGTACCTCGAATATCAATCACGAAACACAAATATATTTTTACTGCAGGCTATATTCGTGCCTTGTTGTTTTGCAATAGCCATCACCATTATAGGAGTTCTACAGAGCCAAACAGTGAGTCAAACACTATTCTCTCAAGGAGTGTGGCTGGAGTGGTAGATGAGTTACTCTAATGAGTATATTACATAGAAATCGGAGGAGGTGAAGATAGGGATGGAGTCTAGGTGTTTTTGGATGTTCCCAATCTGTTCACTATTTTTGGCCGTGGCGATATCCGTTCATCTTTTGCTCCAGTGTCCCTTTTTCCTGGCTCTCCTCGTCTTTCCTCTGTTGTTCTTGGCCAGAGGATGCAGCTGTGATAGCCTTGCTGATGCATGCTGGGATGCTGGAACGGCCAAGCGATGTCATGAGCAGGATGGGGCGGTGCAATGATGTCAGAATTGGAAAACTACAGGATGTGTCTCTGACCCTTAGACATCCTTTGGAAAGCTTACATCTGGGCTCTCAGGACATCTGTGGTAGAGAAAAGCCACCAAACAGTATAGTATCTCTCACACAAGGCTTAAATGGAGCTCTGTGAGTCACTGCATGAGATAATGTCCTCCCCTGTGCCCTTTAAATCCATTTCATGACCTAAATCATGAGCAAGACCTAATTCAACTAAATTCAATTGTCTCCGTAACAACACGAAAATAGTCTCAGCTGTTCAAACCAGTTCCCACAGCTGAAGTATTGTATTTGTTGTAACCACTTTCATCAGTCCCTTGCGTCCAGGTGCAGGGTTTCCCCTGAATAATAGAACGATACACCAACTCTTTTCACATATCCAACTACCAAGTCTTCTCTCAGATCCACCTGCCAAACCTTATCTCAAAAGATCTTAGAAGTTTTTACTCCAAGTTATATGTATAAATGGACTATAGGCAAAAACATAATGCAATATTAGATGCTCAGATAGATAGTCAGGTGCATACTGAAAACAATGGAAACAGATACAACCCAACTTAAAAGATTCTGAGCCTTGTAAATAAACTGTCCATTCTTTATGTACTAAATGGCTACAGGGGTGTGGTGTACTGAATACAGTAATTCAGCTGGTTGCAGTCTGGTAGCTCAAAAAGATTTGTATTAAGCACTCTGAAGGAATTAAAAGACAGGCTGCAGCTCAAAGACATGATGGACTTTAGTTTGGGTGCTGAGGAGTTCAAGAAAAATACTGTTCCCCTCACGGACAACTTCCCAGTGGAGGAAGAAAGACGTTTCTGTTGAATCAGGCAGACCCTGGTGATGGGTGCACAAGGAACCAAGCAGACCAGGGACTCAACTGAGCAGCTTATGATAAATATACATAAGAAAATACATGTAAGGGAACGAATCCATTGAAAAAGACTGTGTCTGTCCCCAGTTAAGTCTGCATGAAGGAACAGACAAAACAACTGATCTCATGTTCTCCTTTTAGATCTTTACAGAGCACTCCGCACAAACAGTCTGATCATGAGACATGCTTGTCCTTGTGACAGTTACACAAAGAACCTTGGAGAAGCACATCCGTATTAATGTTTTGTTTTAATTCTTTTGTTTTTTTTTTCAGAGTGAAGATTTAAATCACGTATAAGAATGAGCGACATGTCAAAAGTCAACACACCCTGACGTACATGCACATTTGAACTTTCACATGAATTCACTAAACTGACCTGCAGTTCTTTGCTTGAAGGAGTATAGGGTAAACAATTTCTTTAACACACATCCACACACACACCCCACACACAAAGAGTCAGCTGATGTAGTGGTATATTTCAAGCTACATCAGCTTTCATAACAATGCTTTGTTTCACACAAACTAGGTTATGTTATTCAGCTAAACCAAGTCATAAGCATGCCTAGTAATTTGATCAAAGTGCTCTTCTGCTCCCCTGTGGCAGGTGCTAGTAATAACAGTTCTAAGTTTGAGTTTATATGTAACCATACTGTGTATGCCTGTTAAGACATTCAGTGATATTAGAATATCCACATTTTAAAGACAACATTATTGTGGAGGATGCTTTATAAAAGCACTTAGTTCTCATTTAAGGGAAATGACAATGATGTAACTAAATCCCAAATCATTTCTCCTCACAATGGCCTGACAACATGATGACTACTTTAGCAACTGTAGTCACACCTTGTCCTCATCCCTTTGTTGCAGACAGACATTAAAATAAATCTGATTTGGGGTTTGTGTCAAATTAATTAATAGACAAAACTCACCAACTTATGGACTTTCTGAATTACTTTCACGACAATACATGTGTTTGCTGAACATATAGTCACTAGGTCTGGACATTAAACCCTCGGGACGTTTAAAGCCTGAGGGGAAAGCTTCCGTTACTATTATCGTCAGCAGCAGCAGCACTCATTTTTAAGAACAACAAACATACAAACAAACAAGCAAATACATACATAAATACATACGTACTTTGTCTATTTCTCTGTCTCAGTTTAGATTTTAGGGATAGGCATTCATCTCTTCATATTAATCTCCTCATATGGTACAGATCAAAGCTTATGGGCGCTAACGTTTTATGATAGATACAAAATTCCAATACGATTTTTCTAAAAGGCTTCGAAAGGTCAAGGTACATCTGAGCACAATAAACCTTCGAATGACCACGTTTTCGCATCTTCTTAGAGATTCTTTACGTGCCTTGGTGGTACCAGTTATACCCGCAATGACATTAAGAGCACACAGTTAAACGCTTTATTTTAATTTAAAACGGGGTTTTAATGTTCTGTTGAAATGTCAGTACCTTACCAAAGGGAAAATCCTATGTTTCTCCGTAATTAGTGGTTATTTAATCTTAAAGGGAATTCAGCTTTTATTATGGTGTACTTTGTTGGTAACCGGAAGAGCCACAAATGGCGTCATACAGTTGGGAGGAGAAGTGTGTGGGATTATTGTTGACATTCTGTTCTATTGGCCTGCCATAGGGGGATGAACTAGCTGTCTGAACTTTGCGGACGAAATACAACTTATTGTTATGACTTTGTTACATGCCACATTATCAGAACAAATAAACAGAGGGATCTAATGTAAAGGTAAGAATGTTTTAGTATTACTCTCTGTGTCGCTCTGAAGAAAGCCAAGACTGGTATTACGAACTGGCTAGCTAAGTATCAAGCTCATGCACGGCATGTTTTCATCAAGACCCAGGCCGTTATTTTGGCCTAACCGTGAGTAAATGACGACGATTTTGTTCATTTGCAACAACAGTTTTTCTCCTGAAATGCTCTGGAAATGATGATCACCATTTAGCTCGGCAAGCTGTAGTAGGTTTTGAATCGAAGTCGGACACTTAGCATAACGGTTACAGTTAGGGTATTTCGTTAAACACTTGCATGCTATAATAAGACAACTCACGAATGGAACAGACGTAACTTGCTTCTTATAACTAGTCTACTTTCAAGATAGATTGCCATCTACTTTCGACAATTTATGCAAATGTCATGGTGCAAGATAAGCAAGCCAACAACATCACGTCACCTTAGCTACATGTGGGGACACGCTGTTTTCAGTAGCTCGAAACTGGAGTTAGAGCCTTAGGTGGATGAGCTAGCTTGCTAACAATCTATGCTAACATAAATTGGTAGCTCGTTATTGTAGTTATTTAAATCGCTGTTTTCATAAAAAAAACCCTTAAGCTAGTTACATTCATCCAAGTCTACCCTGTTACTGTGCGCTCTAGCTCATGCTCTTAGTATCATATTCCAGTTAATTCCATCATTCCATCATACACCTTTTTCTGATTGCTCTGACACACACGAGATTTTACTGCGTTTAGAAAGTTAAGATGACAATGTGATGTCGATTGCTCAAGACCAAAATGTCATTTGAATGAAGGAATGGTATTAGGATGCCCGCAGGTCATCTGACTATAAAGCGGTTCAGCTTGACTCATTTCCTGTGAGCTGTAATTTCAGTTTCATAATATGTTTATAGTATGTGCTAACACCAGGCCCTGTGTTTTGTGTGCTGAACGTGCGTTGATCTAGATGCTTCTTATGATATCAGCGTGGTACCGATTGAATACAGTGCATACGAAACCTCATTTAGGATGCTGCAGAGGCCCTTTTACGTAATGGCCCAGTGCTGAACTGATTTTTAGGCCTATGCGCGTGCAGAGCGTTGTTGAATGCCCTAAAAACATAAAAACTGTTCTGATGCCGTCTGGCTATGTATTTTAACATCTGTCAAATTTGCTGCTGTTTTCGTCCCTGCTATTCCTCTAACAAACGGGTTTGATTGTCTTGTTACAGGCATTTACCCACCATGTATTGATTCAGTATTAGCATGCAGAATTCATAATTATTATTGCTTTTTCCGGTACCTGTTTAGGGCCCTGCTTTATGAATAGTGATGACACTCAAAGCTTTATGTTGCAGTTGAAGTGCTGTCTGAGAAAAACAGATTTCTCCAGAACACGATTACTCTTGATTAACAGTGTCACAGATAAAACATTTTGATACTCGGTCTTGGTTTCAACCGGATTTTCCCATGGTGTATGCATTTCCCCTTTTTCATTAAAACAGGTGTCTCAGTTCAACTGTGTGTGTGTGTCTGTCTGTATGTGCGTTCGCAGGAGCAGTTATAACTTCAACTTCAAGATGCTGCTCTCTCTGGGGATGCTGATGCTGTCTGCCACCCAGATCTATACCATCTTCACAGTGCAGCTCTTCGCTTTTCTCAACCTGCTGCCTGTGGAGGCTGACATCTCAGCAGTGAGTACTTGCCAATCCCACATGCCCACAGTCTTCAGGCTTCTCCACTTTAATGTTTCCTTGTGCCTCAAGCAATTCTCTGTCATTCGTGATCTTCAGTAAAAATCCTGGTGTGTCTTGTGTTTTGCAGTACTCGTTTGACAATAAAACAGAAAACTTTGATGATCTGCCAGCTCGGTTTGGCTACAGGTTGCCCAGCGAGGGACTGAAGGTGAGTGTGTGTGCTGAACCTGTGTGACTTTGAATGCTCTCTTTTTCTGTAATTTGAAATCTGTCAACTACAATGGTTTGTACCCATCTGTCATATCACACAGTGACATGGATTTCTACAGGCATCTGTTTTGCATGGGTTTGGGAAACTTTATGCAAAATTAAACTGTTTTAATGCTGTTCAATTTGAATACATTGAGTTTTTCTGTTCTGCTCTGTCCAATTTTAACAGGAAATGAAAAAAAAACAACAATGAAAAATGTATTAACTTATTAAATTTGAATTTGTTGTGTGCCATTTAAAAAAAAAAGACTTACTTGGCACCATGAATTACTCTTTTCATGCTAATCCAAACCTTGGAACGGTAAGGCACAGACTTTGGGTGTTGTACTAATTGACAAATTGAAGTTGCCTTTGAAGATTCTGGCAGGGACTGTCTCTGTCACTCATACACGTACAGACATGCCCATTTAATCTGCTCAGCTGTCAGCCGCCTCTCTGCCCTTTTCCCTTTCTGAAATCAGGCCATGCCTAGAGGTCCTCAACAGCTTTTGTCAAGATTTCAGTTGATGTCAAAGAATATTCTAGTCGCTGTTCTTTCTCCATATTGCACTAAAACTGGATGTTTTTACTGGTTTGTGTGCATGGATTTATGCCAGCAAACACGAACAGGGCCCCAGCAGGATTTGGAATCGTGGTATTACGCTATGCCATGGATGTCTGAGTTAGTGAAGAATTGCCCAGTGACTAGTGCAGTACTGACCCAGAACTGGAGCTCTCTCTCCAGGCTTCTGGCATGGTTGATCTGAGGCTGACCCTATTTCCAGCCAGTCACAGATTTCTGTGTGCCTGCAACACCCTCACAGGCACTGCTGTGCTCTCCCATGACCAATATCTTCAGGCAATCCACCCTGCTTTTTCTTTTCTTCTTCTTCTTCTTTTTTTCCCCCCCGTTCTTGGCAGCAGTCTTCGTCGCAATAACAGCACGCACCCTCCCAAAGTTAATTATGTTCTGGAACCTCTGATTGTTCTCTTCAGCATTTTAATCTCTCTCACGTTCATTTCACACACACCATATAATGAGCCCAAGACGATGCCCTAGAGCAACGCGTTCAGAAAAAATATTTCAGATTTACCTCTGCATTGAAAGCTGGCTTTGTGTTTTCTCAGGTGACTGCCGAGACCACCAACAGCACAGTCAAGCTGTTTGTTTTTTTTTTGTTGTTATTTGTGATGTTTTTTTTGGGTTTTTTTTGCAGTAGTGTAACTTTCCAGCGGGCATTTTCTAATTTTCGCAAACGGCTTAGTAATTCGCGAGACTTAGCCGGTGGTATCTGTAAATTCACGAGCATCGTCAGGACTTCCACGCGGTCATTTGATATATGGCTGTATTTGTAGGAGTTCCATCCACTGCTTTTGCTTAGGACACAGTTTCAAAAGCAGTGGCTGCCTGAGTCTCAGGGTCTGTAGGCCGGAGGGAAGTGGCCAGTTAGCCCACAGAATGACACGTGTTTGAATGGGCATGGACATGGGCATGGAGCCAACTAGTTCACCCCCCCCCCCCCCCAAACATCTGTTGCCTGTGCGGCTTCTATCTGTCCATGAGTGCAGACAAAAGGCTGGTCTGAAAAGGGCTGAAAAACAACGCTGGGCTTTGCATAGTGAAGTGTCTGTAGTCAGACTCTTTCTCGTTCGCACGTTCTCTTTGTCTTTATCTGCCTCTTACCCATTTACACACATGTCCTTCAGGGGAACGGATTCTTCTTTACTAGGTTGCCCTTGTGCTTTTGCTGTAAAAATGGTTTGATAGATAAACGAAGTATTTTAGTGTGAGTTGTAAAGCTTGAAAAAGGGTTGTTTCCTCATCTGTGCACTGCACTTTGAGAAGATTCACCTGACTTTAATAAGATTCACCTGACTTTGAGAAGAGTCACCTGACTGTGAGAAGATTCACCTGACTGTGAGAAGATTCCCCTGACTTTGAAAGATTCACCTGACTTTGAGAAGATTCACCTGACTTTGAGTCTCTGGTGACAAACGGCGTGGTGATCGAACATTACGCAGACAGGCCTATTATGGGTGCAGGTGGTTTTTTTTGTTTTTTTTTCCTCCCCTGGCAAAAAAAAAAGGAACTCAGGACCTAGAAACTCTGCTGGAACCTTTGATATCGAGAACTTGAAGAGGAAGTTCACAATTTTGGATTCATAATGATCTTTGAATTGGCATTTGCTGATTCTTCAAACAGTTTTTTGACTTAGCAACTAAATTTTTAGCAAAAGTGCTAGTTTTTGGGTAACAACATAGCGCACATTTCAAACTACATTTACCTTGCGATTAATGGTGTTGGCTGTGTCAATAGTGTATTTTCAAATAAATAGATAGATATATCTCATAACCTATATTCTATCAGGGTGTAAGATACTGGATAGGATAGAAGGATATAAGTATAGGATATAAGGCTGTATTAACACACTCAGTAAGGCAAAAGGCACATACTGATATACAAAAATATAATGAACAAGAACAGTGGTACATGTTGTACTGAGATAACATGCTCAGGGAAAAAAGAGGTGAATGTAATTATAAGGATACAGTTTTTAAACAGGCCAGTAAGTCCACAAGGGTGAACTACCGCTTCAAGGTTTTGTCATGAATTGTCTTTTGTATCCTTAAGTTAAGAGTGTTCCTATTGCGCATTCGTACTGCTGAGAGGAAATGTTTTTGTCGAGCGTTTGGAGTGAGTTTGAGTCATGTGCACTCCTCATGTCTAGTTGTGTGGGCAGCCCCAATAACTTGTTCTGTTTTTTTTTTTTTTCACAAAGGCATAAAGCATATCTCCCTCAATTTAGCATGTTTTTCCTCAGAAATTCAGAGGAATATTGTCCTATTTTTATTGTACGATTGTGTAATAAAAACACGGCCAAAGGAGAGCACGTCGTAGAATTAGATTCGGGTTTGTATGCTCTGTGTTCTTTGTGTTTGTCACTGTTTTCTTCATACTTCGCTTGAAAAGAGAACTGCGTTTGGAGAACGCTGATCCTTATCTTCTCAAAACCCTATGCGCCAAGAACCCAAATTCCCCTTTCTCTGCTAGAACAGCGATGGGTTTGAGACATTTGCTAACTGGCTTACATCTTGACTTCTCCTTTTGAATTTAAACAAAACGGATAATAAGTGAGAGAGAACGCCTGAGACAGCGATTGTTGCCAACTCCAGGTTTGAATAGTCCTTTATAACATGGAATCATTCCGCCATGAGGAGAACAGTTTTGTGTTCTGTATTAAGTCCACATGGGACACATTTTGGTCAGTATATTTGTTTAGTTATTAAAAGAAAAAATTATGATTCAGTTTCGTTCAGTTTCTGACTTTAAGTCTCAGCATTAAAATATATAGATTAGAGTGGAAAACAAATTGAGAGAGAGAGGGGTTTGAAGTGAAAACAGAAAGTGCTCTCCCCCTATCTAGTCATAGGTTATGAGTGGGTTTGTTACTTGTGTCAGAATTTTTGCTATACTAAATTAATATATGTTGTGGTACGTAACGTTTTTAAAATTCATCATTGCTGACTTGAATGACAAATAGTACATTCAGAGAATGAATGGTCCTCCAAACGTGGTAAAAATGCTTAAATTTTTCACTAAACATTTAACCCCCCCCCCCCCCCCCCCACCCCAACCCTTCATTTCTTCTTTGTCTCTTTCAAAGCACCAAGTATCGCCAGCAGAGGGCACCGTTGTAATGCACTTTGACAGTTTTAATAGAAGGCTCGTTGGTGTTTATCCGAATGTGGTGCTGTGAGAGGCATCCCTCTGTGTAATTCTGTGTGATTTTTCTTCTCTGGTGTAATCACATGTCCAACAATAACTACAATAATGACATATTTAGGGCATAACCAGTGATATATTTAGAGCTGCATGTCATAGCAATACTTAGTCAACCAGCCATCCATCAGCTCATAATAGAAAGCTCATTATTATCATCAAACACCATTTCATTTAACATTTTAACTCTCTGCCTTAAGCCCTTAAAAAGAAACTCTGGTGTCCGAGAGCAGACGCACATCCTTTCATATTTAATAATGTCTTTCATTGAGTGTTGGAATTGGCTCATTGCCGTCTTACCTGACTCTCAACTGTGATCCAGTGACCATAGGACTGTAAAATAATCCCACTTTAGTTTATACCCAAACCTCAGCGCAACTCAGCCGTGTTCAAAGGCACTGATCTGTGGCTTGTTTGCGCAGACACACAATACAAGTTAACTTCTGGCTCTGGAGGTCTTTAATCATTACAAAAAGGTCTATGATACAGCAAAAAAAAAAAAAAACCAAACAAAAAAAAAACCTCAAAGCCCCACAAACCACCACGGAGTACTTCGTGACGGATTGGATGCATTGCGTTTGACAATGAAAAATAATAGTCGCATCAGTCTCCATAAGTAGGTGACACATTGGATTCTGTGTGTTTTGCACAAGACCTAATAGACCTCCTTATTATCATTATTGTCCGCTGTAAATGTCATCCCATTGATCAAGAAGAACACAGAATTGCCACCAGGCATTTGTGAAACATCACAAGTCACAACTGTTTGCCAGGGAGAGAGGGAGAGAGTGAGACGGAGAGACAGTGGGAGAGAGAGAGAGAGAGAGAGAGAGAGAGACAGAGAGAGAGAGAGAGAGAGAGAGGATGAGTGATGTGTTCAAGCCTCCTGGAGACTAGGCTTGTCTCTCTCCATTCTTCCCTCACGATTTTGATGGCCCTGGTCCTTTGTGTGTGAGCAGAGTTTCAGAGGCCCAGTTCTGCTGATGCTGGCCAAGCCCCAAGACCCCCCCCCCGCCCCCAAATTTACTGTCAGTTGTTCTGTCCACTGGAGGCAGCTACCGATGCAGGATGCTGCTGTTTTTGTCTGGGTGCATCCTGAACAAGCTTAAAAACCGCAGTAAGGCAGACCCAGACAAACCATGGTGTCAGACTCTCATCTCACAACTCAAACAGCAATTGTAAAACTTCACAAGTTCTCAGATAAAATAAAATTGTGAGATTCTCCTTTTTTTTTTCTAAGGAAAGTTTGAAATGTAAATATGCTGCCTCTTGAGTTACTGGTTTCTTTGTTGTTGTTGTTTTTTTTTTTTAAACTATTGTGGCAGGAGTTGTTTGTTTCATGCGATTTATTTGTGTTAAGATTGCTGTGTGATTTCTGGAATGGTCTTTTGTTTATTTGAAATTGTTTCATCTGTAAACCAGTCTCAAGACTTGATTATTGTGCTTGCTCTGACCTCAGAAGCAGTTATTGTACGGTTTACTTAAATTCAGCATTCCATTTCAAATTCTTGTTTATTCAAATTTCTCCCAGCCCCTGTTCTGTTAATCTCCCTCTGTTTTCCTCTTCCTTAGAGAGTGTCCCATCTGAGTGCCCTTATTGGTTACATACTGTCTGCTCTGATTGGTTACTTCCTGTTTTGAGATGCTCTTTCATCTCAGATAGGTGATAATGTATATATTTTTTTTGCGTGTGTTTTCAGGGCTTCCTGATTGGTGCACGGCCTGAAAATGCGTGCGAGCCCATAGATCCCCCGCCCCTGAGGGACAACCTGACCGGAACCTTCATCGTACTCATCAAACGCTTTGACTGCAATTTTGACATCAAGGTACGCTGCGTCAACGCACGACAACAGAAAAATTCCATCACTCGGTAGCCCTGCTCTGGGAAGGGGAGGGAGGGGGAGGGGGTGGGGTTGGCTGTCGGGAACTTTCTTAGTCTCCTCC